>NC_049175.1:33689003-34027362 GCF_009769625.2 Cygnus olor
TAAAGTAACAAAAAAAGAGTTAATTTTAGTATAGGTGACTTGCTAGAGGTGTTCATATTTACCACAAATTAATAAAAATATTAAATCACTTAATTTGTCATAACATTAATATATACGCAAGTTTAAATTGCTTTCTATGTTAGTGTCTGCATCACAAGTGGTGATATTTGATACTAAACCCTTCTGTCTACCTCTGAAAATCTTTGTGTGGCTGCCTAAAATTCTTAATATCCTTTCACAGTCTCAAAAGACATAAGTTTAAATTTAAACATTTTTGATGTTTGCAAAAATTTGTGCTTCTGAAGGTTGAACCATCTCTAAAGCAGCTCCTAGCATTTCACTACATCCATGGTAATGCCAGAAAATAGCACTTTTGTACTGCAGTAATATGTACATTTAAAAAAAAAAAGTCTTTATTCTGACTGCTTGTGGAGCCAGTGAAGTTACTTGAAGTTGTGTTTTCTTACAGAAAACCTTGTTGGTGGCCATGATGCACCTATCCGATGTGTTGAGTATTGCCCAGAAGTGAACGTCATGGTGACTGGAAGCTGGGATCAAACAGTTAAGCTGTGGGACCCCAGAACACCTTGTAATGCAGGAACCTTCTCTCAGCCTGAAAAGGTATGGATTGGATACTGCATCCCAGGTCAAGCGTTCAATAATATATCCAGGGAGTGGTTGTCATACAGGAAACCATACAAGGCGTGCTCTTAAACTTAGCTCAATTTGAAAAGTTACTTCTAAATGTAGAAGTAAATTTGAAAAGTTTAGAAGTAACTTTTCAAATGGGTAAATTAGCGTGTAAATGTTGCATTTAAAATATTAATATCCAGAATATATTACAATTTTAGGTTAAGGCTTTATGCTTTCATCAGTAGGAGCAAAACTTAATTCTTAGCACTCCGGATAGAAAAAAATCTTACAGTTTAAAACAAGTTCGAGGAGAGAAATCTTAACAAAACCAGTATGTGAAATTGAGGCAGCCATTGATAATTCTTGTCTTACTTTGTTAATTGTTGGCTTGAGTGTTATAATGTGCACTCTAATGTGCACTCAGCATTAAGACTTTTAGTCATCAGGTCCAATTGCTTTGAAATGTGTGTAGAGGTACAGTAGGAAGGTGTTTTTTTTTTTCCTGAAATAAAATTTTGGTTTCTGGCTAGTACTCAGAAGTTGAATTGAAATTGCTTGTTTGTAATTTACCTGTCAAAGCAATAATGTCTAGTAAATTCAGACATTCGTCTAATAATAAAATCCTCCGTGCTAAGGAGAGACGAAGAGAAGTAAAATATAATTTCCTAAACGTTTTTTAATGCTGATATGGTTTGCTAATCTTTATACTACTTATAGTAGTGTCACTGAAAGAATCGTAGAAAAAAATTCTTGATTTTCTCTTAGCTTCCAAAACACAGGGTGGCTTGCTGGTTAATTTTGCATGTGAATATTTTTTGCCTGTACCTTTTTTAAATTTTTATTGAGCTCTGTCACAACGTACTGTCAAGTGATAGGAGCCATCCTTACGTTCCATATTGCATCTAAATAGCTATTACTTCTGTCACAACATAGCTGAATCTACTTCTGGCAAGACCTTTGTTCAGAATAAAGTAATTGCATTATTTCTAGTTTTGATTTATAGTTGTATGTAGCATGTAAAGAACTGTGATGAATTGCCGACAGAATATCGTATAACGGACAGCCACAGTGAATCAAGCTGCTTATTGGCTCAGCGAGGTTCATTATGTCATTTTTTTAATACTGCCTTTGATAAATGTGTACACCTACTCAACTGCATGACAATGGTTTCATTTGATTGATGATTGTGTGGTGTAGAAAGAATACTTGCTGTACAGGTGTGACATCAAGTTTGTAAAGAAGATTTAAGATATTTAATGTTCTTATGCCTTTGTTTCTGTACGTGTACAAACATTTTGTTTATACAATAACATTTTTGGATAAATTTTTGCATCAACAACAAGGGAGATCTGAAAATGTTAGTGTTTTAACTACTGTTAGCTTGAAGTCTTCGTTTTATATATAAATGGGGTTTGGCAATTGGGGTCATCAGAAATTCTAGGCAACTCTTACATGAGCATTTAAGACATTTCTTATCTTCAGACATCAGTCTTGAGAGGGAAATTCAATAATTGCAGTTTGTTTAGAGCAGTAATGCAAGTCTAGCGAATGTAGATTGGTTAAAAGGAGTTTTTTTGTATATGTGGACCTGTCAGATAGTCAATAGCTTCATATTTTTTTATTATAAATTGCCAAAAATGTTTATAGTACACCAAGAAACAAGTTGTTTTTTCTAATATTTCGGTGTAGTCTTACCAGAACCAAATAGCTTTATTGGACTTTATCAGAGAGCCAGAAGGTGAAACTATGTGCTTGAGTTAAATTGTACGAATACATGCCAAAGGTAAATCGAATCCTTCTGGCAGGATACCAGATCTTTTATGCTTTTCATTCTTCTTCAGAGGTATATACAGTATCTGTTGCCTATGTATTCAGCTGTATTGGATCACTTTTCAAAAGCTTGTCCTGATAGTGTGCTCTTGTGAGCAGCTTAGTGGCAGGACAGCAGGGAGTAGATGGATTCCATCTTGCTTGTGTATCAACAATTGGTCATTTGGCAGTACAGAGTTTTTGACTGTTGTTTTTTTTAACTTATACTCAGATTAACAACATCGCAAGTAAGAGTTGGAAATGGAATGATTTATAGGCTGGATATTTTCATGAGAACTTTGAGAAGTAAAAATTAGAACCTCTGAGCCAATTTTTGGGGTAGAGCAAAAATTCAAAGCTGTGGGTTGCTGTTTTTTATAATAATAAAAAAAAGGGTATCGAGCATATTTCTTCAGTCAATTTCACTTAGCTTTACTGAAGTACGCAAACAACCATTTTTTAATTATTTCTTTTCAATTTATTTCTCCTTATTAACATGAAATACAGCTTGAAGCATTCTGTCTAAAAAGAGACAATTTCTAGATAGAGGAAAAACACAAAAATATGGTTTTGTAGGGCTAAATTGCACAATCATGATTGGATAGTGGATAATGCAAGCTGTGCATACCAACCAAAGATAAAATCTGCACCTTCCTTATCACCCATTACTTTGTACGTATCATCTTCTTGCCCTGAATTATCCAATGAGTTTAATATTTATGTAATTTTTTAGGAAAACTTGAATAATACTGATTTCCCTTTTGAATTGCACATATATTCTTATGTACACATGTAGCATTTAGAATGTAATACCAACGAAAAGAAGAAATCTCACGTGTGGAAGGTTGTTTAGATATCAGAGTCTCCAGATTGGTAATGTAATGAACGTGCTTGAAATTTAGAGTTTTACAAGTGCATATTCACAAAAAGATTTGTAAATCTTTTTTGCTGCTGTTGTTTTTGTAAATTATTCTTATGTAGCATGATGCTGCATTGGGCTTGATTTTAAGGTATGTGCTAGGTGTAGAATTAAAGGTGTAAGATTTTGAAATGCTACATTTGCTTTTTAGTAAGTAACCAACTGCACACTAGTAACACAAATTTGGAACAAACTGTACAAATTGAAGCAAAAGGGAAATTTGGAGCCACACCCTTTATTGCACATGTTACTTGTTTCCTGTATAGCATGTTGCTGACATCTTGCTGTGTATAATGAACGATGGATATCCAGATTAATAAGTGTTAAATATTGTCATTTTTTTCTGAAAAGGTGTACACGCTTTCTGTGTCTGGAGACAGACTAATTGTGGGGACTGCAGGTCGGAGAGTGCTGGTGTGGGATTTGCGGAACATGGGCTACGTTCAGCAGCGAAGAGAATCAAGTCTGAAGTATCAGACCCGCTGTATCAGAGCATTTCCAAATAAACAGGTATGGGAACCATCTCGAGAATTATATTTCTGTGGAATGTTCTTCAGGAAAAATGGTGGCTTTTTTTTTTTTAAGCTTCCTTGGTCTCTCATTTTAAAAATATTCCTGGTCTTCAAATTTCATAATCCAGTTTTGAGGAAAGAAAATGGTGTTGAGACTCCTTGTTCCAGGTAAACTTTTGGGAAGAATAGCATAGCTTTGGAATGTTTGCCTCTGACTTACCAGCACATTATTTTCATATTTTCTCAGTTTTTCTCTCTTTTTTCAAGTTGCTTATTTAATGCATTATGATGCTGATGCATAGTCTTCCAAATTAAAAAGCAAACAAACAAAAAAACCTAAAATCCCCACAAAGTTGCAGTAGAAAAGATGAAGGCAGACTTGGTGGTTGCTCAACAGCCTTTATGCATTGTAGTCCTAGGTTCTTCAACAGGATGTGAACAGGGGCAGGATTAAAACTGTGAATGTGGATTTTTTTTGAATTTTCTCAAGTCTGACTGCAGCATGCACTTAAGAATCCATGTTCTATTATCTAGGGCAAATTGTACAGTTTAGATGATCGTAGAGCTGTTCCATGCAGGTTAGCATGGCGTATCTGTGGTATTTCTAGCTTTTTTTTTTTTTCTTGAAGTAAAGCAAGATTTGCTTTTTCTGGCAAAAGCAAGAACTAATTTAGAAGAGTTTTCCAATGTACGTGGTTCTGGTACAGACACTGGGAGACCTAGTTACTTGTGCTTGAACTGGCATGAACACTTTCCATTTTCAGTTCTAGTTGTAGTAAAACAAATTGATCTTCCAGATTATATTGTGCTGTGGATTTTGAAGAACCTTGCTGTAGCTAGATAGCATTATAATCCTCCTTCTGAAAAAGACCTATTATGGGCTTGAGTCAGAAGTTATAAAAGCATCTCAGGTTGCTCTAAGTCAGGGCTGTAATGAACTGGATGCGTGGACACCCTTATAATCAATGTCACCAAAAATACTATTGCAACTTAAAGCGTTTAGTTTAATTTTCTGAACTGAATTTAATGTAATTCTGAAGCGAAATAGTCTGAGTTTCTATAATATTGAAGATATTTAGGCCCTGGAGGATAGGTGGACAAATGTTGGGAGGTTTTTAACTGTTAACGTTTTTTTCCCCATATCAACTTGCATTTGGATTGGCAGGGGTAACTAAAAGCCTCGCCATCAGCTTAAACATATGGTGCGATGAAAATCTCTTGGAAAGCTTTCTGCGTTACTTCTCAGGAGCAGATTTTATTGCTGATGCCATGGATCTGTGGCAACAAAAAAAATCTTGTTATACACAATTTAAGACTATTTACTTGTCATTTACTTGAATTTAGAGGGTTATAAGGTAAATTGTATGGCAGTCTTTTTCCACTTACTAAATTCTAAAATGCATATCTCAATTTTTTTTGGTAGGGTTATGTTTTGAGTTCTATTGAAGGTCGTGTTGCAGTGGAGTACTTGGATCCAAGTCCAGAAATACAGAAGAAGAAATACGCATTCAAATGTCATCGTTTGAAGGAGAATAATATCGAGCAGATTTATCCAGTTAATGCTATTTCTTTCCATAACGTCCACAACACGTTTGCTACAGGTAGAGTAGATACTCAGTTTTTTTGTAACACTTGCTTAGGTTCCTATAGTTCTGATTTACCAGGCCTTTACTTTCATATGCCTTATTTATTAAGCCTTTGAATTGTATTCTTGCTTTGAGCATTTAATTCTTAAATTGTTTGATGTAGTGGGAGTTGATTCCTTTAACAGACATCAGGAAATACTCATTGTGCTCTCTACTAAATAATGTGACTGTATAATCCTGTGTTTTGACAGAGTAAGTCTGTGTAGTTTTCTTTTTTTCTTTAGTGTATCATTACTCTCCTTTTTTTCTTTACTGTGTCTCTACTGCCGTTCTCTCAATAATCATTTACAGTTTTTTAAAACATTATTTTTCAGGAGGTTCTGATGGATTTGTAAATATTTGGGATCCATTTAATAAAAAGCGTCTGTGTCAGTTCCATCGGTATCCCACGAGCATAGCATCACTTGCCTTCAGCAATGATGGAACTACCCTTGCAATAGCTTCTTCATATATGTATGAAATGGATGACATTGAACATCCTGAAGATGGTATCTATATTCGCCAAGTGACAGATGCAGAAACAAAACCTAAGTGAGTATGCTTCACCTGTATTTGAGCCTTTCTGAGCATTCATCCCAAGATTTATTAATTTTCCTAAATTCATGAATAGCATTATTGATGCCAGTAGATAGTGCAGCTTGACAGTAGGGTTGGTTTTGATTTTATCTTGTTCGCCCAAGCTTTCAATATCCGTAGGTTGATAGACGTCTGATGGATAAAATTGTGCCTAGTTGTTTAGTAGGAGAAGAATGTCAAACTCTTATCCTTTTTGAATAGGTGCTATTATATGAAGCTGTGGAGTTATTGCTAGCTCATTGCTTCGAGAATTAAGTGAAGAATTCAAGAATAATTTATTTGAGTAAATGTTACTGTGTTTGGATATTTGGAACTTAGAATTAATGAAATCTTTAGGTGCTGAGTATGCACCCAGCTGCCTCGGTCAGAAGTGAATCTAGCTACTGTGCTGGGAAGGCTGTGTAAAATCAAGGAACAGCTTTCTCGATTCCTGTGTACTGGAGTTGGCTGCAGCCCTCTGATAACACACTTTTCTATCATTGTTGCTGTCAAAATGGGGCAAACTGATTGATGGAGGTAAAAGGTTTCTGTTAAGCTTGTTTTGGGATGAACGTTACATAGAAAAAATGCCACCATGGCGCAGAATTACACTGCTTTTCATTATGCTAGTGCAGGATAGGTGTTTTTATTTTCAAATCCCTGCGGTTTGTTACCGTTTTTTGTTTTTAGTACCCAAACCATCTTACACTTTATCTGGTTGTCTCTGTTATCATCATAAGTAGCTACATCAGTAGACGTGCATAAGTGATCAAAGTTCTTTAATTTAAAACCAAGAATGTTTTTTTCCCCCCTCCCCCAGTGACTTGCATATTGCTTCGGAGCAGCCATTTTCTCACTATAGAGATGTGAGGTGAAAGTTACAAAGGAATAAATACACCATCTCTACCTTGGAGATGTTTGTTTTAAAATAATTTTGATACTCATGGAAAAATGAATACATTACTGTTCCAGTATTTATTTCTATGGCTTCCTCATTTAAAATAAATCCAAAGGTGATTTTTCAGAGTCATTTTAAAGATCAGTTTGTGTTTGTTACATACATTTGGGAGGGTTTCAGCAAAAAAGAGGTGGTACAAGAATACTTGCTGCTGTTGGTCTTGTAATAGTAAGAGCTGCTTTCAGTTATTTTTGTTCATTGCTAGTTATGGTTGCTAATTCTGTAGATGCTTCATTCTGCCGTATGAGGAGGTTAATCTACAATTAAACAATATTTCCTCTTGGCCCTCCATTATTTTCTGAAACAGATGGTTCATCATTTCCTGGGCTGTTAAACACAGCAAGGTTAAGGTTAGACTCTTGGGAATCAGCTAGTTTTGAATCTTATTAGGCTGTAGAAGGAAAACTAATAAGAATACTCCTTAATATCATTTTGTGACTGTAAACAATTATTTATTAGCAAACAATTGATCCCAGAAGGGCAAATTGTTTGAGTCAGTAATGAGCTGAGAAAAGACAGAACATATCTGTGTATTTGGAAAATAATTGTAACGTAATTGCAATGCATTTAGACAGGCATCTTTTTGGACCTGTTTCTATCTTTAAATGAATTTCTGAAAACATTAACAAGGTTTATATGCTTTTCTGACATTTATAAGTTGCTTGTGCCAACCTTAGGGCACTAAGAATGATGCATATATTTAAATGTTGCAGTAGTGTGTCATCTTTGTTTTATTCTAAAAATAAGTTACTTAACACAGAAGGCTAGTAGTTTTAGTTGTTTCATAGTGATTTTTTTTGCATGTTAAGTTGAATCACTTAATGTTTCTGCACAGTGAATTGTTAAATGTATCAAGATGGTGCCATATGATATAAAGAAAACCTGGCAAGGTCAGGCTTTTGACGATCGATACAATACCTAATAATTTAGTACAATCTACGTATCTGCATTTTAAACGTATTTCTGCATTTTAAAATGTTGAATGTTTTTCCTCCTTATGATTACTCTAAAAATTGCTTGCTGAAATGCGTTTTTTTTATTTCAGGTCTACTTAGACTTCTGGTGATCTCTTCTCTACAAAAGAGTTGCCCACCTGCTCCTAACAAGACTGAGCTAAAAGAATAGAAGTGGGAAGAACAGTTTATGTGCTGAAGTTCTTTTTGACAAAGAAATATTTGCTTGTATGTTGTACTGTGTCCTAATCCATTGTAACTTTCCTGCTTATAATTGTTTTCTTTATGTGCTCTCTTGTAGCTAAATTAGTTCAGAACTGTAGGTAACTTTACGTATACCTTTATACAACTCACTGCATCTTGTAGTACCATTAATTATGAAAACTTGCAGTTGTCTTATTATTACTAAATAAATATACTTAAGTTTTTGAAAATATGTTGTGTAATCTTTTTATGAAGTATGCATTAAAGCCAAACCTTTAACCTACCAGAATTCTTAAGTTCTAGATATTTCTTATGGTAAATTTCTTAACCTTTCACATTCGTCTAGTGAGACAAGCTGGTATTACCTTCCTTCCCTGGGGATGTTGGCTCTCCAGGCAATGTTTCCACAGGGCCACGAAAGCCTGAATTTGTGTTAGGAGTAAGTAGTAAGTTATCTCAATGGCTTGATGGGTACTGGAGAACCGTTACCTATTTCTGGAGGAAAGAACTGAAACACATGGTACTTCTGGTTGCGTGTTTTTTTTTTCTCTTCACATACTACATAAAAGCCTAAAACTAATGATGCTTGGGAAAAATTGTGAGTAGAGGGAAACAAATGTAGAGTTTCAGCCTACAGTGGAGAGGTCTGCTCCAAGTCTGCCTGTCTGACCTGGTGCTCAGCATTTATGGAGCATCAGAAGTGGAAAGGTAGAAAAGAAACGGGTAAGAATGGATCTAAAAACCATGCAAGCGTGCTGTTTCCCTCAGCGTCTCATTTGCCACACGCTAAGAAGTCTAATCTGTAATCAAAATAGCAAGATCATAGGCAGATCAAAATGTGACTCCTACGTGAGGCTTATCAAAGATGAGTAAGGTGTGGGTATTTTGGAAAAGAGTGGTCATTAGATGCATGCTACACTTCCAGTTTCGTCTGTTCTGAGATATCAGTGCCTGTATAGCCAGTGGGAGTACTTTATTACCTGCAAGAAAACAAACTTGTCAACAGAAAGAGTAACAGATCATTCCAAAGAAGGTGGTGAGGGAGAGGAAGCTGGACTCTGCAGAAAGCTAACAAGCTTGAGCTGTTACCTGGTAGAGATAGTAAATGAGTTATACGTGGAATTCTTTATAGTTTGTCATGAGCTAGAGATGAATTCCTTGATAGTATCAACTGCTTGTGATTGCGTTTTTAAACCTAAGATCTTTTTCCTGAATTAAAATGCCCTCGCTACAGTAGCGCCCAGTCTTTGCTCTGCTAGGTGTGCACCATCCCTATTTCTTCCAATTCTCATTGGCTTTTTGGCATTGAGGGTTAATGACTACAGGATGCTGGGCAAAGATTAAACACCTGATGTCAGCTTGGGGGAGTGATAGTATCTCGGTGAGTTTTAATTTTTATTTATTGACTTTTGGGAGGAATGGGATGATGCTTTGGGTCTGGGACCTAAACATGGGAACCAAAGGCTGCTGTGAGAACAAGTAGAAAAGAAACAGTAAGCAAAATCCCTACTTCGTGAGATCACTGTAGGTTGAGGCAGCAGCTTTGTTCTGTGTCTGTCTGAATTGTCAAATGTTGCAAGGTTCCAGAGCACAATATATATATGTATGTAAGTATAAATACATATTTGCAGAGCAAACATGCACAGTATCTGCTGCTTCTCCACCTCTTCTCAACCAAGAAGATTGCAGAATTATATTGCAGAATACAGGACTGAGTTACAGAAAAGGGAATTTTGTTGATGCTTAGAAGCACAACAGTGAACTTGCTTGTGGAAAAAAGAGAGACCTGAAATGAGGATGGGTCCAAATAAGTAAAGTGAGATGGCAGAAGTAGGCTGGGATAATGAAAAGATGGTTTTTATGTGAAGAAGGGAACATGTGAACTGGAGAGGGCGCAGAAGTGTTTGTTAAGCATAGGAAACAAGTGAAGTAACAGCTAAAGAAAGTAGGGGAAAAGAGAAGAATGGGGGGAAGTCCAAATGGTTTGGCTAACACGGTACACCTGTAATGTAACATGAGGAAATGATACCACCTGTGCAATTTTTCTTTGGTAAGTATCAGGGAAAAACAAACAAACAAAAAACTTTTTCTTGATGATACACTAAGATCTGCATGCTTCTGCCATGGACAAAGGTAGTCTTAAGTATGTAGGAGGAGAGAGATTGGATTTAACTATATTTTGGCTTAAAAACGGTAGGAGAATTTGTTGTGGTGTGTTGGTGTTTTATGTAGTTAGAGCCTGTAGATACCAGTGAGGCAACCTGGCATATGAGAAGGAGAGAAACAGGAGTTGGTGAGGGATACAGTTGTCCCTGGCCCAACTAGGTATATGTGCTGTTAGAATACAGTTTTTTTTTTTTTTTTGTGAGATTAATCTTCCTTTTTTTAAGCTGTCTTCTAGAAACACGGGTCAAGGCAAAGGTTCATAAGGCAGAAAAATCCTGGCACAAATCTTTTGTGAGCTGTGCGACAAGCAGCTGAACAGAGAGGGTGTACTGACTCTTGATCAGAGGAATCGAGATCTAAAAAAGCTCCTTAAGTCATTGCTTTTCGCCATGTAGAGGGCCATACAGAAAACATGGAGTCACAGCCATCATTCTGATAGAGTCATCAATCACCATTGACTGCTTGCAGAAAAGCAGAGAGCCTCATAACACTGGTATTAGAAGCCAAGTGGCTTCTGTGCCCTGAGCGTTACAAAAGCGTGCTGGTAAGTGTACTTTTTCTGTGGGCCGGTACTTCAAGATAATCAGTGTATAGTTACTCCACACAGGTCTGTAGCTCTGCCACATCTCCAACGTGCTGTTCTGTGCTGCCGCTGCAATTATAATAAATACATATAAAAAGATGAGTCCTTTAGATGTGTGTTTTCCCAAGCAAAACCAGTCCCTGCTCTGAGCTCAACTATCTCAACACAAAGACGCGAGCGATGCCGTTGCGAATGACCTTTGCGGAGCCGTGTGGGTATCGCGAGCTCCGTCCTGCTCAACTGCCTCTTGCCTCTGCAAGCATCCAGCAGTTTTTGCTGCCTTGAGAAAACGTAGGGTTTTCTTCAGCTGGAGTCGTGCGGTCACTGTGTTCGGCAGTAATTCACTTGGTGCATCTGTGAAGATAGAAACAGCCAGTTTTGGGGCATCTACTGACGGATGCTTTTGCAAATGCTGGCCTAAATGACATGTCCACCAGCCGTGACTGGTATTAGCGGTCTGGAGCAGAACCTACTTCTTTTGACTAGCAGACATCTGCTCTGGTGATTACACCATTAGCTGCTTTTATGTTGTTTAGTATAATCACAACCACAACGCCAGTAATTTTTTAGTCAATATGCAACTGATATGACTTGTAGTCCTCCCGCAAGGTGGCTTTTGCTCTGAAATGCGACAGGCTTCTTTGTTCAAAATGATATTTAAGTGATGCTTTATAATACATTCAGTTATGTAGAATTTAGAAATATAAAGTCAAATACTGGACTCTCCCAGTTACTCATAACTAATATGCTAAAGAGACGTCTTGCGAAATGCCTTATGCTCTAAGGCTATGTGTGTGGCGCTTTTTGACTGTATCATACATTTTCCTATAGATAAAAAGGCATGAATGCGCTAAGGCATGATAACAACACGGGCGATGTAATAGGTCTTCAGAGTCTCCTGTGATTACCTGCAAAGTGGAAGGGAATAAACTGTTCTCCCTGTCCACTGGGACCGGGACGAGGCATAATAAGCTTAAATTGCAGCGGAGATTAGTCTAGGCATTAGGAAAAACTTTCTAAGTGTGAGGATGGTTAAGCCTGGGAATAAATTGCTGGGGGAAGCTGCAGAATCTCCATTTGTGGAATTTTTCAAGAAAAGCCTCTGCCAGGAATGGTGTAGCTATAGCTGGTCTTATCCTGGGGCACGAGAGAGGAGCTAGCTCTGGTGGCTGCAGCGCTGAATTTCTTTCTGATCACTCATTCACCTGGCATCAGTCTCGTACTGCAAACTAGTATTCCTTGTTCCTAAGTTTTACTTAAAATGTTTTAATTATTAAACAGGCTTTTAGTTTCCTTCGTGGCCCAAAACACCATTAACAAGCAAAACTCGTGTCAGCCTCAGGGCCCGGCGGGTGCTGGGGGCTCTGCTGGGGGAGAGCTCTGCAGGATGGTGCTGGTGAGCAACACAGGACCGCTTCTTACCATAGGGATACGTGTTCGTTTCATAAGTGTTCCTGAATTCTTACTGAATAATTACTTAATAAAGCAGAGCACAAGATTCTTACTGGCTATACAAATACCTTATTTACCCAAAATTTGCGTCAGTCTCACAATAATCGTAGTTTAAGCTTGCAGCTAGGGTCACCATCAGCTGTCACGAGGCAACTCAGAGCAGCCTGTGTGTTACAGCCTAGCAAGCGGTCATCTGTTTTAATCAATCCCTTGCTTACAGAAACCACTCTATTTCCTCTGATACAAAGGTAATGAGCATCAGGTAAAACAAAACTATAATTTATTTGCTTATGCCAAAGTGTTCCTAATAATTCAGTTAAACTCAGCAAGGGTTGCATTTCTCCGCTCGTGTGTCTGCAAAGCGCTGCAGTTTTGCAGTGACAACAATGCAGCAAAGACTGCAATCGCCTTGTTCTTGGCACTGGATGGATGCATTGTAAGAAATGATCCTGGCTGGAGAATTTGCTCTCTAAATAGATAAGACAGTCAAAGGTGGGGAGAGAAGAAGTATTCTCATTCCACAGATGTCAACAAAGGCAGAGAGCAAGGAAGTGAATTTCCCTGTCACAGAGCAAAGGCAGGAGCTGAACAGAGATTTCTTGAATCCGAGCTCACATAATTGGTTTAATTTCTTTTGCCTGTGATGTAGACTTACCGTGGGGAGTTGTTTTAGCTAATCTTTTTTTATTTCTGTGATGTAATTTTTGGTCAATCGAACAAACAGTGCTTCCGTGTAAAGGTAAATGAGACCAAATTGTTAAAGGAGGCTTAAGAACCTTACATGAATCTTCTCAAATGCAATTTTTTCTTATACAAAAATATATTAGCACTAATGTATTGATATATAACAGTGCTAAGTGGCATAGAAAGAGGCCAATGGAATACAAAGATCTACTTTATTTACTACTTTAGTGAATAGTGAAGGATGGCTGCAACAGACTGGATGAAGGTAGGAAGTGCAAGCATTTTTAGAGGAGGTACTTTTGAAAATAATAAAAAATATGCCATCGTTTTTCTACATAGGCAGAAAAAAAAAGTATAATTCAGGCCCTGCAAACCAAAGGTTATTAAGATGCGTTAAGTAGGAAGTTTGTAATTGGCTTTGTAAAGCTCAAGAATGTTGCACAGTTGTAGCCTGTGCAGCAGACAAAATAGTGGAGACATGAAGACTATTTACCTTTATTTTTTACCATGTCACACGCCCTCCCTTTCTGATGTCTGCTGTTGGCAAATCAGATTTCTTGCCCCACGTAGACATTTCCCGTCCTGCTTTGGAGCCAGTGGCTGCAGCTGCTGCTTTGCGCCTCGTGGGATGCTGCAGGGTTGTTGGGGACTGCAGGTGGGTTTTCCTTGGAAATGAGCACCGGGGGTATTTGTCAGTGGGAGAGGCTTCCCTGTTCCCAGTCCTGTTCTTTGACAATTCCTTTAATCTACCAAGTCACTATTTTTTACTTGTGATAATCCCTATCATCCTCTGCATCACTTAAAGACGTCCACTGGTAACAAGTTGTACTGAGATAGGATAAATATCTCTTGTAATTTGTGTGTTTTGAGAACATGACTTCAGCTTTTTCTCTTCCATCCATACTTTTTTTGTGTGTTGGGATTGTCTGATTCTTCACACAAAGTCCTGTGTGTTTGCAGGCCACTACAGAAGTGCTGGAGGCATTGCCCGGGTAGTGAGATAAGTGCCTGCTTCTGTTGGAGTACGTGAATTTCTGCTAATGAGAGTTTGAAGGGAAACATGGTGAGAAGTAGGTAAACTTTTCAGCAGAAACATCTGGCCTTTTGTGCAAAATCCTGGGTCCTATTCCACGGATTAAATGACAGGAATATACCTGGGGAAATGCATCTATACTTTCCTGCTTGAAATATTTGTTTTTAAGATTGTGGTGCTTGGTTTGAAAAATAAAAGCGGAGCTTAAAGTCCTTGAATTTTTCCCTTGGCTATAATGAAGTTGCTGCTCTTTTCCTGTCATCTGCAATCCTCGAATGCTTTTAATCAAATCCTCAGTATTTAAATTATTAAACATCTTTTTGGGATTACATTTTTTATTCCTAATTATACGCAAAAGATATATATCATGAAATATGCAGCATGTAATTGTGATTAAAGCGTACAGTCTCCCAAAAGATGGGTCTAACAGTTTTATACATCCAGAATTTAATTAGGCAGATAATGGGGTTACAAGTGAGATTTTGGAGGATGGGGTGGAGAAGGAAATTTTCGGAATTATATTTTTTGATGGAGATGGAAATCAATAGGGAGGGTGCAAAAATGGATCTCAGTCATATTTCTTTCCTGATCTCCTCTTGTTTCTCTTCTTCCTTCTTGTACTGATGTCAAGATTGCCCATACAAAAACAGAATTTGTCTAAATAGCAAACAAGTAATTCAGCAAGTCACAGAGAGAAGTCTGATTTTCTACAGTCTTTTTTTTTTTTTTTGGTGATTTTTCATAGAATCATAAAATCATAGGGTGGTTTGGGTTGGAATGGACCTTGAAGACCATCTCGTTTCACCCCCCTGCCATGGGTAGGGACACCTCCCACCAGCCCAGGTTGCTCAAAGCCTTCTTAGACATCTGAGAAATCAAGTTGAGATTTAACCTTCTCCACAATCAGGAGGAAGCTTTTGCCCAGCTAGATTTCCCAGACCTTCCTTAGGGGGAACACTACGAAACCTGTTCCCTTGCTTGGCTGCCTGCTTTCCTGAGCGAGGCAGGAATCTATCTCTGAGACCTCCTTCCTCCATCCAACTTGGCTGTAATTGTCCGACCAGCCCCAAAGTTATTAGGAGGATGAGAGGAGAAAGGGGCAGGCAGACACAGGCAATTTCATTGCACGAATCTCATTTCCTTAGGAAACCAGAATAAAAAAAAATCAATTAAGGTTAAGATCCTCCAGTTCCCTTCTTCAATTACTTTGTGAGGACAATGTCTTTTGCGGAAGTACCCATTATATAAAATATCTGGATCAATACAGCATTGGGTGAAACCTCTTTTGGCAGTTGTTTGCAAGTGATACGGGACAGAAATCTGGCTTTTCTGCAAACAGGGGCTGGAGATGCGCAGCCTTTGATGGAGTCAGGGGTTCACGTGCTGCAGGCTGCACTTTGATGGTACGGGTCTCAAATGCCACCACCTGCCCTTCTTATTCCAACAGGTGAGCACAGCTCTAGGTTTTCAACACCCACCAAGTGCTCGAGGACCTCATTCACCACTGCTTTGGTCTGGGTGGGTGACGTTTGAGCAGCAACCAAAATTTCAGGCGATTTTGGGATGTGCTTGAATGGCCTCCCCGTGCCTCCCACAGGCGGGGAAAATGCACTTCACCTGTTTCCAGTGCTGTTTAGTCTCCCTCCCCATGTCATTGCTAATTTGTTGTTGTTTAAACACTTAATGTTTCATTAAGCCTCTGTTCCCACAACCAGAAATAATTCAGATACGACTTGTAAGTGGCCAAGATATTGAAGCACTGAATAAAACCCTGATGTTTTCACGTACTGCTTTCTGGACTGTCTTCTCAATCATCTTCAACTTCCCCCAAAATAAAACTAAAAATAATCTTTTATTATTATTATTATTATTATTATTATTATTATTATTATTATTATTTTATTTTATGATCGCAAACCAAGCCCATGTGAGCCGCCTGAAATTTTTATGTCTTGTCTTGAGAGCAACAAAACTGATCAATTTTCTGATATCCTGGTACATCCAGATGAGATGTCCAGATTCAGCACTTTGTGGGCTATAGCTCCTTTTTCTTCCTCTTATTTCAGTACTTATTCTGTTAATATGTTGGTCTGCTGTGGGACTGTTTACAGGAAAGAACCAGCTGCCCTGATTTGCCTAGAATTTCTACAGTGAGGTTTTTGTGGAGGGAAGGAAATGAAGGATGAAAATGTTGATAGAGGAAGCGTGCGCGGTGCAGATGATGCATTATTTGTATCCCCTTAGTTCTTGTTTCACTGCTGTGCATTTTCCATTTTTCTGGGGATGTTATATTAAAAATATGGGGCTTTTCCTCTGCATCAGCTTGAAGAGATTTCAGAGTGACCCTGTGGTAACGTCACCAGAGTTTTTTAATTCCACATGGGGTGAGGCAGGGCGAGGATTCAAGCCCTGACCAAAACCTTCCGGACTCAAAGGAGATCTTTTCATTTTGGTGACTCGCTATATGGCTTGGAGACAATTCCTTTGGCTAAAATCAGTGAGGAGAACCTCCTTTCTTTTGGCACCAGCTCAACCTCTGTGTCAAAATGGTGGCAAATAATGTTTTCCAGACCGTATTTGTTGCTAACAACACCAGAATCACCTTTACAGACAGAAACGATATTCCTAAAATAGCAGTTGCAGTCTGTGAAGTTTGTGCACACTCCATTACCGTGGTCCTTATTAATTCCCCTAGTAACTCTTCACTATTAAAAAAAAATTGCATTGCAGGACAGTCAGTATCAATCGGCGGGTATGCATCTCTCCTTGTTTTTCAGCCAGCTCCTAATGCCACAGCCTTTCATCCCTCTCTGTAAGATTTACCTTTAACCTAGAATCTTTCACCCGTTATCTATAATGTATAATTATAAATACATTGTAGTCTTGAGTAAGTACAATTAAAAAGGGTAATTCGTTTCCCTCCCTCTCTCCCATCCTCCCACCCAAGTCCTTAGGTTTAATTTTCATGATTATGTTAGATTATGAGTCATTTTAAATCATGGTATCCAGTAGAGACTACTCCTACTCTGCAGCTCTTTTCAACAGTTGTTTATGGTAGTTTCAGCCTCTTTCTGCCTCTCTGAGGCTCTTTATTTTTAAAGCAAGGCAGACAAGGCCTAAAATTATTCCATTAAAGAGGTGCAATTTTTGTAATGGGACTTAGAGTGCTCTGCAGAAGTGCAGGCAAGTTTCTTCAATATCCTGAGCATTATTCGCTCATTTAGTTAAATGATGTTTCTAATTCCCTGGTAATTACATGTAATGAGGCACTCTTTCTCTTCTTGATGAGACTTTAGCTTAATATGAGATGTCGTATTTTTTTCTCTCTCTTTTTTTTTTTTTTTTTTTTTTTTTTTAGGGATAATTACCCTTCCCAGGAAAAGCAGGGGGTTTGTTGTGCAGAATATATAGCAAATTACTTTATTTCCTGCCATCTTGACTGCCAGTAAATTATAAAATTAAGTTTCAGTGGAGCATTAGCACCATTTTGGAAAGGCTTGAGATTTTTTTTTTTTCCTTATTCATGTATTGATGTCCTTTGGGACTGTTGAGCTATTATTCATAGAATAGATGTTTTTCTGCCAATTCCTAGTATTAGGCAGTATTGAAGCAGCAACATAGGTTTAATTTTTTATCTAGTACAGAATGACCTTGTTAGTTGCTTTTCATATCAGGTAATTTTCTTCATAAAGTTTTAGTAACACTCCCACCCGCCCCATTGGTGACTAATTGCATTTACTTTTAAGCATGTTATCATATTATTAAATGTTGTGGGGCTTTTGTTTTCAGTTCTGGAGGGCTGTTCTTTCTTAAATTTCTTACATTTGAATAATAGTTAGGGTATGGCAATGAATGAAAAGCTGTAGGATACATAAATTAAACAATAATGCAACATTGAACTTCAGTAAAAAAAGAATCAACAGTAATTTTGATTACTCTGAATTTCCTATTTTTTTTGTCAGAGCCATTTTCTTCCTGTTACTGATAAGGTGTTCCTTGTCTGATTTTTTTTTCTTTTTAACTAAAAATGCTGCAAAAATTATGAATGGAATAGGATTTGAGAATAAAATTGTTTAATGACAATCTCTGCATCAGGGGTTGAATGGCCATTGAAAACAAAAAACATTTAGGTGTCTAATTCCTATGGAAAATCTAGGGTCAGATTCGTCTCACTTACCTTTAGCTATCTAAAAGCGACGTTTTTAGTCTAATTTAGGAAGCTGCTGAGGCTCCCCAATTTCCAGTTCTCTGAAGTATTGTAAAATGGCACTTGTTTGTGAAAGAAACTTGTACAAAGGGTGAGGGGTAGTGGTCACGGTGTTCCTCTAGTTCATTTCTTTTTCTCATCTCTGCCTTGAAATAGGGCTGGCCTGAGATGGGGCTTAAAGGTTTTGATGCCTGGCAGCGAGCAAAACCTGAATTTGGGTGTATCTGGTATGCTGGTGGACTTTGAGAGCATCCCTTTACCCTTTCCACACCAGTGATAACAGTGTTAATGATGACCATTTTCTCAGCAAAACCCTATGAAAGGTACAGGCTGAAAATACCATACAGCAGCCCGATCCACTGCGATTAGAACTTTCTCACACCGTTGCAGTGAATATTACACCTAGCCATACATAAAAGACTTACGTACTGTGCACACCCACCTTGCAGGAGGAGACAAAATACAACCAAAATCTGGTTGTGCTGGGGAAAGCCGTAACGTATGGTGGGGGTGGCTGGGGCCGTCCGAGCTGGGGAGGGAGCAGCAGCAGCGTGGGCAATGTTTGGTACCAAAGCCTTGTGTGAAGTCCCTCTTGCTCCTGCCTTTCAGAAGAGATAGTTTTGCAGCCAGTTCGGAAAGCTTTTCCTGCTCGTCCCGTCACAGCAGTACCATACTGGTAAGAGAAGACCATGTAAGAAGGTTTATCTATAGGGTGAGATATGTTCCTGTATGTAAGTATATTGCCTTTATGCTCTTTAAGTCAGTGAGACTACTTTAAATGTTCATTTAAAGGGTTTTGTAGGGTCAGCATCAAAATCCATAGAGATTGAAGGATCAAGTCTTGAAAATGGTGGGATCCTGTATCAAAAGCGTACCTCCTCTGTCTGAGAAGCCATGGTGCAGCAAAGTTCTAAATATAAAGGCACATCTTTATGATAAAACCAAGATTTTGAGAGGCTAAAGTGCAATCAGCAATAGAAAATAAATGTCATAAATAACTTTTTGATCCCAAATACTGTGACCTCAATTCTATAGAAAGAAGCTGGAAAAATATGACTGCATCTCACTCTTTATTTCATCTTAAGCAATTTGACATCAATCAAGTGACTATAGAGGCAAAGGCATGAACGTTTATTTCCCAGCCCACAGGATTGCTGTCAAATTGCAATTTTCAAAATTGAAAGAGTTGTTAAGCTAGATTTTCTCCATTTTCTTCCTAGTTCTTTCCCTCAAACTTTCAAAAATGTGCCTCTCAATTTTGTAGTGTACATTGTGAGGAGAAATTAAAGAAGCTCCTGAAAAAATTCTTTACCATGCAGTGGTGAAATAACCTTTTTCTGTCTGTCTGCAACTCAGTACATAATCTAAAGAATAAGGAACAAATGGAATTAGAGTGTTAAGATATCACCCTAACGAGGCCGACACGTAGAAGAAACAAGTCTGTTACAGCCATGTTAGGCGATATACAACCGGCTGGCTGTGACTGGGTACCTCCAGGCTGCTACAACTCTAAGCAAATACTCATCCCTGCTAAGCAGGGCACATGCTACATGGTGGTTATATTTTATGGGTGCCAAAATGGTGAGTAAAAAGTTTTCCTCAGCTTCAGGAAACCAGAGAATGCATTTACATGTCTATTTTATTTAAACAAATGGGGAAGCCACATCCTTACACTAAAGAGGTTCAGTGCAAAAGGTTTCAAAATACAAAATCAGGTTTCACAGACTTTGTCCATCTACTGCTGCTCTTGTAAGAACACAGTTTGGGAAGCTCGGGTGGAGACCTGTGCTCCCTGGCAAAGAGCTACACAAACCCGAGAGACAGCACTCACCCAGAAGAATCTGTACTCAAACCAGATGACACTCATGGCAGGAATTACTGTCATTCTTGCTATTCAGACTCAGAAGTAATTTTCTGAGAAAATGGGTGCCTTCTTTTTGTTTAAGGTGCTTAAGCCTTAAGCACTATTTATGAAGAATGTAACCACTTTCTCAAATGCTAGATACTTTAGGAGGCACCTAGATTCAATTGGTGCTTTACTTTCTCTTACCTTAAATTTCTCCGTGTTTCTGAAACCAAAGCTCCTCGATAGACCTGAGAAGGTCAGCACTTTCCTTGTGTTTGAAACCAGACCAAATGTTCTGCTCGTGTCTCCCAGTTATCACACTCTGGTAGGGTCTTCAAAACTGGCCTAATATATGCTGTTTTCTCCTAAAATAATAAAAAAAAGCTTCTAGTGGAGAGAGTGTGCTCTGCTAGAAGGAATTCCAGCACCTTTCTTGGATACTGCCACAACTCTTGGGGTGCGGAGCTACTGAGGTGGCAGCTATAATGCCAGAGGTAATGATCACCATCACAACTGATTCACTTTCATATTTAAGCAAGTGAAAATGATTAGACTTATTTTGCTACCGTTTAGACTTCTGAGAAGCTCTAGGCTCCAGGGATGAGGCCAGGTTCACTAGGGGAAGGTTGTCATTGCAGATATCCCTGTGTAAGTTTATAAAAACCAGAAGCCAAATCTAGAGAATTTGGAAATTATGCGGTCGTCTTTGCAGTTTTCTCTGCTTAGTATTTCCTTCCAGTGGAAATCTAAAGGATTATAGCATAGACATTGCAATAGCTTGGTCGTGTAACAGGCTGCAGATGAAAGTATAAGTCACAGTAGCCACGGGATGGTGTGGTGAAGGTTGTGTATGTGGGCACTGTAATGTGGAGTAATGGTGAGTTGGGCTGATACAGGAGGCTGGGGCTGCTGAAGAATCCAATTTGCTGTTTTTCAAACGCTGTTTTTTCTGAGCTGCAGTGTCTGGGGTTTCCATTTTCATCTGCACCTCAGTCAACCTTTCATTTTCTCTAGGAACTTTTATATCCGATGAACGGAAAAAAAAAGAGGATGGGAGTAGAGAAGGGAAAACTGAATTTTCAATATATTTGCTCATATTGTCCATTTTAGATAATACCTGGTTGGAAAGCTTCAGCTTAAAAGCCTGAAAAATCATGGTAATATGTGGTTTGTGTTGACAGATATCACCACGTTAAGCTTGCGCTGCTTATCAGCATTTAGATATCTAGATATGTAAGAAAAGATGTTCGGAGCAGTGTAGTGCTGGAGAATTATTCACTGTTCTTGTGCGGAAATGGTGATAAACAGAGTGGATGAACACTACATTTGTGCTGTGTGCCCCGGCTGAGCAGGCGGCTGGGCCTGCGGGTGTGAGTGCAGCCTCTGCTTGGAGCAGTGGGACCATACGGCAGCACTGCTCCAGGGTGAGCCCTTCGGCCTGGCCTCAGCCTTGTTCGAGGGCTGTCCTATTCTGAATATTGGCGTGGAAGGGGGCTTACTCTCAGCTGTGTGCTGCCAAAAGCTGGAAGAGCTTGTCACAACCACTAAGCCCGCTGCGGTGCCATCTTGCTGGGGGTGTAAGCCCTACTAAAGTCTTGCTGCAATACAAGTAGAAAATCATTTCTTACTCCTTCTGCTGAAAACTTCTTATCTACTGCAATGTATTTTGCAATGCAGTCTCTGAATTAGATTTTAATGTTTTTAGCATACGAGCCCATAATGTGATCTTGGTGCTCTGGGAAAGGAGCAGGTTGCATGCAGGTTGGCAACAGACTCTTAGTTGTCTGTAAGGCAGGAGGGAGGTGGCCTGTGCTGGTTTATGCCTTCCTGTAGTACGTGGTCCAAGAGCTCTGGAGTCTGTTTAGAAAACAGGTTGCCTTCCTCTCTGCTTTCAGCACAGGAAAGGACTCCCAGCAGGACTCATGCTGCAGAGCACCAGCTATGGTAGCATCCGCGTGGACACTTGTCTACTGGAACTGGACTAACTCCAACACCCCTTTCACAAGGGCTAATTAGGAGCCATCAGATTAAATTCACTGTTCCTTATTAGCTTAAAGTAGCTTTAAGCCAATGGCCAGTAGGCAAAAACCTGTAAGTAAATCAGAGGAGTAACCATTTGTTGACATTTCTGTCTGTTAGCCCCAGACATCAGCCGTTATCCCGATGGCAACGTGGCTCTTTGTCGGATGTACTTACACCACTGCAGATTAGGATATTCAGTTCAGATTGTTACAAATGCCTTTATCCATTCCCATTGACATTTTAAACAAACGGTGATATATTTAGTACAATAATTACAGTTATTTGATTACCTTTCTTTTAGCCTGAAGTAGAAGGCAACTGACAGATGTGAATACCTCTGAGACCAATACTCTGTAATAAACTAACATTATTTATTACAAGATGCATTTTATTAATAGGAATTGGCAGTAATTAATTTGCTAAAGTTGATGTTACTAATAATTACATGTAATTCATGAAATATTTATGAAAGAAAATTGTGTATAAAAATGATGCAAAGGTCATTTAGCTAATTAGTTAATAAATATCACCAACATTTCTAGCAAGTCTAATTCTGAATAGTTTCAGATTTTCCTTAGTAAAATAATTTTTCAAGCATTTTTTTCTTCGTGCATGGCATCTGACATGGAAGCTAACGTTTCTGGTTATTGTTTTGAGCCAATGTATGTACTGTTTCCTTTGCTAATTCACTTTGTCCTCTTTCCTTGTTCACAGTGAAAGATCCTAATTAGAGATAGCACTAGCTCAATCTAATTTAGGTTATCAGAGAGTTGCGGTGTCTCCCAGTTTAAGAATATATGAATATATCTCTGTCTTTTTAACTTGATTCCACTGGCTTTCCTTGGAATCAAATAACCATCATCCAAATTAATAGCTGACATCTGAACTAGAAAAATCTTAGCGTCATTTCTGCTCACATTGAATTCAATGACAAAAATACCCATTGACCTTGTGAGATGCAGGATCAGACCCCGGGCCGTTCCATTGTCTTGCCTTGAACATTGCACTCATTTGTTGGTAGCCTTTGTTGTAGGATACGCTGACGATATTTGTAGGGTAAGGTGCTGAATGAGGTTATCTTGTTGATTAGGTCATCCTGTGTAGTACAGGCTATGGGGAACTTCACCCTGTTTTGAATTAAGCCAAATGACTTCTGTTTGGTTAATGTCAGTCTTTCAGAGACATTCAGACTCGATTTGAAATGTTATGAGACAGGGAATCCACTGTACCTTTTTGTCAGAGGTTCCCACAGCTAGCCACGCTCACCTTTCAAACGTGGCTGTAGCTGGCTTCAGTTTCTTGCTGCAAGCCTTTGTCAAATGCAAATTATTAGGCTCAATGAAGTGTTTTCCATATAAAATTCCATGCTGTCTTCTGATAAAGGTCAGACCTAGTGATCTAATATTGTGCTTTTCCATGAACCTACAAGTGTCACCTTTGCACTTTCCTCATTCTGGCGTTGCTTTATGCTCAATCATAAAAACAGTACTCAGCACTCAGTTTTTTGGCAGAGACGAGAATTGCTTAAGGACTTCAGGGATGAGAGAGATGAGGAGGTGAGGAGCACGTCATGCTCGCTGCATTAAACTCGGGAGCGAGGAGCAGTGACTAGGGGATGGTGTCACTGCTGCTCGCTGCGTTGTGGGTGGGGAAAATGGCTCCGGTGCAGCTCTGAGTGGGGATATGGACACAGGGCTGCCCTAAATCAGAGAGGAGCTGGCCCCTGTTCCTAAACTTTCTTGAGCAGTCGTTCTCTGGCTCGGTGTTGATCAGAAACAGATTGCAAAACAGATTGCACTTGGGCAGCCAGTGCTGCGAGGAGAAGGAGCAGCTCCCTCAGGCTCTGCTGAGGTGCTGCGATGGTCGCCGTGCTGGAGGGGGGCATTCCACCTCAGTGTGCACAAAGTGCCACGGACAGGCAGGCAACCCCTGACCCTTCCAGTCAGACACTGCTTTAGGTAATGCTTTCTTGTCCTTAAAAGCAAACCTGTGGAACCACAGTTCCTGCTGGTTTCCTGAACTGCTGACTGGTGAGGAGACTGATATTCAGTTCTGAGGCTCATGTTTCTCGTGTGTGTCATTCACAGCAACACAATTTACCTAGGATCACCCCTTTACTAAAACCTGTCTGCTTGGGGCAATGCGTATGAGGCTGTCTTCCAAGGCTGCCAACCCACTGATGTTCCAAACATACATAGATCAAGTCCCTAACTGATGTCTATGATCTACTCATAAACTGAATTACAGATCTGCAACTGGCCTATCCAATGTCTCATGCCTTATTCAGTTTTTGTGGACTAACTTTGTAAAATAAATCTTCTCTTAAGAACAATTTTATTTTGTAGTATGATCCAATGTAGAAAATTTTATTACATTAGACAATAAAATATATCTGGGTAGGCCATATAGTCTTGAATGGCTAATAAGCATCAGTAGAAATGATTCTTGCTGATAAACATTTATCTTTTACTTAATAGCCGTTATCCTTTTTAAGCACAAATCGTGCCCAATAAAGGCTGAAGATGTTCAGCCTTAGTTCAATAGGACAGGACAGATCTTTGCATTTTCTGCCAGTAGGGTTAGTTAGTCTTTAACATAATGAGTTCTGCAGAAGCCATTTGTTTCTGTGCAAATATGTTTCTGTGCCATTTTTCATAAGGCAGCAGAGATGGTGTTGTGCCTGCTGCTCTGTGTGTATGTGGATGAAATTGGCTTGCAATGCTTTTCCTTCAATTGGTTATCTTTGAGAAGAAAATTTTGTGGAGGAAAGGCTGTCACACAAGAGCAGTTTTATGTCTCTCTGTGTGTCAGCATAAAAAACTCTAGGAGAACAGCAGTGTGGGCACATGCTGGCAGGGTCCAGCCCTGTTCGGTGCCTGGCCAATGATGCAGGTGTAGGATCCACAGCAGTGCTCGTGGGGACCTGTGGTGCAGCCTCTTCTTACCCTTCTTGGATTGTCCACAGGCACACAGACCCAGGCTGAGCACCTGCTGCCTGTGCCACCTTCCCACCCTGGCAGTTCCCCTTTCCTTTAATGCAGAGGGGAGAAATGCATCTTGAAGGAAAGGTCTCTATCTTGTGTTGCCTTCAGATGGGGAAGGCAGGTGGCAAAACAGTGCTGGTGATGTTGAGGCTCTGAATGTTGCTCTTAGGAACTTGATGGATGAGCTCAGATCAAACACCTGCAGGTGGAAATGACATTTAGTTAACATCAGGAATTAATTGCTTTGGCTTTGCTCCTTTCAACTCTACTTTTAACAAAATGACTTTTTGTAAGCCCCCCAAAGCTTTGAGGTAATGTTCCTCTGAACATTTCTCTGAACATCTACTGGACAGAAATGTGGAGAGAGAAAACTATATCAGAAAATGAACAAGAAAGGATGGAGAGCGCAAGGCTGTTCCTGGCTTTTGGTTTCACCCCTTTTGTTGGGCCAGTGCCTGATGGAGAGGATGCTCCTCAGGGGCTCAGGTGGCTGGTGTTGTTCACAGCCCTCTTCCGCTGCTGGGACATACACCAGAATGTTACAGACCTTGACTGGTCAGGCTCAGGACCTTCCAAATGCCATTGCTTTGCTAATAGTAGTATATTAGCATACAAGTGTTTATATTGGCATATATATAATCTGCCATATATATATATATATAATATGCCAATAGAATACAGAGATTATCTCAGGTCTACTTTCTTGAAAGTGACCAAGCATGCATGTATAAACGATATCAGAATGATGAAATCACCACCATAGTATAGATTTGAAAGGAATGATTATATTTGGTAATGAAAATTATTTTTTAACTCAATAACTCCTACTATGGTAAGATGTGTGCCCCTATACTTGGATAATGGCAGTCCCAATCCGCTGTGGTGTTAAAGAGGATGTGCTAGAGCCATATCATCTCTTATTCTCCTCTATTAAATCCATCTCAGCTCATTTATGAATGCCAAGATTTGGTCTTGCATTATTACATAGCCTAATTGAATAGGAAAATAATTTTCTGAGATTATTTGAATTACCTGCCTTGGAAAACAAAAATGAAAAAGCTCCTGTTATTTTCAACTAATAAACAGACTGTCAGGCAGAAAAAGCTTCAGCAGTAAACAGAAGAAACACAGCGAAGCAAAATAAGGGAAATATGCACAGAAGGGTCTGTTGCACAGAATATGTACAAACCCAGAGCGCCTCTTCCTGCTATGTAAACCATTTTAGCCTTTACTTCAGTTACAAACAGTCTTCCTGATGGGCAATCACCTTGTAAAAAACTGAACAATTTTGAATTGCCTCGAATAAGCTTCCTAACAGGCAACTGGTTCTGATGGAACAATTTTAAACTCTCTGTCTCCTTATCTTCTGTCGACATCATTTTTCAGAAGGGGCAACAGGACCAAATTAAATCGTTTTGCTGCAGACAGTCTGTCTGTCTGATTGCACTGTGACTGTTGCCCATTTTGAAGATTTTCTCTAGCAGTTTAAAACTAAGAAGAGAGGAAAGTTCATGTGTACTTGCAGGCTCAGATGCACACAAAACTGTGCCTCCCTTTACTTACGCCTACTCAATTATGGGATACATTTACAATGTCAGAAATTCAGAGTCCAGCTGTTATACTGCATGGCCAGATCCATCTGATTGAATGTGTCTTGAAACTGTCCCTCAACCCTGCCTTTCTTTTTTTTTTTTTTTTTTTTAAAGCCAGACTAAGATCTCGAAAGAAAGAAAATAATGAGAAGATGTATGTGAATTAGTTTAACCCATGTATTACTTGTGGAAAGAAGCATAGGGAACCATTACAGACAGTATTCTCACCTGATTTGTTGTGTTCACACTAAGGCAGGAGTAAAAGGCCTGATCCTCTTTTGTCTTTGGTATTTCTTAAGCCTTCTTCTCATCTCAAGCCTAGCTTGTCTGCAGAAAGTTTGATTTTTGACTGAGATGCAGCTGTTAGGATCGAATGGAAACAGTGAGCACAGTGGAAGAGAAAGAAACTTGAAAATGAGATGCACTGCAGTCAGCAAATGGATTTGGAGAACCTGATTGCTGTATAACAAAAGAAGCCTCTGGGATATATTTTACTTACTGGCAGAAAGGAGAGAGCTGTGGTCTTGGGACATGTTTCTAAGGCCTGCAATGCACAATCATCGCCTTTGGATTGTGTCCAAGTGCTGCTCAGAATCCTGATGGCTCTTGAGCGGCATTAAATCAAGATGGATGTCACTTTACATCTCATTGCGAATGCACTACCTGGAGCATGGGCTTGCATACAGCATTCCTTTCCAAGCAGAGACTTTTGCCTCGAGGGGGATTTGATCTAGCTAGGAAGAAAGCAGGAAAACCTTTCCTCATGCCCCAAACTGCTAGTCAGTCTGTGTATAGCCCTGATTCGCCAAAGCCCCTTCCTTCAGAGCTCCACGTTATGTTCAGGGGGTCTAAGCCAACTCTCCCTAGCATGCTTCTGTACTGAGGACATAAGCAAAGCACGAAGATGAGTTCTGTCTTCAGGCTGGAATGACTCCTCATTATTTTAACAGTTTTAGTAAGCTATTGCTGCATGTTGGCTCCTATCTCAGTTCACCAGCTTGTGTAATTGCTCCATCTCCGTTGACTGCATTGTGATGCTGCCTATGTGTTCCTGCTGAAGCCTTGCTCCTTTGTTTCTTATGTCTTATAAAGTCACTAATTACAGGGCAAAATCCTTCCAGCTAACTTTATAGGGACAATATAAGTATGTGTGAAGAGAATATTTCATAATTCCTATGTTGGGAGTTAACTTCGTAGTTGATCTAGTAGTTGATCTAGTAGTTATTCTTGTATTTACATAAACCACAAGTGCTATCAGTAAAGAAGCAAACAAAAGACTGGTAATTGTTTCTTCAACATCAGATTAAAATAGATAGAGTATATTATTTAGTATTATATATGCAGATAAACAATATATTAAAAAACAGAATTAATAGCTTATGAAAGCAACGATGATGCATTACTAAAAGAGAGTCTTCACTGTCTATTCCCCAGTGCAGAAAGATAGCTTAACTAACCCAGACAGCTTTAAACAGCAGTGGGAAACCTGATCTTATCAACTCTGGAAGTAAACTCTACCATACATTAATTTTGTGGCATTTTAAAGCACTGTCTTGAATTGGGTGGCTATCTGACAGGGTGAGGGGGTTTTGGTGTTGGATCAGTGGATGGTGGTCACTGGCACGTGGCTGTAAGAGCTGCAGCTGGAGTCCCAGCACAGGCATGCTCTGCAGCAAATAATCCAGGTCAGGAGCTGGGCTCTGCACCAGGCGAAGCACAGTTTTGCTCTCTGCAGGGATCTAGTACCCTGTTTCTCTGGATGTGCTTTGTTTTCTTAGCTGTCTACTCAGCTGTGCTCATTGACACCGAGTATTCAAAAGTGAAGAAGACGCAGGGTGAAATTAAACAGAGACCATTAATGAAGCAAACAGTGAAGCATCAGGAAAACAAAACCACACTTTTCTCTAGGAACACTTGGTAGAAACCTTAGAAGGTGTTATACTGATTCAATTCTTGCCTTATTTTATTTGGCCACCGCTTACAAAACGCTGCTGTTGATTTTGGCATATGAAATGAATTACGCCATTTTAGATAGCATTTCTGAACACAATGGTCTTGAACAGGGCTATTTTGAGATGCTTAAAATAAAAGTTTTTTTAAAAAAGACAAAAGCTCTCACATCCAGTAGAATGGAAGATTTTCTAAAGCTCTTCCCCCCTCCTTCTTCTTGAAAACACATTTGTAACCATTACTTGGTGTCAAGTCCTGTGAGGGAGCTGTTCCACTCTTTGCATCAGTCACTGTGGGCTGCAGCCCCCCCAGGGCTGGTGCCCTCCTCAGGATTGTCACTAGCACTGCCCCCATCCCACCAAAGCTCCCAGCTTCACAACTTCATTTCTGCTGAAATTTTCTGGGGTGAGATTTTTTTTAGGTAAAGGAGGCAGCTGTTCCTTAATGGCGCCCTTGCATTAGAAGCTTAGAAGGCCTTAGAACTAGAGGTCCTCTGGCAGACTTTGTACAAAAAGCAGTTTCTTGTGTTGCTGCTGAGATGCCATTATGTAATAAGGGATACTTCTAAGCTTGTTGAAAAAGCGGAGGCCCAAACAAGCAGCGATAGCAGAATAGATGTTTTCTATTAATGTCACCAAATCCCTGGCTGATGTGGGCAGGGACGTCAGGTCCCTCTGGGTGCCCAGCCCCAGGTCCCGGTGGGTTTGAAGCTCTCCAGGAGGAGCCCCCAGCCCCTCTCTGGGCAGCCTGTGCCAGGGCTGCGGCACCCGCCCAGCACAGATGTGCTGCTGGGGGCCAGGGGCAGCCCCTGGGGCTCCAGCTTGGGCCCGAGGCCTCTGGGCCTGGCCCTGGGTGCCGCTGAAAGGAGCCTGGGTCCGTCCTCTTAGTGCCGTCCCTTCGGGTAGTTATGGACATGGGTGGGATCCCCCTGAACCTCCTCTTCTCCAGGCTGAACAGTACCAATAATGTCCCATCAATGCAAGTTTTAATTTAAATTATGAATCTGGAAAGTTTTTTTAATTGCTTGCTAAATGTGTGGGCTCTGTGTATTGTGAGCTTTCCATGTAAGGATTATCCTCAAGACGAAAAATCATTAGAATTTGAAGACTAAACAAAAATATTTTCCCCAGAAAACCGTTTCCTGTTGGAATCCCTACCTTTGATAGTGAAATATTCAATCACATAGAGTTCCATAAATAAGAGCTGGTTATATATTTATATATATTTAGTTATATATTAGAAGAAAAAAGGAGATCAGAAGAGGTATTGTCTTTTCTGTAGTGGCAACCCAACTGCTTACAAAGATCTTTCTTTTTAAAGTCTCATTTCCTTTCTATGAGCCTGATTCTGCACACAGGTGTTTGCACAATGAATGTGCAGCAGTGCTTCCACATGTACCATGAGCTACTTGTTTGAACAAAGCTAGATAGTAATGACATCTACATCTGTATTAGAGCTTCTTTTTGTTGCTGTTTTACTTCCAGAATGTTTAATGTAAATATAAAATTTCCTATAAAATTATGGTTGGCTACACAGAGATAGTATTTGGTACATTTCCAGAGCACTGGGATTCTACCCATTTCTAACTAGTAGCGTAAATGTTTATATTTTCCTTAGCACTTCTTTACTTTTTTAATTACCATTTTTGTCCACCTTGTAAACTACAAAATGCTCAAAACAAGCTTTGTTTTACAAATGTTCTCTTGTAGATGTTTAAGATGTTGATATTGAACTGTTTGATGATAAGTAGTTTTTCGTGGTCTTTGCATGAAATATAGCCTTTGTTTTGGGCAGTCAGGATGGGCATTCATTGTGCTGTTTCTGTACATCCCCACATTTGCCTGCACGTTTTTTAAGAGCCATTGGTTGCACACACCAATAATTCAACTCCATGGTCATGTTAAGAGCAAATTATGCCTTTACTGTTTTACTTTCTTAGGCACATAGGACAGCACGGAAGAGCTGCACACCCAATAGTGGCCCTTTGACAATTATGAAATAGAGGTTATTTTTTGGTTCCGGCTCACGTGAGGCTCAATACAGAGCCAGCAAGCTTGATGTTAGTAAATTATTGAGCATATTTTAGTGTGTTGAGTATCTGCTAAATCTACATTGAGATCCAGCGATTAGGAACCTATACCATGTTTTAAATGTCAATGACACATCGGTTTGTACAATATCTTTGTTGTCAGTGTCTTCTGTATCATTCCTTTACAGCCCATCTATAGTACCAGGTATGCCAGCAATTTGCAAATGCAAAGTTGAAACTGCACAGAAAGGAGCAGAGATTTTCTGTACAACTGTTTTGTAGCACCACTGTTGACTGTGCGTTGCCTAGATTTTTATTTTTTATAACACAGGTAATTGAGTGTAAGGTATGCGATTACAGAAAATTCTGTGTTTGAGTTCAAATAGCTCTGCCTCTGCCTGGCATTTGTCAATACTGCCTGTCACTGCTGTCATGTAGACAATTTATCTACTTGCTATGTTTCTCTGATATTTCTCTGAACCTGATCAGTGCAGATTACTTTTTAATCCAGGGTAATATTTTGCCTCTTGTCTCCTGTTGCCTTTTCTTCTGAGCAGCTTTTGATAAAGTTTGTCAAAAGCCTTAAGCCAAATTTCTCTTTTCCCTGCTCCCTACAAGATCCTAACATTACAAAGAAACAGAAATAATAAGCAGCCTAAGTAAAGTAACATTTTCACTAGTGCCCCATGATTTCTTTTTCATTTTTGAGAAAAAGGAGAAAGTGAAGAAGAATGTGAGAAGTTCTGGCAGTATCACCAACGGCCAGCTATACAGTGCACAGTGATTTAACAAACTCATGAATATAGAAAGCTCCCGTTTATCCAGAATAATATCTATGAATTTCTAGGAGGGGAAGGAGGAAAGACATAATAGGGCTTGTAATGAAACCAAACTTCAGAACTCCTCATGGCACCCCCAGAATAAGGATTTTTAGGTAAATTGCCATGGCTCTTTGTATATTGTTTCCATGTTGTTTGACTTGTTTTCACTTGACATCAGATTAGCCAACAGGTTAAATATTGTGGTTTCAAAGTGTTAATTTAGCACATTTGCAAATTAGAATTTTAACATATTTGGAATTTTGATGAGACTAAAAGCCAAATTGTAATGTTCAAAGCAGCTGATTCTAGGTGCAGTTCAGCAATTAAGTTAATTTCTAGCTTTCTGATGCTGAGAAGGACACTCAGTGATGATAATAGGTTATTTTCTCAGATGCAGATTGGGGAGCTGACTACAAACTTTCAAACGAGCACGTGTGCTTGATTTGTCTATTTGTATTCAAGTTTACCTTTTTCTGGTTGTCAGTAACACTACCCCACCTGCCCTATACAGCTTGTAGTGCTCAAACCTATTTGGAAAATCATGTGAATAGGGATTTGCATCATTACAATTTCCTTTCCATTTAGGAAGCATCTGCTATATCTTTAAAAGTAACAGGTTTGAAGAGGCCACAGGCTGTGAAACAGACTAAACCATTATTAAAATGAAACAAAAACTTAAAAAATAAAAAATAAAAAAGAATCTGGTTGGACCTACTTCAACAGCAGTTTCAGCATTTTCTTTTTTTCTTTTTACCTCAAAAAGGTTAAAAGCATTTGGGTCCTTGTGGAAAATGTAATTGCATTTCAGCCTTGTTTGTGTGTGAATCTAAAGAATACTGATAATCTGCCACGTGAAAAAGTTCTGTTCTTCTGCTAACAGGCAATCCTTCTTGTTCCTAACAGGTCTTTCTATTAAGTAAACAGTTAAGGCCTAATTGGAGCTTTTATCTGTACCATGTCACACTAACTGATCAACCATTGCTAGCAGTCATATAAATGTCATTTTAAGTACTTCAATTGTACAGATCTGAGTACTACAAAGAAAGAGGAAAAACCTCAGCTGCAATTTTTCTTAATAACAAATAAAAAGCAAAGTTCTATGAAGCTGTGTTCAGGCAGGTTAAGTTAACAATATTATCCCACTAACCTTCATGCATATAATTTCCACAGGCAGCTGTACGTTTCATCAGGGGAATTGACTTATCCTAGGCCATTTCTTTCTCTAATCTGGTTTTCCGTTCTTTTGAAGGTGGGCAGTGCTATCACTGCATGATTCTTAACGTTTATCTATCTCATAGGAAAGCTCTATGAACTATTTCTGCCAGATCATTTCTGGCAGGTTGATGTGTCGATCTGTCTACATAATCACTGAGATATTCTGCTGACCTCCGTGGACTTCCTGGTGTGGGATACCTGTCCTCTTCCCCAGCTTCTGCCATCCTGTCTGGTCTGTTTCTCTGCCCAAGAAATTTCTCTGACCCAGAAATAGAAGCTTCCTGTTTTCCTTATAGTATTGCAGTTCTGTATTGGCTGACAGGCATCACAGAATTGGTATCAATCAGATTATTACTGAATTTGTGATAAAACTACAAGTTTTTTTTTCTTTTTTTTTTTTTTTCTTTTCTTTTTTTTTTCAAATGTGATTTTTAATCCTGCAGTCTCGAATGCCGGACTTGAGAAAAGGTCCTGACTTTGAAACAATGATAGCAACTCCCTTTTTGAACATCAAGCCTTTTAAAATTGTCTCCCATCTGGCACTGTCAAATTAATGGAGCTAGTGAAATAGGCCATTGAGCTCATTCCTTGTCTGAAGGCAGAACTGGATGTATCTGAGTTATTTGTAAGAAAGAAAGATGAATGCTGTTGTCCTTAGGTCCACCTAGCCCAGCATCCCTGCTCTCAACAGCAGCTCCGAGGGTGCTGCGGACATGCAGAAGATCATGGCAATGAACCCCACATTCTCCTCCATCCCTCACAGTTCACCACTCGGAGAGTTTGTGATCTGGGGGTGGGATCCCATGTTTTAAAGCTGACTTCTCTTCGTCCCTTCACCCAGGCCTCAGGGCCTGGGCTGCCCATGTTACCCCAGGGTACAGATTTTACATTTGTCCTGCACTGCCTGAACGAAGCATGTAGAGCTCTTAAAGAGTGGGAAGGATCCGATATGGTGACTTCTCTTGACTTCAAGGAGCATAATGCAGCTGCCAACCAGATCATCTTGCAAGTTGAAAGGGAGAGTGCTTGCGCTTGGGTTACGAAGCAGACAACACCGATTTTTGCCCTCAGCACCGAATGTCTACAAAAAAAGGCACCTGGAGAGCAGGTTCCACACGTGGGGGTCTCACCTGCCAGCAGGGGAACGTCACAGACCAGACCTGCTCGTCTGTGTGGGTCTTGAAGGCAAACCTGTGGTAAACTGACAAACCAGGGCACAGCAGCTGTCCCCGTGGGTCACTGCATGAGGCTTTGCTTTGCTCACCCTACTTGCTGAGCTGAGAACAGCTCTAGCTTGCTGGCTCCTGATTTTTCTAGGTTTGCTCTGTCTGTGGCTCACATATGTATTGCAAGTCCTCTTGCGAATTTTGTTTTCTCCTCCTCTGTCCATCCCTGATACCTCCTCCCACAGCTGGGATTCAGGTGGACTTTAGTTCAGATCCTGCTTACAGGCAGCTGTACCCACCAGTGCTCTTGGGGTTTTTTTCCCGGAGAAAGGGGTTTCTGGTTTCCGGGTCCAAAAGGAGGCGATGCACCTCTTCCCTTTGTCCAAGGTGGGAACAAAACATTGGAAAAAGGCTGACCTTAGGCTGGATGAAGTTAGCAGATGAGTGAGCAGTCCAGGTGTGGCGAGCCCTGGGCCAGAGGAGCAGGCAGAAGCATAGCAGTGTTCTCCCTTGATGCATGTCCCACACCGACACATCTGGTCCTGCTTGTGACACTGGGCTGAGTGGAACCTGAGTGCGATGGGGTCGCAGGTTCAGTGCTTGGTGTGGTTATGGTGGTTTTATGGTGATTCATTGGTGGCAATGCCGCCCTGTGATTCACTTTCCTTCAGGCACACCTACAAGTTGGGACTCTGCTGCTGTGGCCGAAGCTGTTTTGGTGCCAGTGTTGCCCCCTTCCCAACAAAGAAGAAATCAGTGGGATTTGGTGGAGGGACCGCTTGCTCTTTATGAACTGAAAGAAATAGGTGGAACAGTTTGTCCCTCGCATCATAAAAGGAAAAAGGCATGCTCGGAAGGCATGCTCGGCTGCGTTGGGGCCAATAGTTTTGCTCAGTTGAACTGAATAATAAAAGTTTTGTCTTCAGTGTGGAAGTCCAGAGACATGCAGAAGTACATACACTTGAAAATCCTTGTTGCTTTGCCTTTCTTTTTCAGAGCTATTCGATAAGGAGTTTTTTTTTTTTTTTCATCTGGAGTTTTGTTAAAGATTAGGCAGTATTGGGTTTCAGGGAGGTTGTTTTACACTCCGGGCTGGCACCGTGCTCCATTGTGTGCAGTAGCATTATGAAACTTTTGTGCCTGTTGGTGAGCTCATGGCCTCCGGGCCCGGGCAGATTGTTCTTCCTGCAATTAGTATTCATGGTTAGCTGAGCAGAACTTATACAACAACTCTTCTCTGCTTTGAAGGTTATGTTACATGGTTTCAAAGCAGCCAAAGGAGATTCCTATATGAAGAAGATATCTGGGAATACCCATTGTCTTCTTGTGTATTTAATGCTTGCGTTTCAGGTAGGATTTCCTTCTTATTAATTCAGTGCTTTCTAATTTAGCACATAAAGTCAGGCAGCCAGTAAGAACTCAGCAGTTTTAAAATTTTGCACTGAATTTTGTCCTAGCTTTCCAATCTCGTTCTTGGCTTCTAGTGGAGAGGAGGTATTTTTACTTCTTCAGAAAATTCATGTGTTTTTCTTACAATTTTTCCATTTTGAAAATACAGTGAACTTTTTTATTTTTTTCTAAAGCTGTTTGTACAGAGTACTTTTGGATATTTGATCTTCACTGAAAAGATCACAACATTTCATTAAGCAGAACTCAAAAGTGCTCTGAAAAAAAAAGTGATACCACTTTTCCTCTGTTATAAGCAAGGGTAATTGAGGCAGAAAGAGTTAAAATGACTCTTCTAGAAGCAGAGCTAGAAATACAGTCAGACCTTCAGTGCAAATTGGTAACTGACGGGTTTAGCGGTGTTTTCAGGAGAACTGTGTTTCTGAAAGGGATGTCCTAGCTGGCTGCCCCATGCTCTGAGATCTTTCTGTGTATTTACAGGGGAAAATACTGTTGGTGCTCTTCCTTGGGACATGGATGTATCAGCCACTCCCAGAACATAGACAGTGTCTTAGAAAGTACCCAGGGAGGTGGAACACTTTGTCAATTTTGTGGATAACCTGCAATAAACCCTCTCATACTGTATCTCATTACACTATTTTTGTGTCCTTAATGAACATTTGCACTGCTGTTGAAAGATAGCTATAGGCAAAAAATAATGAAGCCTTTGAGTGTTGGTACCCTCTGGAGGCAGCACCCCTTAAACCGTGATATACAGGGATGGCTGCAAGTAAGAGATGCATGCAGTTTTGTTTTGGGATTCTTTTGGCTTATCCTCTGCCCTTGAGAAAAAAGAGGTAAAATAGTTGAAATATTACTTAGATAATAATGATCCTGTTAAATGCATGCATCAGAATAGATACAAGAAAGCTACAGAAAATTGCTAACACAGGACTGGTGTGTCCATTTTAAAAGACTGTTCAATGTTTGTTCTATTGTCTCAGTGTTTTAATTTAAAATGACATATATAAAGTAAATTCTGAGTGGGATTTCCTACAACGAACATATAGGGGAATAAAAATACTCTGAATAATGATGACACAGCTAACATTGCATAAATGCCTCCTCTGCTAAAAATCCCTCCAGGTCATAGCCTCTGCTAGCATAAAATGATGTAAGAATGCAGAATTTGTCAGAGCCTGAAGACAGGAGAACTTGGGCAAAGATTTGCTTAGATGCAAATGAAGCCACCTGACGAGCATGGCTCCTCGCTTGGCTGGGCTCGGCTGGAGGAACAGTGGATGCTGCACTGAACTTGAATTTTAGATCCAATATTAAAAGGCATTGATTTTTCATTTCACTTGTATTTGTTTTCCCTTATTAGTCCAGGTTTTATTAGGAACAATTTATTTATAAGACTCTTTAGACCATAACACTTCTGCCAAACTTAGGATCAAATCCAGCTCCTGCACGTAGCTGAATATACACTCTCTGCTTTGACCCTCAGCTCCAAAGCTGCCTGGGATTTTTTCCTGTGTTTTTCTACATGCAGGAAGCTTGCAAATAGCCTGGTGAATGTTGTCTGAGGCAGTGTACATGATGCTATACACAACTATCAGGCAAATTATAACGCATTCTTCATTTCTGGGTGCAGAGGCTGTAACTGAGAGCACAAAACAGCAGCACGGATGTGTGCAGACCTCTGTTCTCTCTGCAGCAACATTTGGTATTCCTGGAGGCTCTCTGTCAAATGAAATTTTGCTGATATCATGAGCTAAGCAATTTCTCTTTTCTTACTGGTTTGCAGTGTGTTATTCACCATTTGCTTTTACCCCCCTATTCTAGAAATAACCGCTTTTCAAGAACATCACTTTTATTACAGTATCTATTCTAGAAATAACTGCTTTTCAAGAAATCACTTCTATTACAGTAACTAATGCCGAGCTTCTTATTCAAGCAACACTTGAAATCGACGCTTATGGATTTGGCCTAAAAATGCCGGGTGATTTGGGCGTTCATTGGGCTGAAGAGCAATAACCATTGCTGTCAGTGCAGCCTCTTGATTGCAGTTGCTGGGTTTGGGAAAAGGTCTCTAATTGTAAAACGTTTTTTGTTGCCATTTTTGAAATGATCTGTGAAATAGATTGTTTTAATGGATTAAATTATCGGGATATTTAATTTTGGCTGTGGCCAATTTGTAAATGGCTCCTGGGAAAAGTTTGTTCTCGCAAGAGATAAACCTCAAAAAGAGGGTTATTCTATTATCCTGTGTGGTAAAGGCAAAAGTGTAGTTTGTCTGGAAGGTTTTAAATGGATAGTTACGAGTTCACTCTGACCAAAATATCAGTGAAAGTGGATCACAGGTGATCACTTTTTCTAATGTAAATCATTTAACATCAGTAATTTTCCTCTGTTGCCAATGCCATTAGTTATTTCAGAGGTAAAAAAAAAAAAGGATGTTTTCCTTTTTTTTTTTTTTTTTTTTTTACTAGGTACCCATAGCTTAACTTAATGATTTGTATAAGTGATAGTAATTGCTGAAACTACAGTTGAGTATTATTAGCTATAAAATGAACATGGTTATATGTCCAACACAACTAGCAAGGAACAGAAATGCAGTTGTATCCAAGAGAAAATAATTACAGCAATAATCAGTGTAATTCATGATAATGGCTGAATTGAATTTCACACCATAGCTCCAAGCACTTACATTTAATGAATGTAGTTTGTGCTTGTTTACTAAAAAGGTTTTTAGCAGAAAATCGATAATGTAACTTCAGTGTTTCTAATTGCAGATGCAATTTTTTTTAAAAGTAGCGGTTCAATAAGGATTTTGTAGGGAAAATTAAGGTATGTAAGTGCAGCAAATGCTGTTACTTTAATTAGGCTACCTGTACATCAGTGGTATAGTTCCTTAATATTTATTTATTACTACATATTGATTAAAATTGGTTTGTGTTCCATTTTTAAGACTAGCTAATGTAATGAACATTGAAACTTTTCAGTAAGTGCTGGCTGTGACTAAGCATATCACTTTATAATGGGACTGTCCTCACAAAGAGGGGTTTTCACCTTAAAAGCATTATCATAAGAGGAAGGGAATATAGGCCAGTCTACAAAGGTGATTTCTGCATGATGAATACAAAAGAGATGCTGGTCCTTTACCTGGAATAGCACAATAAATAAAATGATTGGCAGTTGGTGGTATTAATTATAATTGCTTAATTGGCCCAAGCATATTCTTGTGCTTTATATGGCCCTGAGTGCTTTTCCTATGAGGGGAAACTGTTAATTTTTTGCAATGGCAGTGAAGCTGAGGAAAGTAACACCAAAATACAGTTGTGTGCTCCTAAGCCTTGCCATCCACTGCGATCTTCTAAAGTACGATGTAACAGGTTTGCTGCTGTTCAAAGGCTATCAAGAGATACAACTCTAACAAGAATATCCATAAATACTCCCAGAGCGTCACGTGTAGGAATAAAACCCACAACACTACTTTTACTGAAGTCAACAGCAAATCTCCAAATGTCTTAAAGGGTGGAGCATAAAGCTGATACATGTGTAAGGCTGCAGAGAATAAAAGAGGTGGGAATGAAGGCAGGGCATTTAGAAAACAGTAGGGAAAATGAAGCCCTTAGCATTGGTTTTCCTGGAGGTCAGTTACATGCAAAGAGAAATTGATTTCACTTCTGTGCTCTTCCTTGCTCTTGGAGACATGGGCCCAAGTGCTATGTCCATGGGGAGAGGGGGAGACCCGTGCAGCCATGTGAAGTTTCTCGTACAAGTAACTGAGCCACCTTTTCCATCTGAAGGAGACAGTCTTTTATGGGTTAAAGATCACGGTGGCTGGAGATGTTTCATCTTAGAATGTTTTGAGGTACCTCATGCTGGCAAGAACAAAGTCATTAAGTTATATATCTTACCAAACTAAGCTGAAATTCCAGGAGTAATGTCACTGCCTGACCAACAGAAGTAACATGGGAACTAAACCTAAAAAGTGGCAGCAAACAAAGTGTGATTCATTGGGAAAAAAAGGGCTTAAAAAGTAAAGCTGGATCGCTCAAGACATGTGCTCTGATTATTTTCCGTGGCTACCTGCCCTCGCTGCTAGAACCAGCATTGCATTTTCTGCTGGGTTCAGTAAGGCATTTTACTCTACAAAAACAACTAGCTCCTTTCCAACCAATGATTACTTGTAATTATGCTTTCCCCTGCTATTATTCTAATAGACTGTCATGCTGCACAGAGGAGGCGTTTGGAGGCTGCTTTTATGGATGGACTGTTGGAACACTTAATATAGCTCTATTTTTGAATTATCAGGTTCTATCCTTTTGAAGTCTGTGTTAGTGGAACTCCTATTTATGAAATGTGCTGTGCTTAAAGGTTTGCTATTGATGAAGAGGTCCAACAGAGGCCTTTATCGTAAGTACTGTAGCATTCTCCCTGAGAAATAAATAGCCTTGCTAAAAGGTATGTTGTGTACCAAGGTTGCAAATTATCAGCCAAGCACCTTATAACTGTATACTTCAAAAATACCTTTTTGCTTTCTGTTTGTTCTCTTTTTTCCACAACATGAACGGTGTTTTTAGAAACACATAAGGAAAAAAAAACAATTTGCTAGCTCTTTAATTGGACAGCATGTTCTCGACCAAGAATGTTACTCTTTAATATACACATATATCTGCAAAAGAAGTTGTTTACAGGCGTGTCCTTCTCAGCATTAAACACTGAAAGTTTTGAGGGAGTTTTCAGCTCTCATTCAGGGAGTGATTTGACTTGCTGATTTATTGCAAAATTCCATCAGTGTGGCAGCCCTGCCAGCGCTTCCAAAGCTGTGAGCTGGGGATTACTGCCAATTAATTAGGAAACAATAATGAGAACGATGCAATACATACAAAACTGAAGACAAAAAAACAGGAATCTTCATAGTAACTAAGCATTTACAGTCAAATACCGGGTAGGAGGGATCTTTGTAGATTCGTTTCCCTTTTGTGTTGAAATTAATGGGTGCTCAGTCATGCGAGGTCCTGGGTGCTCTTTCTCCCCTTTGAAATCAGCTACCAAACCTCTCTTAATTCTGCTACTTACCGCTGGACCTAAAGTCAAAGCATGCATGCTGATATGAAACACATTGATTTCTCTATCTCCTGTTGAGTTGTATAATTTTTTTTATTTTTTTTTTTTAGAATTGCAATAAATCAGAAGCCTATGCCGATAGAATTTATTTGAAAAATTAAAAAGAAATATTATTTTTTCATTATTTATGTTTTTATCATCACAACATGCGGACCTCTGTGGAAACTGCTACATCCAGCCATGCCTTTCCTCTCCTTAGGAACTTCTCTGTAGGGTTTTTTTGCAAATCCAGGGTGCTGCATAGTGGTGGGGACCAGAGCTCCCTGCTGCCACTGGACTGGGCGCTGGCGATCGACTGGCACGTTGGGAATGGCACCGCCGAGCACGCTGCTCCAAAATGGCAAAGCGTGTGGGACAAGGGTGACAGCGGAGAAAAGAGTGGGTGCGCGAAAATGCTAATGTCATGGATGTTGCAGCATCGAAGGGGGGTTTACATTTAACACAACGAATAAGGCAAGTTGTAGCTCTAAAGTGTTTATCTGGAGCTTTTCATTTGGAAACGTAATGTATCAGAACCTTGACTTTGTACTCCCTAATTCATCTTTACTTATATATTTTACTATTACCGATAGCTTTCCCCTTAAGCCTGTCTATTTGCTAGTAGATTTGACAGATGACAGCTACTCTTTGGGATGTTAGATGGCGTTTGTATGGCTATGATGCCAGGAGCGTTCTGAGCGCTGGTGTTGCATATTTATTGATCTCCATATTCCCAATAATCTGATGCACGTCACATTTGACAACATTATGTGGAGAGGTCAGCTGTATGGGGCTAATGAAACTGTTTCAAAGATGGATGTTGTTTTCCACAACATTAACCTTGCAAATAGCTGTCACTAGTGCATTTCACTATGGGGCTCAGCGTTTGAGAACCTCCCTTTTTTTATTGTTGATGTTAACATTAAACAAAACCTGAAGCCATTAAATCTCAGTATTTATATATGATAGAAAACATGGACGACATGGCATCACTCCAAATGAAAATCTTATTAACAGCATACGGTGCTTGTGGCAAAGTCCTGAACAATCTGAAAATTGGTTTGGCTGTCTGAAATGTTTGACAGATTAGCTAAGGATGATGTAAAAGGACTGAACAGGGAACAGCTGAATTCTAAGGATTAAAGTGGCAAATAGAAAACCCTGATGTAATCAGAAACTGCATTGCACTTTCATATTTTACTGCAATGTTACTGTTTTCACCCAGAGCTTATTAGATCCAGGGCAATATAAAATTTAGATTACCCTTTTATTTTAAAATTATTTCACTGGCATGTATAATGTTACAAGGGAGTACTCGGTTTCTAAAGAGGTCTCTTGAAGTTCTTTTTCCTTAAAAAATACTGTTATGGTGATTTAAATATTTAATTGTAGGTTTTCTGCTGTCACACTGAGGCACTTCAAAACAGGAGTCCTAGGGGCGATAAAAATAATCCTTGGAGGCCCCTTTACCACATTACAGTGTTTCAGAACAGTTGTAGTAACTCTTTTTCGATGTCATACTGCATCTTTTGTAATGTAAATTTTGCTCATACTTACAGAACACAATTTCAAATATGATTTTGATAGGCAAGCAATTTAGAAAATGCTTGTGTTGGCCATTGGTGCTGTGGAGTGCCACATATTTTTACAGCGTCTTCTGGGACTTCAGTGCTTTTGAAGTGAGCAGGAAAAAAAAAAACAACCCTCGTCCTGGTCTGGAAACCCGTGATTACATTTTAATATTTTAAGGTGCACACAGTAAATGTTAATATAAAGCCTGTTCACAGAAGGTGAGATTCTGACTCCTGCACTGAGTAAAGGTCAGACAACTGCCATAAGGACAGCTGAACGTGGCCTCAGAAGGCCTTAAGGTGATGTGAGGTGGAGTTGTTGCAACGTCTCTGTGGAGTAATTGCTACTATGGCTGTTCTGCAGCTAGCCCTACTTGCCAGCTGTTGGTGCAGTCCTCCAATATTGGACAATAATTTTGTCCTTTCAGCTTGCTGTAATAAAGCCACCAGCATTTATCAGGAGGTGTCCTAGGTGTGGCTCAGAGGTGACACTGCAGAAGGTGGTGGTGAGTGCTTGGACCCTGACCCAATAAAGGTACCAGAAGGCATCTCCCATTTGATCGTCATGAGGTTCAGGTCATCCCCTCAAATGAATGCCTGAAATTAAAGGACAAAAAAAGGTCAGCTGAGATGGAAAACACCTAAGGCAACCCTTTTAAAAATGCTGTCCAGGATAAGCTTAAAATAGACTATGATTAGTTTAGCTTGCCGTAAACTCTCCAAGAGTTAAATGTTGTCTCTAAACTAGTCTCTGGACTGTCCATGCATTCAAAGAAGAGAGCGGGGGCTTTGGGGGGAACAGTTTATGGGTCAGGATGGGAGGAGCTGCCACCTGGAGGGAACTTTTGACTTTAGATCTAGAAGGGCTAAGGTAGATGTCCAATTTTCAGTCAGTCAAAACCAACGAGGTGGCAGCCACCCCAGTGAAATACTTGAATATCTGTTACTATAGAAACTTCCAGATAACATAGTCCTCAGGCCAGTCTTGAGATTTTTTCTTAAGATGTGGTCAGGAAAGAAGAGTAATTTTTTTTTTTTTTTTTAAATTTCATATTTATTATATAGCACAATGGAATGCATTCTAATATGCATTTTTTTTTCTTAAAACTTTATTAGGAATGCAAATAATAACAAGTAATAAAAAGAAGGTCTCATCCCTCGATTTCTGGCAGTGTCTTTGGTGTCTACATTATTTATTTTGTGACTCAGTACAGGATCATGAAGAGTTTCTCCAGAAGTAGACTCCAAATGAATGCCAAATGAACATTGTAAGGGGATTTAAAACAGCTGATTTATACTTACAACATCACTTAGTAATGTGTACTATTACTAATTATAAAAACATTCTCCTGTGATAATTCTCAGTTTGCACAGCATCATTATTGTGTGAGGCTGTGCAAAAACATTGATACATATCTATAAGATGATTTCTGATACTGCTAAGCTCATATGCTATAAAATACTAAGTGTTCACCAAAAAAGAATCAATGAAAAAAACCTTGTTATTCTAAAAGCTAATGAACTATGATTTCTTATTTGTCTTTTGAGTTTAAAACCTCCAGACCTTGTTTTGAAACTCTTTTCTGAATCTAAGAGATGTAGTTTATTTTCTAAAGAAAATAGAGAGAGGTCAGCAGAGCCTCTCACAAGTACAAAGGCTTCAGGAGCTTGGGCTTTAAGATTTCAAGTGATTATGACATAAACAGCTTAAGCATTGTCAGCAATGCCTTTTACTTTTTTTTCAACCCCAAGATAAATATAATCTCTTCAAAGATGTTAACCTAACGGACAGGTCTCCTTGCTGTAGAAATACACATTTATGTACTTGGCGGTGCGATGTTACCACGACAATGAATCTGTAGACTCTCTAATGCTCCATATCTATCCTGGGACTGGGAGCAAGGACCACATTTTTTTCTTGGCTTTGCCATTATGACACTATGACCTAAGATTTTTTTCCTCTCTCTTTTTTTTTTTTTCCTGTGAAATATAAATGCCACAGTAAGCAGCTGCAGACTGGACGTCCACCTGGGAGAGCACAGTTTGGGCAGGATGGCGGTGTTGCCAATAGCACATAAAGGTATGGCATGGCCAGGATGACTGCTCAGATGCCTGGTGTGAAGGATCAGGTATCTGTTTTCAGATGGGTCATTTGGCCTTGGCTGCCATCTGGAGAAAGGCTAAGAGTTATGTCTCTGTGTCTATAATAAGGTGCTGCAATGCTCAGCTACTACATCCTTAAAGACTGAGAAATATCTAACCTTAATATCACTAATGCCTTCAAAATAATGCTTAAGTGGGACTTCAGGGGTGGAATGAGTCTAGTTCTAGACCTCTGGACAGAATCAAATTTAATCCTTAGGGAACCTTATCTGTGGCTCAGAACTGCAAAGTGCTGTGCACTCTACCCTGATTGTTCGGTAACTTGCAGAAATGAGCCCATATAAAGCATTAAAGAACTTCAGAGCCCGGCATTTGATTGCGCGGAGTTAGAGAGAGAGGAGAGATGAGAATAGCGGCCATAGGACCCAGGCTGGCCCTCAAATTAGTGGGAATTTCTTAGCAGAAGCTCCCACCTGCTGGGAGAAGTAGAAGTGCTGCTGGTGTGAGGATTGCAGGATTTGTGCCAGGGTCCTTGAGACCCAGAAAAACTAATTGTTCACAAACCTTCATCTTCAAAAAGGCAGGATTAGTTAGTTGCCTCTTAAAAAAAATAATCTGAGAAGTGCTTTTAATGGTGAGGTACAGGAACAGAAATGCTTGAATCTTGCTCTTTGCAGTTTGTTAATGTGTGTCTCTGTGGCATCATCGCAAGGATGCCCATCTACAGAACAGCCCCCTGCTTGCTCCCGGCCCTTGGCTCAAGGATCGGGACCTGGCAGTCAGGGGTAGCACAGGCTGACCATGTCTCTTATGGAAGAGGATTTTCTCAATTTGTGTGTAATGAATATTTTTCATCTGAGGAAAAGGGTTTAAGGAGGCTATGTGTGTATGCGCTTGTGTAACATCAACATAAATTCCCACTGAATTTCCATATTTTATGTTAAAATATGTATTTTTGAATCTTTCAAATGTGAGTTAAAATATTATTTTGTAAGTGCTGAATATGTATTATTTTGGCCTAGTTATATGAAGAGATGAAATGCTCTCCAAGGGCAGTGTGCAGCAGGGAGTTGAGGAGATGCAGATGTGCTGGTAAGAATGTCGGAAAGCTTGCCCTAATGAAAGTTTGGGGATATAAGTACACGAATCATTTGTATGATCTTAATTTGTATGACCTTGTTCCAGTGTTAAGGAAAAATGTGTTGTTATTTTCATAGCATTTTGTATCTCAGTTGAATTTAACATGAAATACTGCAATATGAAATTGTGCTACAAATACAATGCAGCTGTAATATTTAATTTAAATATATATATTTAATATATATATTTAATTATATATATTTAATATATAAATTTAAATTCTCAAAGACTAACTAAAACAGCTTGAAACATCTTTTTTTTTTTTTTTTTTTCCAGATCAAAATATCTCCTGCTTGTTTTACAGTGAAATGACTTTCAATCGCATTCCCTTCAGAATTAAATGCCTTACGTGAAATAAAGATTTTTTTTGGCTAGCTGATTCAGAGGAAAGCATGAGAAGCACCTAGGTGGGAAATAATCTGCCTGCCATGTTGATCTTCCCTTAGTCCTAAAGACTATGGTGTTAAAGATCTTATTTATTCCATAAGACCAGCTGAGATCCTGCAAATCACGACTGGATATTACTTCAGAAATGTTTCCCATTGATAGATGGAGGCAGAAATTTTAAGCAGCCTTTTAGAAGTTGGAAAACAGGTAGAAGACAGGAAGAGAAGGCTTGCTCTTCACCTCCATGAGTGTGGGCCTGTGAAGTGAGGGCTTCTGCCATCTCCCCACCACTGCTCAGCAGCAGGTGGAGGTGAAGCCCCACATGGCCCCCAGTGAGGTTGTCACCACAGCCATAGATGTGGGGCACTGGGGGAGCCTGACAGAAGCACTGGTAGATCCTCACTGGTGACAGGATCCATAACCATAACACAGTTGGGGAAGTGAAGTGATGTGACACAGTGCAGCAGGAAAAGGCCCTTTGTGACCTGAATGCTGCCAGGCACCTGCAGCCATGGTGGCCAGGCCGGGGCCTGGGCTGTGGCATGGCCGAGGTGGGTTGGGCCTCCATGGACGCCAGCGTTCCTGCAGAGAAGTGCGAAACCCCTCTGTGTGGCAGGGCCTGCTTTCTCCATGTCGCAGCCTGCGTACAGTCAGCGGTTGTATCAAACTGGCTCTTAAATGCAGGTTAAAGGCCCCGATGAAATACAGAATGCCTCGGAAAGACAACCTAAATTTTTGCCATTTTAAACTATGCTAGAACAGCCGCCCAGGTTAATGAGCTTCAAATTTAAATAGCAATTGAAGAAGTCAGTCATAAATATAGAGCAGTTTGCTTTTTGCCTTCCTGTTGCTTTCCTGGGCTCCTGAAGGCCTTCCACTGATGGAGAGCTTTTAATTTCACATTTTGGCCCCCACCACAGGTGATAAACAAAGGTTTCCCATTGCTGTGACTCGGGTCAGTGCTGCAGCCTTAGCGTCAATCCCGCTGCCTGTAATTACACACAAAAGGTTACTGGGATCCGCAGCTAATTTGCAGCCTCTGTTTAGCAGAATTTAATAGGAGGTATTACTGGTGCAGCAGTAATTAAGGACCTTTGTCAATAAGACGGAATAGATGGCCACACTTTGTTGTAATCAGTGGACTCTTGAGAACCCAGAGGAGTGAAAAGCAGTGAGAGGAGCAATCCATTTTGCGAATAACATGGCTGTCCTTTCACCCCCCCACTCCCTCCCCCCTCCTGAAACCAGCAATGGAATAATAATTCCCCAGGCAATGAAAGTACAGGAATAAAAGTACTTACCCTCCAGCCTGTGATTTTTTTTTTTTTTTTACTTTTTATTTACTCTACTGTGCTTTTTATTTGCTTCAGGCTGCATTTGATGAAGTATTGTTTAAACAGCGCCTAGCAAAATGGATATAGGGAGATGGAAAATAGAAAGAGGAGGAATTTTAACCAGGTGGATACATGCATTTGCCTTTAAGGTGGACAGCATTCGGTTTATCAATTATTTCCTTTGGATTTTTAAAAAAGAGAAAGAAATGACAAAAACAAGTGGCTTGGTGAAGAGGTGGAGAGAGTCATTTAGAGCTGTCTCTGCACGGAGTCGTTCAGCTGTAAATGGGTCGCAAACAACAAGCGAGAAGTGAACTTGGTGCAGCATTGTAGCCCCCTCTATTTCCCCCCATCACTAATGTACCAATGAATGGCCTGGCACAAGGCTGAGAGAGCCAGACACACGGACACACGCGCACACGCGCTGGCGGAGGGGGGAGAGGGAGAGAGGCTGGTATGACACAATTCAAAGAGTGCTTTAAGGTGTACACTCCTTTCAGTAATTGGTGAAGAAGCTGCATTTCACTCACTGATTTCCTGCCTTTTTACAGGTTTTAACAAGCATGATGCTTTTAATAGCGGTTTGAGTACTGGCTCTTTATGAAGGCCCTCTTTTTTAAAGCAGCTTTAACTATACCCTTTCTGTCAGTAATGTCTGAAAAACTTCTACCTTTAATCATTCCTGGATCAGGCAGCAAACAAGCAGCTCCTTTTCCTTTTTCAATTACATGCTGGATATTCAGCACAGATATAAAAAAAAAAAAGGGAAAAAAAAAGAAGCATCTTGAGCCCATCATGTATTAAATGCAGCTCTTTGCTACTGCATTAAAATAACACCAAGGATCTAGCTTCAGCCAACAAAAGCCAGAGATATGAAGTTAAAGCTGCAGTCCTCCTTTTTATCTGCTCCATTGTGATAAGACATTGTAGTACTCTTAAAACAGTACAGCATTTTCCATACCATATGGGTTGTGATGCTTAGCTAAGAGATCCTGAGCTTCCTGGTACTGAGACCCATAGGAAATCTTGTATGGCATCTTATGGATGGGCTCTGCCTAGTGCTGTTCCTGTGAGGGGTTGCATTTGTTTATTTATTTATTTTGCATTGCTAGTTCAAAAAGGGAGTGAGGTAACAAGCTGTTTTTTGGCTAAGTTTATTTTGTCAGAGCTTGATGAGGTTTCCTATACACAAAGATGAGCTGAATGGTCCTTAGTGGATATTTGTCCACAAAAACAAACAACAAAAAACGATCACCTCAGGGGAGGCCTGGGCGTAAAATAGGAGGGAGCTTGAAGGCCAGGGCTGGTATGAATCAGGAGAACCATGAGAGAAAGTCAGGAAATAGCTTCCCAAATATTGGTCATCATTAACACAGTTCTTTTGATCTTAGGCATATTAAATTTGCACAAGAAGAGCATAGTTGATTTAGTGGCGTCTTCTGGTCTCCTTGCTTGCAGAGGACACCATTTAAGAAATGGATATATATATTTTAACTTCAGCAGAAAGCCTGGTCTGAAAGAAAGTGATCAGACTGGATTGATCTAATAGTGTTGGAGAAATTAATTCCAGAGCAAAATCCTTAGTGTCCATGTAGTTTACCCTGGCTATCAGAAATTGTCAAAGCTTGAAGAGTACAGTTGTTATGGTGGTTGATGGACAGAGCTTCCCCATCCTGTTCATTACTTTGTAGACTTAGGCTGAGTTGTTGGATTACTTGTAGGTGGGGAGCTGGTCTGCACAGATTTCATCTTCAGCCCTAGATGCAGTTAGCTGCAGTATTTCAGTCTGAAACTACTGGGAGAGAAGAGGAAGAGAGAAAAGCACTTGTCAGAAAGCATTGTGCACAGCATTGCTGATGCCACTAATCATCTTGGTGGACCAAATGGACATCTTTCCATCTCATGATTTCATTCTCAATGATTTCAGACATTTTTGAGGAGCATAAAACTAATATAATTAATGAAGCAGTAGTGTAGGTGGACTGGCAAAATGCAGGAAAATGGTCATGGCTGGAGAATGGAATGGGAGAAACCCTAACCCTTTTGAAGAGTTACTAGGTTATAATTGCATGTGTAAATGCTTATGGGATAAGGACTGCTTTGGGCTAGTCTTCAATATTTTAGTGTTTTCTTACAGTTCTTCCATTAGGCCAGTCCTCAGTGGTTGGCATAGTTGGTATAACTCAACTCAACCCAGCTGAAAATCCATTTTTCTGTCTTGGACTCAGATGGTGGGTCCAAGAAGGGAAGAGACAATAATCTAATTTTTCAAGGAGACCGAGGGAAATATTCTAGGTTTCTTCATTGGTGTTAATAAATCTGCTTGCATACGTGAGCAGACACCAGAATACCAGCAGCAGTTTGTAATCTGCCTGAGGGAAACTAAATGCTAATTACAAGGAAAGTTTGTGAAACAGCTAGGAATTTTGGCCAGTATTTTGAGTCACTGCATACTGTAGCTCATACCTGCTATTTCTCCCAACAGCAGACCAGCAAACCATGGGGCAGTTCTTGAGCGTGTTAGATGAGGGAAAGAAGGATGCATACAGCCTTTTGATGGATGTAGCTTACAGAAGTGTTATATTCTTTTTATTATTATAATTTATAAAAAGTGTGGGTGCTTGCTTGGATGCGGGGAAAATCTGAGTAGAAAACCCTCAAAAGTAAAGTTTTTAATGACAGCTGTGATGACACCAAAGTGGAGAATGTTGTACGTATTTTCCTTGTCTGATAGATGCAAATTTATTTTACAACAGGTAAAAATTAAGAGATAATGTCAGTGGAGAAGAAGTTTGTTGCAGGATAATAGTCTCCTGATGCTACACAAATGTCCAAAGCTTATCCAGGATACTTAATTTCTAAGTAGGATCCATTGATCTGAAAGGATGTTTGCCATTGCTTTATAGTGCAATCCTGCAGATAATATACGCAGATACAAGATCTCATGATGGTGAGTTACAGTAGATTAACTAACTTCTGCATGGATGGGGATCTAGTATTTATGCATTCTGGGATGATGACTGAAAAAACAAGACTTATTTCTGGTTTGAGATGTTGCCAGTTACACCTAATGGGATCTAGCTTTCCTGTGCAAGTACAAAGGGCAGAATATAGTCAGATGTACCCCAATCTGATCAGAAGGGTGAAGCAAACCTGATCTGTTCAGGACTGTTCTTCTACTGAAACTTTGTCAGTGAGAGCCAGAAGGCAAAAGGTAAATATGGAGGTCTGAGGTTCAAAGGTTAGTTATTTTCCTTGAGGGAAAATGTATCTCCTGCAAGAGCAGTTGAAGGTTAGTGTTCAATAGGTCACACTCTTTAACCTTTCTTCAGCGCTATTTGGTCATTTGATATCCATGCCACTTCCCCATAAATACAAAGCAAGTCGCTTACAATTTTCACAGATACAAACCTGCATGCTAGAAATGTGACAGAAGAAAGAATAACATCTATTTATCGAGCTTGCTTGAGAAAGGTTCGTTTCAAGGTAAATTTCTTTATGGTCTCTGAACAAAGTCTGACTTCATTCCTCTTCACACCTGACGTGCACCTAGCAATGGTCGCTGTGAAAGGCAAGAAAGTTAGCAATGGCTAACTACACTGTCCCTGAACAGCTCTCCCATTGTTCCTGCCAGGTGTGAGCCCTGGCACCTCCCCTGCCCAAGCCCATTGCTGAAGTCCCACTGATACTGAAAGGTGCAGGCTCGACTGAAAGCATAAAGCTCCTTTTCCTCCATGTCATCCTAATTTTCCTGTTCTTTGCGTCCTATTTGAACCCTGTGTTGGGTGATGCCCCAGATAGATCTTATTGCTTAGGATCTTCCAGATCCCCAAATTTGCCAGCTTGAATAGCTGGGGACTTGACATTTTGCCTCCTTTGTTTTGCACAAGACATTTCTGTGGCAGAGAAAAGGGAGGGCAGCGTGGGGCCCACAAAGCCCCACTCTCCCCACCTGGAAATTCATCTAGACAGGACATCCCAGGCAGCATCTGTGAGTAGAATAAGCCTAGGTGTTGCTTCCAGAGCAGGATGATCAGTATAGGGCAAAAGAAAGAAAGAAAAAAACAAAACAAAACTAACAAACTAACAAACAAACATCAAAAAAAAAAAAAAAAACACAAACAAAACCCTCCCCATTGGAGTTACCAGCTGCAGAGGAGGATTGTCTTCTGGCTTTGCTTCTTCGCGCCTCCACTTGAGGGTTATGGTGCTGATAAAGACAGGAGGAAGCTGGGGATAACTTTTATATTTGCAGGTGACAGTGGCAGGCAGAGGATGAGAACAGCAGGAGTGCTATGAGTCTGTGCTGTCCTCTGCCCCATGCTGCAGGTGGTGGCTGCTGTGCCGGCACTTGGGCTTTCATGGCAGTGTCTAACCATGGAGAAATGGCCAGTCTTGCACACTTTTGCAGTGTGCTGGGATCAGATGTACCCCTCATCCTACTGGTCTTGTCCGCACAAGGATTTTTTTTTTTTTTCCAATCCTGCATTTTTAATACAAATAAAAAACTTGATCTCTGCCACTGGGAAACTGCATCCCATTTTTTTTCCTAACAGAAAAATGGGAATAGGTTTCCTTTAACTAGTGGAAGGGTCTAGACTCTAAAAAGGTTTTTATTATTGTGCGCCCGGGGTCCTTAGTTTTAGACATTTATCTTCTGGCGAACCAGTAGGGAACAAGAAAGGCAGTATTTTGCAACTCCTAGACCCCCAGCTCTAAATAATGACTCAAAGCTGAAATTGAAGCAGGTGCATCATCTTCTTCACTGTGTCACTTTTAGCACAGACATTATACTTTATGGGCTTCAACTATCAAAATAGTTTGTGCAACGGACCCTAAAAATGGCGAGGCATCAATCAATCAGTCAAGCTTTATTGCTTCAACTTTCTTTACAGCTGGCTTATAAGCCATATTATAATACACAATAAGAAACACAACAGAATACAAATGCATTGTAATGCAGTACCATTTCTGTGTATTTACTCCAAAAGCCTGTGGCTGCACTCTCAGGAATACCCCAGTGAATCGGTCACACTGAGCCAAATGCATCCCTGGTGTAACCTCATTGATTCTGCCCTGCCAGACCGGCTCGGAGGGGATGGATTCAGCTGCTCCTGGTGGCTTGTGTGGGCTCCTGAGGCCAGCCACACTCTGGCTGTGCTGCTAAATAGGGTGGGCTGCGGTGTTTAAAGAGGACAGAAGAATGAAATGGGGTGGCTGGGCAAGCAACCAAGCAGGGGGCTGGTTTTTCTGTGGGGCTGTACCGAGACTGTGGGGTCTTCAGCCACCAGTTGGATATTTTTCCTTTCTGTCTTTGGGATGCCAAATGCTCTGCACAACTTAGGTGCTGGGGCAGAAGAGCTCTGTAAGCGCGTTTGGTCAGGGCTGTTCCCACTGAAATGCTATAGGGCAGGGTTATAACACCCACTAGGAGGTGGAGCTGTTGTCGCTGGGAATTGCAAGGGTTCCCTTTGCCCTTTCCAGCTGATTGGCTTCTCTGCTGTGGTGGCATCTCATAGGCTTTCCGTAAACGTTATACGTGGGCATTAGTTTTGGCATCAGCAAGGAGAATTTTGAGTGGGACAGATACATCCACACGTACACTGAAATATATGCAAATATAGGTAAGGCTTCCTTTACGGAAATATGCCCAGCATCCAGGAATATTAAAGTGTTAGTGCGAGTGAACAAATGGCCATCTATGCATTATTCCGTGATTATTGCATGAAAACTTTGTAGTGTAGGCCTTAGGCTCTCATGTAAATGTTTTGGCTTGAGATAGCAGTGATTATGCCAGGTGATCACGTCCTCATTAGTGCTTACATCAGATGCATGCACAAATAAATCATACCTCTAAACTGTGTACTCACATCTGCACTACTTTCTCACATCAGCCAGTTCTTATGCAGTTCAGAAGAGTGATCTAGGAAAGCTTAATTACGGAAAAAAAAATAATAAAAAAAAAGATGATTAGGGTGAGTAAGAAAAAAGAACTTGTCTCTTGAATATAAAATTCTGCATGTTATAGTATCAGCTATATACAATATAGAATTTGAAGTTCTGGATTCTTTTAAAGAGGACCAGAATTTTAGTTAATATTGCAATAAAAGATGTTTGTAAATAAGTAACTAAAAACTATTCCGCAAAACAGATTATTTTATAATACTTGTCCCTTCCCCAAATACTCACATTGTTTATATCAGCTCATAGAGTTTATTATAGTATTTGTAGTGGAAATCTCTAATTTGATATTTCTCTAGTGAGTTTAATGAGCCTGAAAAGTGACATTTAGAGCTAGTTTTCTCTTTGTGCTTTGAAAAATGAAATACAAGTAGTTATCTGTTAAATGAGATAATTACATTGCTACTTTGCTAAAGGCACATATTAGTGATTTTTAGCTTGTTTCACTTAATTAAAGCTTTACAAAATGTAGAGTGCCAAACCGTTAATAGACCTGTTGGAACAGTTACTGAGACCGTGAAATAAAACCAGTTGTTCTAAACAAGTCACAAAAAGAGATTGATGAAATGGCTGGCAGCTCAGACATAAATTTAAGCTTTGGCTGCATTAGAGCAAATGTAATAATAGCGGCAAGTAACCAATATTTTTAATTTTACTGATCTTTCTGCAATAATTATAAGGAACTTTTAATGTCTGTAATTAGACCGTTAGAGATAGGGTGACTTAGACCAGTGCTGCACTGTGAAAAATTGGATGCTTATCATAATTGAAAATTAATCACTTTTCATTACCAGGAGGGGATGCAGTTATTATTTTGAATGGGCTGAGATACATCACATTAATTATGGGCAAATAAATTCACATATTTGAAGTTAGCAACTTTGATGCCAGTGGGCAAGTCGGTGCCAGAAGTATCTCTGGTGCCATAATATGTTTGATACTGAAAATTGCTGTATGTTTGCCTGACTAGTAATTGCAGCACAGAAGTTTGTCTTGCTAAAAGGCTTGCTGAATTTTATTAGTCATTCCCCCAGTGAACCTTCTTTGGGCTTTGTTGTTTTGAACAACCCACACTCAAATGGGCAGAATAACTGATAAAACCAGATGTAACCCGAAACAAATTTATGCAGCTCTCCCAGAAGCCTCTGAGCAGGTTTGAACAGTGAGGTAAGGAATAGCCTACGATGTTCATTACACTGGCAGAAAATGGTGCAAATGTTTTGCTAGAAGTGTTAACTGGTCTTTTTGATGTCTGTGCTGAGGATGTGCCTTTCCCTGCTCATGTAATGGGAGCATATGGAGAGCCAGCTCCTCGCCCAAAGAGAATCAGCTCTCAGTTCAGTAAAGTTTGGGCTCTCAGGCAGGTAAGCCTCTAGTGGGGAGAAGGCAAACACAGCTTGCAAAAGAGACCGCTTTTAGGCATGGCGCTCCTCGGTGAAATTGTTTATTTTATCCAAAGTGAGGATGTGGGCACTGCAGGACAGTCCAGGCAGGGAAGTCTCTTGTAATCAGGGATGGTACAGAAATAACATTTCTGGACCGGCAGCAGTTTTAAATGGAAATACATTCTGAAAAGCTAACCTTTTCATGTGAAAATGTGGATGAAAAGTATTTTTTTTCTGTTTTGATGAAAAAGATCTCATTTTTTTTTAAGCAGCTCTGCTCTTTTGCTATATGTTTTCACTGACACCAGATTTATGACTTTAACCATCATGTGTGGCACCCTCAGCACCCTATAATGCCTTTGCATTTAAAAGGTGGCATTTTATGCTCAAAAGATGATGTGAAAATGTCACCATCTTGCTCAACAATTCTTCTCCTTGTGCATCTGTCACTGATTCCAGCTGCCAAGTGCAAGGGCAGCAGGCATACAAAATCTGTTCCCAACACTGTTTTGTATGTCGGCAATAGGCTCTTGCCCAGTTATGAATTTCTTAGAAAACACCCAATCTTAGGAGCAATAAATGAGCATAACAGCAAGGGAGATGCTTCCCTTCTCCCTGGCTCTAATAGCTTTGTTCTGGCTGCAGCAGGAAGGGTGGAAATAAAAGCTCTGCCTGTCCCTGCGGTTTCATATGCACAGCCCAAGTGTCCGGACTGCACACCTTTCTCTCCTCTCATTAGGCTGAGCAAGGATGTGGCTGCTCATGGCTGGGTGATTGATGTCAAATGTAGTAGCAACATTAAATTTGTCTGAAATGGACAAAGAAAAGCATTATTCACTGTAAAAATCTTGTCTAAAGTTCCCATCTAGCCAGTGCTGTTCCTAAATTACATTTGTATGAATTTTAAAATGGTTTTTTAAATTTCTTGGCCCATGATTGTTCCCAAGGTCACAAAATCAGAAAGCTGGGATCACAGGCTTGTTAAGACTAGTAGTGAAAAATGTGCCTGTAATATATCTTCATATTTGCAAATGTATTTTATTGCTGTCCATATCCTGTGAGAAAAATCCAATGTTCTTAAAAGACAAGCACTGCTTGTTATATAGACACTTATTAATGTTTATTAGAAACTCATCTCACTAACATCCATGGCTTTATTGGAAGTTCCTTAAGTAGCAAATCCAATTTCCTTTCTTATGCTTGTGCTTACTTAATTAACATCAAAAATTGAATGAAGCAAAACAAAGTTTGATATTCATTTTAATAAGTTATATAAAGTTAGCATAATCTCATTGAGCACATTCTTCATTGCTCCAACTGCATACACAAAGTGCCTTTGCAGCTCCTTAGTTTAGAGCTTTGCATCATGTACGTTAGATAACCTAGCAACTAATGAGACAACCAGGAGAAGAAAGGAATGAATTTTAAAAGAATCCCTTTACAGCCTGTGTTCTGGGGATACAGGGCTGTGTGCTGTGCAGCGGTGTGTGCTCGGCAAGTAGCTGGAGGTGCTTTGGTGTAGTAAAGGACTGGGACCTACTCCTGAGAGGAGAGGTTTTGCAGAAAACCCTTCAAAGAGCCATCAAGGAAACACATGGCATAATGCTTTTAAGGACAGAAAACAGGGGTCTACAGCGTGTTTCTGATTACGGCACTTTTTGAGCATGCATCATCCCACCCTGCAGTAAGTTCAGCCCGACGCACGCACCAGCTTAAGGCTGCACCCACTCTGGCAGCTCACTCTTGTCAAAATATTTACCTGGTCATGTGATGTCTGTTGACCTTAGAACAAGCGTTATCATATTGGAAAGTAATGATAAAAAAATGCAGTACTACAGTAAAGCTATTATAAGCTTGTGCCATTACTGGGGAATATGGTATTGATTTCTTAATAAATTATGCCATAACTTACATTTTTGCCTTAGGTTAACATTTAACACTGCAAGCAGAAGAAAGGTACAATATCATACTGATATCAGAACAAGATTTACACAACCACAGACTTCAGCACATACTTTGAAATCAGGAGTGGTGGAGCCTTGGCCACCTGGGTTTGTGGTCGTCTCCTCTCCTGCGGCTCCTGGGTAGGGGGTACCTACGTGGTGTCCCAGGGAGACCCTGCGTTAGTTTGATTGCTCTGCTGCCCAGTTCTTCTTCCAGATGGTACAAGGTTCAAAACCAAATTGCGACCATTCCTTGCAATGAAAGAACCTTGCTCCAGGAGAGCCGAATATCAGCAAGAAGCATCTCTGAAGTAGTTTTATGGAAGCAAAAGAAAAAAGAAATCCAGCCTGGTAATTGTTGTGAGAAGCTGTTTTTATGTTTAAAGTGAAGTTTTCTCTGCCAGAGTGCTAGATGAGAGTTTTATTTATAACTTTTATTTTTCACAATTTTTATTTTGGAAGAAAAAGTCACTTTCATCAACTTTTTTAGTCTATCTTTTTCCAAGGAAGGGGAATAAAATCATTAAAAGAGAGAGGGAGAAAGTTCTGTACCATTCTTCTAGTGGATAAATATAAACACAACTGTAAATCTTGAGCTGTATCACATGTATTCTGCTGGTAAATGCGAATTAAAAAAGAGAATCTTTGCTAGAAGGCCCTTCAGTGAAACCTAAACAGCAGCTCTATCTGTGTGTATCAGCATTCAACACAGAAAGAGAAAGTGGGGAAGGAAAGACATCTTGGCTTTGGATGGAGTGTTGCTCACTACTGTGCTGTAACCTTTATTCCTGAGACAAATATTTCAAAAGCTATTTTTTGCCTCCCATTTTCTACCCAGTTAGCATCAAACAGCCACTCTTTTCTTCATCATTTGCAGGAGTCCTAGCACTGAGCCGCAGTTTTCTAGGCAGTGTAATGTTTTCTAGGCAGTTCTGAGCATATCACTCCCTTACATCATTACTGGGATACATCATTATTTGGGTACATGATGATGGAATAAGTGTTTTCATGCAAACACCTGTGCATACACTTTTCCCTGTTCATTACTCACGGGCAATCCAGGTGCATAAGCACCATCACTGTGAATTTTCTTACCCTACAGATATACCGATTTGCAGCAGAAAGTTCTTAAATGCAGGTCTAGTCTGAGTGTGGTCTCCATTGCCAGAGGAAGCCAGGACACCTGGGGCAACACAACCAAGAGTCTGAGAAATTACAGTGGAAGATAGGAGATAGATCCAAATCTATCACATATATCCACATCATGAGTATGCAACAGGCTAAACTATTGAGAAACCAGTTGAGCTAAGAAAGTGAATGAGTAATTCAGGAGAAGGCTGTATTTCCAGAGGAAAAAGAGCTAATGGGCAGGATGGAAATGGGCTCACCAGCACCAGAAAATGAAAGCATATTTCCTGTTACTAGGATGTCTTGTTAATGCTGTACTGACAAGAGAATGAACCGTCTAGAATAAGTGTCAGCTGCAAAACCAAAATCTGCAATCACGGGTACATTCGTCTTTCTGAAACCTGCATTTGTGTACCATTTCTACACACGTGCTTAGAGAATACGGTAGAAATTTTGCTCCCTCAATGTAGGAATAAACTCAGACAATTTTTAGATACTTACCAAAATATCCTCTAAGTAAAAAATTTAGAAGTCCCCATTAGTATTAAACATTTCCTCTTCATGCTGTCAGTGTTGCCATAGAAAGAGAAATGTACCTCAGCTTGGCTCAAGCTTAAATCCCCTCTCTCCTTGTACTCCTTAAATAGCAGATTGTCAGCTTAAGAAACTTGTTGCTGCTGATGACCGTGATTCATGACCTATCTAAAAGAACTGGGAAGTTAATGGCTGGTTTTCGTATCCTGATAACCGCATTGTGCTCTGGTCTCCTGGCGTCTAGTTTTACATTCATTTAGAGGTCTTGTAGTGGCTGTTTTGTCTTTCAGTCCCCATGGGGCCTGGTTTCGTACTCCTCCCATGGCTGAACCTGCCTTTGGTGGAGCTGCCCCTGACTTACGCTTGTCGAGGAGCAGACCATGGGGCCATTGGCTTTAATGAAGTCAAACTGTTGCAACCAAAGGCAGGATTTTTTCTCTTTAGTTTGAGGTACATGAGCACTTCTGGACCTGCATTACTTTGAAAAACCTGGCTTGATTACATGGAACGTAATGGTCTAAAATTAAAAATCATGTTTGAAAATTCATATTAATTAAAAAGGGACATCTGAAGCCAAACAAAAAATCAATGAACTAGCTGGTTCTTCCTCAGTTAAGTAACGTAATTTGTTCAATTTGTTTTATGTCTCTAAGTGAAGAACCTTTTACTCACTTTGATTCATGGATGGAGGTTAGAAAATGGTACAGTAGAAAGGAAATTAACATTTAACCTGCCCGCCTGCATATCCTAGCTGATGTCTCAATGTGACTGCAGCTGTGAGTAAATTCTCCCAATAAACCAGACAGAATATCTATAATATTCATATGGCTACTTGTGCCTTGAGGATAACTCCAGCTCTTTTGTAGCCATTACAGACCAAATTAGGAAGAATAATTTGAGCAGGATGTAATACTATTTGACATATATCTAGTTTTTCAGTTAAAACTTAAGCGGACAGACCTTTAGCTAACATACATCACTGTGGCTTCATGGACTTAAATCCTGATAGAGTCTGTGAAAACTGTGAGTTTGACAGCCCGGAGACCTCAACCTGTCTTTTCTGAATACAGAGTTATTCAAGCAAAACCATGGCATGACTCTATCGGAGCATGCAAATTCAACATGTAGAGCATTTACCTCCTCGTCTGGAGGCAAAGCTCATGAGTAAAGAGGCAGTGTGGGGGCTTATTGAATGTGGACTCTCCTGTGGAGCTGGCCTATGAATAATCAGATTTGAGGCCTTCTCCATGTTCTTCTTTTCCCCTACAGAAAGGTGTTATAACGTGACTGACTGTGCCTTACAGAGACAATACGAAAAAATATACCCACTATAGTCATACAGTATTTAGTTTATGTGGAGTGCTAGGCTCTTTGTCTCCAAATGGCACATGGGTGACTCAGTGTCAAAAAAAGAACTGCATAAATTGCTGAGAGAGAAGGCAATATTTTAAAATAAAAGTGAAAAGTACATTTTAATTTCATCAGGAAGCTTGAGGATGCTTCATGATGTTTCTCAATCTTGTTAGCACTTCAGTATGTCTTGGCAAATATGTGTGCTGCAAGAACATAAAAGATCAGTCCAAGGCATCTGAAGAACAAATATTTCAAAAAAATATTTTATTTTTATTTTATTTTTATTTTTAAAGAAGAATGAAGGGATTTTGAGCCAACTATTTTATAATACTGACAGAAGAAAAAATAGAAAGTTGAATAAAAATAAAAAAATCCAACTCCTTTCTTGCTAGCTGTGGTTTGCCACCCCACTATAGAAACTTATGGCTTTGAATTTTCCACTGTCATATTGGAGATAGAGTTTAATGTATTTATTTTTGGTAATAATCGCCCTGGAAGCAATTGCAATACAACATCTACTAGATTCTGGCATCTGTGAGTGAATCAGACGAGAAGGAGGGAGATGACTGGTTATAAAAGAAGAAAGCTGGTGTTTACACTTAGAGATATGCACCTTGTGTAATCAGCTGGGATGGAGAAAAAGGCAGAAAAGGCCTGTAACAGTTTAATGGGTGTTTTGATAAAATATTACTTTTTTTTTTCTTTTTCTTTTTTATTTTTTTCATATTTTGCCAGAGTGAGGCAGTGTTTAATAAGCAGGATGATTATGGTCAATGCAGAAAATCTTTTTTTATTCATGTTTCTGCCCCCTTCCAGGTAATAGTAGCCTAATCACACAGTAATAAAGATAGGCTCACAAAATCTTATTTCCTTGTAAATTCAAAACCTGACTGCCTAAGAAGTTGGGGAGGATATAGGAGCCTATTTCTTCTGTGGAATGTTTCTGACAATGGGTGCAAGGCAACACACATATCTGTCACATCTACAAGCAGAGATGCTGCCTACGTATTAAAATTCACCGTGGCCTGAATTTACCTGACTCTGTAATCTCCTTGTGGTCTTTCCTGATTTCCTTGGCTATACTGCAATGTTTTGTGTCATATCAGCGGTATGCTCTTGGAGATAAGGACCAAGAGCTTGCTCCTAGCCTCTAACAAAGGAGTTTTACATAATTTTGACAACATATGACACTGTTAAAATTAGGACAGCTGTCCCATTTAGGCACTCCCTTCACATCTCTGATGGAAAAGGTTATGGCCTGTTGTCATTCCCCGAGTCCCTTGGAAGTGGATTTCTCCTCCAAGCTTCTGGTTGAGCTCTCTGGGTGCTTGTTTCCCAACTCACTGTCAGTCAACGTGAGTTGGTTGAGCTGGGGTCATTGAAGTAGCAGATCTGTACTAACATGCTTCCATTCTTTGAAATGCATTCAGGAGCAACCACGTGAGCTGGTCAGTTTGCAGATCTGCAGGATGGTCGCTGTGGCAAATAGGGTCACAAACCAGGGACATTTGTCTCTTGACCTGCTAGTTGGAGCCTAGGAGGATGCTGATGGTGGTGTAAGGTGCGCTGATATCTTAACTGGGTGCTGATGGCTGTAGGAAATAAGAATATAAAAGAGGCTAGTGGACTCCTTCCCTCCACTCGTCTAGGTGGAGAGAATAGTGTCTGTATCTCTTTATATGTTTTAGGGCTCTACTCAGTATGTTGGGTACAAATTCTAAGCTATTTTTATGTACCAAATTCCTGCTGAAATACTTTGAGGATGCAGAATGCAGAAAACAAAAATAAGATAATGCTAAGATACAAGGCAGTGGCAGAACCTTATATTGTACAAACACATTTCTGTTTCAAATGGGGTTTGGTTTTGTTCCTTTGTGACTATTATTAGAAACAATTTCAAGACAGTAGCTTCCTATGCCTCTTTCAGAGATGTGGAGTAAAGTATCTGTCTCCATATGTTGCAGACAAGAAAAAAAAGAGAACAGAATACAGAAAATATTGCATATGTCCCGTTAGATCCAGCTTTTTTGTTTGCACGTCATTTGATTATGAGTATTTTCAGCCATCTAACACGTTAATACTTCTCTGCAGGGAGGGGTAGGGTTCATAGCCTTTTCAAAGCAGCACTAATGAGTGCCTTTAACTTAATAAAATGATCATTTGCCAACTACTTACCATAATGTGAACTAGATGCTTTCAGTCCAGAGATTAAAAGGAGTTTTCTTTGTAAATGCACTGTAGTTACTATTACTTCATAAGTAACATGCAGATATAAGGGATGCTCGTGGGGTATTGTTTTTGAAATCTCAGGATCTCATAAAATAGGTTGGAAGGAGTTGCTAGAGTCTATATTGTTCCAATAATATATGGATTATCACTCTCTAAATACGCAATGACATAAAAGGCAATAATGTCTTTTATGGATCCCATGTGGCCTATTACACTAATGATCCATGAATAATGGGGTCATGGGATGAGTTTTGAACAGTGCCTTTCTTTGTTGGTTGTTTTTCTCATTTATTTACCCAGGAAAATTCAGTTTTAAGTATCTGCTTTTCAGCAGGGTCCTACCATTTACTGAGTTTTCATGTTGGTTAATGGATGCCAAAGAGGTCAAGTGACTTCCCAAAGGTTATACAATGAGTCACTGAATTTCTTGAGAATAAAATATGAGAACCTCCTAGATTTCTGTCTTTTGCTGTGACTGATAGTAAAGCAGAGAGATTTTGAGACCAGCACAACCTCAGCTATATCTTTGTGCTGCTGCTTTGAGGAGGCATCAAAGCCTGGCATTCACTGGAGAAATCTGAAGCTCACGAAGCAATATTTCCCATATTTCTCACTGAAACAACCACGAAGAGCAGAAGTGCTGCAATGCAAACAGGCTTTTTTGGTCCTTGCAACATATAATTGTCTTTTAAAAAACAAACAAGCAAACAAACACAACCCTGTGCAAAGTAAACACATGGAAGCTGGCAAACACAATTAAATCTAATGCTGATCCAACACAACAAGGGTGTTTAGACTTAATTATGTTTGCCATCTTTAACTGTTGCTGCAGTGGTGTCCCTCTCCCTCCACGTGGAAAGCCTCCACGTGACAAATGGGTCTTGGTGCTGCTCCTCCAAGCCCTGTGGACATGGAGACTGAGTTGCAGGAGGCATGGCCATGGGTGGGCAACCGTGTGGCCCCCAGGTCTCCATCTGCCCATGATGCTCCCTCTGAGCTCTTCTGTGTGTCTTTGGGACCACCACCTCCATGCTGGAAGCACCGGTGGAGATGAAGAACACAACATATGGGGCCAGAAGCCTTGCTCTGGCCTTCCAGCTTCTTCTCGAGCCCCCGCTAGAAGGAGAGGAGCTGTCACACTGGGAGAGATGCTGGCCAGGTGTGCACACCTGGGCACGTCTCACCTCAGCTTGCTCAGCTGCAGAAGTGATGCAACTCTTGCTATCTGCCTGTCTCTCCTGGTTTGGCATGTGTACAGAGCTCTGCAGCTCCAAAGGGCTCGTTATTATTATTATTCCTACATACTGAATATTATTTTATGCATTTAATATACTGGAAAGCAATTACAGAATGCAAGGTACTGCGGAAATACGGAAAGATCTGCCTGGAATAATAATTTGATTTGGAAACTTTGTTGCTAAAAGACTTCAGGGTAAAATTGTAGTGCAACATATGAGCTTTTAATGAAATGACTCCCATTACTTCTAATATAAATGGAAAAAACCTACATACCACATGGAAAATTTTCATTTAATTAACAAATAATTTGTATTAGAATAGAGTTGTCAAATTCTAATTCATCAAACAATATTAAGCAATGAACTGAAAATGTTTCTAGCATGAATGTCTCCATATTTATACACCTCCAAGCTGGAAACTGTGTCAGTTATTTATCTGAAAAGGCATCAGGTTAAAGCTGGTGCTCACAGGTGTAGAATTATTACAGAAGAGCCATGAGAATCAGACAACAGATCTCTGATCCGACTACATTTACTGTTGTTAATATCTGGTAGTGGTTTACTGGAGGTGGCTGAAACATATCTAGGCAAAGGGCATGAGGCCAAAGAGAGTGTTTTAGTTATTTCAAATTAGTAGGAGGTCACAGTTAATTAATTAATGCTGCTTGTGGTTCCTTAAGCTGTGTGTATGCTGCGTGAATATATATATATATATATTTTTGGTGTGTCATTTTGCCTTGCCTCTGAATGAGTCGGTACTGTTGCTCTCTCTGTAATAGCTGAGTGCCTGCAACCATCTTACTTAAAAACAGATTTAAGACTCGTACCGTTGGGGAGAACTCACACAATGGCTTTCTGACAGCCCGTTGCACATGCTGATCAAGGCACTGGCTTTAAAAGAGTTTGGCTTATAATTATATCTTTACAGCTAACCGGGCTATCCAAATGATTTTCTTCTCTCCCCCTCCCCACGTCTACTGACCTGTGGCTAATGAGATTTGTGTTTCGATTAGTTGTAGAACATAAATTAACTAATCAATGAGAATGGATTCACATCCTTTCTTGTAAAAGAGCTCTGCTGCAGTGATCTGTATTTAATATTCAAATCAATTTCAAATTCTCAGGATGATTCTGCTAATATGGCAGGCTGGGACTCGCAGCATCTGTATCCTTGCCATAGACTGTAAATAGGGGATGCTTATAAAATCGCTCACTGACCTCCAAAGCCTTCTCTGGTCTCATTGATTTACTATTTCACTTAATAGTGATGACGAGCAGCTTGGAGGCTGGCAATGAAGCTTGGAAAGTCACGTGAGAGAGCATTTTCCCTTTACTTTAAAGAGTGTTAAGACTAAGAAGAGCTCAGGACTTTGAAAAAGGCTGTTTGTTTTTGATATGAAAATTTAGGGTCAATTTTATGTTCCAACTCAAATTTCCCCTGTTCCAGAGATGAGGGTAAGAGACAGCCATTACCAAAAAGCCGTTTTCCAAGGGAAAGGTGCTTTCATTTGCTTTCAAGGTACAGAGAACTTTATCTTTTGCCTTGCTGTAATTGTCTCATCTGTACAATTAACCAGCATCTTGGCATAAAATGTGAAAATTTGTACAGTGTTCAAAGCATCTGTGGCCTTTATGGTACAAGTTCTGTTAGTACTGAAGCCACAGAAAATTAAATGTTCCCCAAAGAACTTCCAGATGTGTTTTATTCTAATAGGGTCATTATACAGTAAATTAAAAAGCAGGGTAAATGGAACTGTAAAATTTAAATTACTCTAAAACCACATCTCTTTGCTTTGAACATTCATTTGTGGGGTTGCATTTGCAATAAATGTGAATTAGGCAGCTGCAATAACTGTTAATCATATATTTATAAAATAGTAATGAGGAAATGAATAGCAGAGTAAGACAGCTGCACATTTCTCTAATAGTATGTCAACTGTGAACATAATAAGATGTAGAAAATTGTTTGGTGCTATGCTGATAATGCAGCCGAATGTAAGAGATCACTTCAACCTCTTAACTTTACAGGAAATTATATATAAAATCCATAAAAAGCCATAATAATACATTAGGCCTCTGAATTGTAGTCAATGTTTTTCTTTGCTTTGATTTTTCTGAAATGGGCCATACTTTTCCCAAAGTAATCTGCCAAAGATCACTAAGGCTTTTGTTTCAGGCTGCACTTTATTCACCATCTTGCAATTTTATTTAAAAGATAGTGCTTCTAAAAGCCCAAAGTGATCTAACTTCCCTCTTCCAGGGGGTGCCAGACCCCCCCTCCTCCTAGCAGAGTTTTCGTCAGCTCTCTGAGCATCACGCCTCCGAGCCCCAGCGGCGTTATCCCTGCTGAAGCTGCTGATTAAATTCAGAACCCCATATGAGGCAAAGCAAAAGGTGAAATTAAATTTTTATATGTATGTATATACAGCTTTAAAAATAGGAAACGGTTGTCAACACGGTCTGAGGGCATCTGGCTGTCTATGGTAGCCGTGGTAAAATCATAAAGAGGTCAAGATAATTGCAAAAACAAGCCAACCACCCTAAACCCAAGAAGCAAATCGAAATGTTTGAGCAGCCCTCTAGACATGCTGCCTGCACCAGCAGGCTCCGCAGCCTGCCCTCGTGCCAGGTGCTGCTCACTTGCTCTTGCAGTTTTTAACCAGCCTTAATTGAATTTTGCAACTGAATTGGGGTGAAGAGGAGAATTAGAAAGCTAACAGGAAAAAAAATTAGGCAAGTGCTGGGCTGCAAACAGCTTATCGGCCAAGCAGGGAATAGGTGCTAAATGTGTAATAGGAAGGCTGCCACATGAAATGTCACTTATCAAAGTGTTAGCAATTGCAAGAAAAAGCAAGAGAAAGAAATTAGGGGCCCGATCCCAGCACTTAGTGACAGCAGCGTGATGAGAAGTTGCATGCTGGGCATGTGGTTTTGGAAGTCAGGTTAAAACCCTTTAAAACCAGAGGGCATGGTCACACGGTGGGCATAGGAGGCCTGAAAGATAGCACATGGGGCAGCAAATGTCCTGACTTGCTACTGAAGAAAAATGTGTTTAATGAGCCTGTTTTCAAAACAGCATACATTTTCTTGCCTGATCTTACTGCTTTCTGCTGTACCTTGTTGCTATGCCTGTTTAATTTTGATTTGCATTTGGAATGACACAACCAGCTCACTCTTTTTTTTTTCCTTTTTTTTTTTTGCTTTCTTTCTTTTAAAATACAGTTTTTACTGAGGGAAAGGAAGACAGAAGATCTTATAATCACCAGCCTTTTTGCCAGAATCTGTGGCAGTCCCAGGAGTCAGCTGGGGAAGGAGAAGTTGTCTCTCTTCTGGCTGGGAGGGCTGTGCCCTCAGCGCTGCCTGGGGAAGGGCGAGGTGAGGGGTGGACCAGAGGAGGTCAGGAGCTGTGCAGTACCGTGAGCTCTCTTAGTGTTTTCTGAAACCTTTGCAGTCACTCCATGGACCTAACCTTTAGCCTTCATCAAGCTGTTGCTTTAATGGACACGACTTTTTTTTTTTTTTTTTGTTAAGGGTTGGCACAAATCTTTTCAGCCATCTTAAAAACTATAAAGGCATTGCACAGTGCCCAGAAGGAACAAAAAACATCCTTGGTGTAGTCCCATCAAAGGAAATATTGTTTGTAAAACATCACCTTGTTATGCTGAGCTATCGTGGGCAAAAAAGAGACAGAAAGACAGATGCGGATAGAGACAAAGATATGGAGATATATTCAGGTTGAATTTGTCCTATGTGATTTTGGCCTTCTGCTTGCCAAAACAAAGCAAAAAAATTGCTCATATTATTAAACATAAATTAAAGGATAGCAATGGAAAATGGCTTGTTTTCATTTTTTTTTTCTTTTTCCTCTGAAACAGACAGTTCAATTCTCCAGGAGAAGCAAAGTTCAAGCTCTCATTTCCCATTGTACATTTCTGTGTTAGTGCCTCACAAAATAGCAGTTCATTTCTGGAAATCCTATTACTGTCCACACTCAAGCAGCAACTTTAACACATACATCTGTTACCTGGCAGCTTCTTCCTACACAACTCCCACCTCTGAGAGTTAAAGCTTATAGTTTTAAAAGGAAAATTGAAATAGCCCAATTTTGAACAATGCACATTGGAGGGGAAAAAAAAAAAGGAAGAAAAAGAGCACATGCCACTGTCAGCTACGAGAGCCTCATCTCGTCTTACATTCTGATCCAGACAGATATAGAAAGCAGAGCGGTGCATTATCATTATCTTAGAGATGTTTATTTGGTGTGTGGACACTCAACCAAAGAACTAATGCAATCAGAAAGTTAAAATATATGGGCTGGAAATACAAATTCATTAAACGTACACAAAACGTATGCTGCAGCGGATCTGTCATATAAATTAGATTTTGACAATTATATGGATAGTCTGGTTGAGATGATATATGATTTGCTCACTTTATCTGTGCTGTGATTTAATTACTGCAAAAGATGCGCAGAGTTAGGACCCTGTCATTCTCTCATGGACCTAAGCTGAAGTGGAGCTGGGCCCATCTTGCATGCTTTATGTCAGCAAATTGAAGGATTTTTTTGTATGTATGTGCGTGTATATACACGTATGTATATATTTTTACATGGGATGAGTCTGTGCTTGTACCCTCTGGACTTGCTGCAAATCTTTCCACTGACCTCAGCGAGGCTGGGCCTCACTCTTTCCCTGTGCGTGGCTTTCCAGCCCTGTGGGATCCTCCTGACCACATATTTCACCAGTCAGGATTCAAAACAGACCACGAAGAGCCTGCTCACCCCCCGGATGCTCTGCACAAACACCCGTGTGCGAGTGCAGCCACCCTCCACCACCATCAGAAGAAAAGCTTTGGCCTCTGATGCTCGGAAAGCATCACCATGAGGTGAGGTGGTGGTGTTAAGCTCGGCCAGGTCACATCAGAGGTCTGGAAACATCTCCCTTCTAGCATCCTCAGAGGCTTAAAAGAGACATCACCAGTGATGGGCTGCCAGCTCCTGGTGTGTCATTGAGGGGGAACTGGGAACTCCAGCTCCTTCTGCTTGAAACCTTGGCTAAGCAGTGCTGGTGTCTCCGGCTCCTGCCTGCTTGCAATCAGCGGCCGTCTTCCGTGCTGTAAACACGGGCATGTACATGACGAATGCAACATCAGGCAGACAAGTGACAGCAACGTCTCTCCCCTGTCTGAATGTCGAATACGTATTAAAAAAAATAATAATAAAAAAAAATCCCACTACTATTAAAACTGAAAACGTGATTTGATAACTTCTTACAAATGCATAAATGCCACTTCTTACAAATGAACACTAGCAATCAATTTAATTTCTCAAATAAAACGATTAAATTGCTGTTATTGTGGAATCATTATTTTATTGCTAAAACCTTTTAAAATGTTAATTATTGTGCCCCTTGAAAAGCTTTCATCTTGCCTGACTTTGCTCTTACACAAAAAATGTCGCCTGGTTGCGACTTGCAAATTCAATGAAAATTTGTGCTTTACCTTTTCTCTGCCTCTCTCTTCATCACTCCCTCCCTCTCTCTCTCTCTCTCTATTTTAACACCTGCAACTATTCTCCTTGGCTGTAATATTTATATGAATTTAACTTTAATTTTTCTCTGCTTTCATCTTCTGAATTAGTCAGTGTAAAGCATAGATCACTCCTTCTCTGCTGCTTTCCTGTTTATTTGCTTTAACAATAGATTCATTAACTAGATTTTGGTGCTCAAGCCATGCGGACACATCCATTTCAAAGGAGGCTTTAATGGCATTTCATATTTTTCTACATTAAGGAAGATTAAAGTATATTACAATACCCTTTACTGCTCTATTTTCTTCATTTTAGAAGTGGTCAGTTTTTAAATTTTTTTTCCCCTTTCTTTCATCTGCAGTGTTCAATAAATTGTCCAGGCCTTTCAGATGATAGTTCCAGCAAATTGAGTTCTATATTACAACTCTGAACCATTGTTTAGCCCATCATCAGTCAGATAAAGCACTCCTATTCACACAGGACATCAAAAGAACAAATATATGTTCAAAGTGGCTAAAAAGATTACTGTGACTTAGATATATCATTTCGTTAATTGTTAGTGATTATTCTACTAGTTTAGAGGTGGTAAATTTGCTGACTCTGAACTCGTGCTTGTGATGTAATCAGAGTGTAATATATAGATATTCACGGCTGTAAATTACACCATTCAAAAAGGGTCAGGCCTATCATCTTCTAATAGCTGGAGGTGGATTAATAGCAACATTTTAATGACAAGAAAGATGCAGACGGACGTCTTCATTTCACATCTATCGTACGTTACAAAGTGCTCCGGAGAATCTCAGCTGCACCTGCGCTGGGATGAATGGGAGGACAATCACCTTGGGTGCCGAGCCAAATCCAGCCTCGGTGCAGCTTGACAGGGACTGGTTGGGTTGTACCTGGGAGGAATCTGCCCCAGTCAGAATTGAGGCTTTTTGCTGGGTGAGGATGGCTAAGGTTAATGCAGGCAGGTCCCGATCATACAGAGATTGATTCGGACGTGTTAATGCTGTACTCTCTGAGCAACGCCTTGGAAAGCAGCGGTGATATTTTAATGACTCCCACACCACGGTATCCAGGTACCACAGGGACCTAATGTGTTTGTCCTCAGATCCAGGTGCAAAAGGGAGGGATTTCTGAAGTGGGAGACAGAGATACACAACCTGGGGCCCCCTGGGATACAGAGGTTTCTGGCTCTAAGAAACACTCCAGCATCTGCCTGGAAGTTTAAGGTCACAGTAAGAGGCTGAAGCAGAGAAGGAAAAAGAAATGAGCCTGCCTGAATTGCCAGCCTGCAGACACTCAGGCTTCCTCTGCAACCACTGACACATAAGTATCTCAATAAAAAACATGCATATTCGCAGGATATAAAGGGAACACACGTACGTCTTTGCAAGCTTCTGCTCTTCAAAGGTAATTTCAGAAATCTTGCAGACGTACAAACTTTAGCATGAAATGTTGAATTGTCCACGATTGTGTGCTGCAATTCTTTTTTTCACGTACATTGTCCCTGCATCGGGTGCAATAGGAAGGAAATGCTAAGGATGCCTGATCGTATGTGAGGCTACTGGCTGGAAGACAGATTTTACAGCAGAACAATTGCAGGGTGTAGGTTTTAGGCAATAAGCAGGTAGCCTCGTTCTCTCAAAAGAAAAAAGAAAATAATGGAAAACTGTAACATTCATTTGGAGGCCTCAAAGGCATAAAAAACCCAATTCCAACTGTTATAGGTCCCTGCAGGAGTCTACAAAAGAACTAAGCTTTTTAAGTAAGAAAACTAGATTTTGGCCCAGAGGGCCCTGTCATTGCTGCTTAATAGATGAAACTCTTTTGATACAAATATGCTGTTTACTTCTCAGCTTCAGCTTTCATAAAATATAACCTTTTTATGATTTACGACCCCAGAAAAAGTGCAGGATGGATTTTTAGCTCTGAATTGGTTGAATGTCAACAAGAAAAATATAGATAACATATAGAAATAGCAGGGTGTTAATGCCACACAAAATGATGAAATTATTTTTGTTTAGAAAAGTTAAGTTTGTTCTTAAAGTTCTTTGTGAGTGAAACTGAGGAAAGGGTTTGCTGGTAAAGCACGGGAAGCCTTACATAATACTTCCTTTTTGCTTCAAGACAGGGTTGGTCTGGTTTGAAAATGTAAAAGTGATGACAGAATCCAGCTGTGACTTTGGGAAGGGCCGGACCATGTGCAGTGGCTGTTAACTCTGCTGGTATTGCCCCAGATTTATGTATAGTATGCCAGAGTAAGCACTTTAGATTTAGGTCGTTAATGATCAATTCAAATTTAAAGACTTGTTCCAAAACAAAAGCTGTACAAAGACACTGATTACTTATTAAAATTATTAGAATCATATAAAAATGATCAGAAGTGACATCATCTAGCCTTCCTTTTTATTTGCCCATGTTATTATATTTTTTCTTCTTGACATGCATATCCAAGCCTATGGACATATTTTAATATATCATACACTGGTCTGCGATTAAACCTAAACCCAAACAAATTCTCGGTGATGCAAAATGAAAAATATCAGAGCTTTGAAGACTGAGACAAAAAATGTTAAGATCAGGGAATAACTGTCACCAAGATTGCACACATTCTCATTTTTATGGTTTTCCATGTGGAGATATTTCTCTTGCAGCTTCTTTGCTTAGCATTAGTGGCATGCTTCTTTTTCAGGTGGCTTTTTTTCATGTTGTTTGTGAAGTGGCAGAGCAAAAAAGAAAAAAAAAAAAAGAGAAGAAGAAAAAAAAAAGTTGATTTTTCTGGATGCTTGGGGAAATAGACTGATTCCAGACAAATTGCCCAGGAAGGCTCTGAAATGACTTGGCCTGCCACAAAGGCAAGGTTGTAAAAATTGAAAAGGTTTTCACTTTTGACTCTTCCAACTATTGCAGAAAGAGATATTTTTTGGTGTATGGCCTCTGAAAACTGTCGCTGAGCAAATTAAAATAACAAAAATACCAGTCTGTGAACATCACAGGGTGCTACTTGGGCAGGGTGTACATTGGGTGTGCAGGGACAGTGGCTGCCAGGAGGGTGAAGTGGGTAGCGCTCAGCAGGTATAGGAAAGGTACACAAATATTGTTGCTAGAAACCACCTTACCCACTGATCTGGATGCTCCCCTCCTGGGCATTGCAGAGAAAGGAAACATGAATGGAAAATGGTAGGAAGGCCTGGGAGAAGCAATGCTGCTGGAGCGTTATCCTGGAGAACCTGAGTCCTCAGGGATGACATGGCCTGAAGGACTGGGTAGGTATCTGCAGCAGCTACACCAGGGCTATCTAGCACAACTCTTTCTGCCTGTGGGATGGCTGGGATCCTGTCCTCGATCGGGGAGCCAGCAAGAGCCCTGTGAACCCAAGCTCTTACTTACGATGTCTTGATTTTCCTATAACTGGTTAAAGTAAGGTGGAGAAATCCACTCTTCTCCTAAAAGAATAATTTTTTTTTTGTAGTCATCACTCACCTATGCACAGACAAACCAGGCAGCCATTGGTCCTTTATGACAAAGGTGAATACAATGCCCTTGACCTGGTCTTCAAGCTGGAAGAACTGAAAAGCAGCAACCTGGCACCTTACAATATAGTACTACTTACAATAAAGTAATCAAAATTTGGCCTAGCTCACCCATAATTTTAATCTAAAAAATCCTGTTAATCTTATTTTTGCAGCAGATAACAACTATATAACAATTATTTGCACAGTTGCACAAGTGTGCTTCCTGGCTTAAATTTTTGGTAAAGTGATGCCAGAAATCTGAAAGCTGTCAATTTTGCAGATAGCCACAGCACAACTCAGTGAATATTGGTGATGTGACATCAAACAGAGAGGTCTTGGTCAGGGTCCTTGTTTCTATACATTTATTTTATGGTTAAAGTCAAGTCTATTCATCATCCTGAGCTGGTGATTCTGGCTGATCTGGTTTGCTTGCCATAAAGGAGCACTTTGTGCGTTGCATTGCCAGTTTCTTGTGTCTATGTCTCATGGTGTGTACTTTGAATTGTGAAAAAATCAAGCAAAAATAAATCCTTAAAATACACACCTGAAATATACAAATGAAGGAAGGAATTCCATTAGCTGCCTGCTGAGCAACTTGAAACCTTGGGGCTATTTTTCCTCTTTATTTACCTCTGAAAAGCCCTCTCTTTCTAGGAAGGTTTTAAGCACTTGGTTGAAGTTCAGTGCATAGTTTAAGTGCTTACCTGAATGCCTCTGTCCATTTTTCCAGTAGTCAGTCAGTATCTTTACAGAGCTTTGAAAAATGCCATGGAGGAGAAGGAGACGAGACCTACAAAGATGGCCATCGACCCAGATGTTCAAAGTTACTCAAGAAGCAAACAAGGCAAATATTCGCCCAAGGGGATCTACAAAAACACCAAAACAAGGGAATACTTCAGAATTAAACCTACACTGAAAATTGCCATGCAAACTGGTTGGAAACTGAAATTAGAGGATTCTCGCATTTGTCAGGATGGTGTCCATTCAGCTGGTGAACTCAAGAAAGTAACCTCAGAAATGGTCACTAGGCCGAGCGACTACCAGTCTGGGTCACACTGAGGTGTTACCTTCATTTTATACAGACAACCCAACTCCCCTTTGACTTCCCACTGCTTAGGTCTGCAGGCTAGCCATTGCCATCGCTAAAAAGCAGATTGCCTCAAGAAACTCTTCACTTGTATCATTTTCTATAATATGAATTATCGTGGATCTGGGCCTTTTGTGTTTTACTCTGCTAATCTGAGCCCTACCTCACCCCTCAGTTTGGAAGTCTCCATGATCCCCAGTGAGCTTGGCTGTGGGAAAAGACTGTAGGAAGGTCAACACCTGCCTTTGAAGGCACCCTGAAGCCCTTAAAGTTTGCCTGGTCAGTGCAGGAAGTGGAAAGAGACTTCAGCCTGAGCAATTCAATTCAGCCTGGGGACAATTTTGTTACAGTGCTGCTGCAGCTGTCAGGGTAAAGTATAAGTCTGCACAGGGGTCTAGGAGACAAGAAGTGCAGAAAGCTTCAGATAAAACTAGCTTAGAAACATTCATTTCCTCTAGGAATACTCTTTTTGAACTTGTGACTGAAGCTGTTTCTTGTAGATTGGCCTCTTCCTTGAGTGAATATATTAGTGAAAATAAATAGGTACACCTCACTGAAGAGATGTTGGCTACAAGAGTATATTCCTGCATACATCCCTGTGTGAATGCTGTACGTGACAGTTTAAATGTAACAGTCCATCTGATCTGCTCTCATGCCCTTGTTAAATGTACAGACATATTCCTGGGACATTATAGTCAGCAATATGTATGAAATGAGATTGCATTAAACCTGGAAATGACCCACACTGTGAACTCTGCAAGCAATATATTTTCAGACATATCAACCTTAGAGCTGTGAAAACAAGAAGAAACTCAGCAGCAGGGCAGCTTATACCTGTATGAGTAGGAGAAGGAAAGCAAACCTCACCCCTTCTTCTCAGGGCATTCCCAGCCTTCCTTAGCCATCTCACTTCAGTGTCTTTCTCCCAAGTAGGCTGAGGCTGTTTTTGAGGTGGTTTGGGGACTATTTTTGAGGAACAGTTTTTTAAAGGCATGTAGTTTACTTGAAATTATACAATGGAAAATACACTAGCTGCCCATTGCAAGAATTTACCAATGGATGTACTGTGATCAAAATCAGGATCAGATGTCATTCTCACTATAAACACAGTTCATCCACAAGTTACTGGCAGAGAACAGAAGTTAAATGGTGTTCATAGTCCTGTAGCCTTCAGGAATCAGAGAGCATCAGAGTGATTCCTTCTCATCCTGGTCTCAGTTACAAATCTGACTTTGTAAGTTTGGCAAGTGGAAGATGAGTTTACGTGGAAGAGTTGCAAGAAAAGTTAACACCTCTCATGCCATTAAGAATTCATCCATAATAATTTACAACAACCTTTCCCAAAGTGCCCCATAATGAAAACAGCCAGCTGCTGTCCTGGATGCTAAGATTTATGCTAAAAAGGTATTTCACTTGTCCTTCAATACCTTTATTTGCTCTTTTTGGGTTTTTAGCATTTTTCCCCAATTATTCCAAGGTAGGGTTGGAAAAAATCTCTGCTTAATAAGACTTCAGCTAAAATCTTATATCCATATGCTGAATGCCAAATGGCAAATCTGGCAGTGTGATACATCAGTACTAGGAGCACTCATTTTACTTGGAGGACTCATTTAGCTGGAGGCAGTGTGGTTATGTCCTGCTTGATAGCCTTTGGGTAAAGTGAATTTACTTTAGTTGCTTACTTTGAAGATTAGAAATATGGTAGTGTTTCATTCTCAGGTAGAAAAGCAAAGAACTGTTCAGATATTCTCTTGAGGCTGTCCTGAAAAGTGGCTCATAATGACAGAATCATAAAGGTCATGTGCTATTTTCTTTCCATAAATCTGGCAGTGGAAACATTATGGGTTTTCCTGGTCTTTATCCTCTCTTGTTGTGATGAAGGTGTCTGATTCTCTTACGCTCCTGTGAAATTCTGAAGGTTGGAAATAAAACACAGAGCACAGATGACTTCTGCTGCACCTCCTTGTCCTTAGAGGCTGTTGCAATTTCTGTGGGTTCAGGAAATAACAACTGGTAGGAATGTAGGCTTGTTGCAATGTAAATGTTCAAAGAAGATCCTCACAGTCCATCGGAAAGGGTTCCTTACACTGCTAGAATTTGAAGGAAGGCAAACCCTCTTGTAACATCAAATGAAGAAAAATAAGATGGGCATAAAATTGGGTCATGAATTTTTGGGGCTAGCCCCTACTGAGATAAGCCGAAAATTCTTGGAATGTGTCAAATCCCTGTAACCTGGGAAATTCCATAACCAATTCTCATGGAGACACTAGAAAAGCCAACAAAAATAGATTTGAAATAAAGTCATGAAAGAGAAGTCATTCAGCATTAGGGCTACCATTTCACCTCACATCTGTAGATCATGTGCTATTTTGCAGCCATTTAGTATGGGTGTCTTTGCATTTTGTTATTCATAAAAAGAGGACTGCATATTGAAAATGTGTAAAAAACCTGAAATACTGACCTCAAGCACAAAGCATGTTTCGCCTAAGTCCACCTGAACAGCTGTCTGGACTCAGCTGCTGGAAGAAGCTCCACACTGACGTAGCTATATGGCTTCTGGATCAACTCAAGAGGAAAGAAGAGGAGCCCATTTCTGTTTGCTCTTAGACTAACTATTTTCCTTGAAAAATGAACAGAAAATGAACTGATGTCTTGGAAAATATTGCTCTTAATATCTGTCAAAAGTCCATATAAAATAAATTGAGCTCCTTGTTCTGGAATAATGTGTCTTTTTTTTTTCTTTTTTTTTTTTTTTCTTAGTTTGAAGATATATATTTTTTAATAACGAGAGCTAGTGCATACAAAGGGTGGAGTTTGAATTTCAAGCATGATAATGATTCCTTAGTAACTCTCAGTTTAGGTATTTCAGCACTCCACTCAGAGTGTCTTCTTGCAGTTTAGCATCATGCACTCCCAAAGGGAGCTGGAAGGAGAGACTGGCGCGAGTGTGTCCGCAGAGTGGAGAGAGCCCTGGAGAATTAGCTGTTCTGCAAGAGCTGCTCGGGATTATTTCTCCAGACAGACAATTTCTAAATCTGGTTTTCCCTGAGTGTTGAGACAACATTTGTGGCTGGTTGTGTATATGTGAGTGAGTGTGAGTAAACGGCTTTTGGCAGGCGGACAAGCACAGTTGTTTATCCCAGACACAAACCTGGCCAGAAGCTAGGTTTCTTCACATATGTCGCTTCATGGCCATGACTGTGAAGTCTGCCAGATTTATAATCTTATTGGTCAGAAATGGAAATGGAGCATTAATTAAAAGTAGTAACTGTGATTGGTCCTATAAAATACAGCATGTGTTTGTGTTTCTAGGACTGTCCTTTTTTTTCTTTTGCTTCTTCTTTCTTTTCTTTCCTTTCCTTTTTTATTTTTATTTTTATTTTTTTTTTTTTATTTAATATATGCATTTGTGGCCTGATTACAAGTCTGTTTGGCTCAGTGTCCAGTTTATTCCACTCCTTCTCTGATCCAAGTCAACATCCATGTTATTCATGTGGACTTGGTGGATGACAAAGAACTAAATTAATCTGGAATCAAGTAAGGGTGACAAAACTTGAACATTCTGTTTTTAGAGGAGATGACCAATCTTTTGAACCTAGTACTTGTTTTCCCTGTTTTTCTCTGGTATAACTGTAATGTGTTCATGTTCTTGACACACTTAAAGACTCTGATTCTCTGCTTCTTTACTTGGTTAATCATTCATGTCTGAGGGCGCATAATTCTGTAAAAGATACAATTTTTGATTCAGTGGTATGGTATCTTTAATTCACGTAGCTCTTTGTAAATTGGTAGTTAGTTTTATAGGGGGAGTACCTAAATTCTTGGAAAAAAATGATGTGTTATGGTCATTCCCAAAGGAATCACGCTTATTTAATACCAGCAGTGAGTTTGGTCATTTCATTTTTCATGACTGTTTTTGAGCCAAAGCAAACAGATCCCAAAATATTTATGAATGGAGTAAGTCCAGGTGAACTGCATAATCTATCTGAGGGTTTTGCTTTATGTTCTTGAGGATCAGTTACATCACCAGGTCTCAAGGCAGATTTTGGCGGTGTTGTAGATAATGTTAAACTCTATGTCACCATTAATGTGAACCACAAATTTGCCACATGGCCAAAGATGTGTCTGGCTATATTTTTTTAAACATTTCCCTATGTCTTTAAAAATTAAACAATCCTTTAATATGAAATCACTGTTAAGGCTTTTTTTTTCCCCCCCCCCCAAAATTAGCATATTTTACCCATGTTTCATGACTAAATGTTTGTTCCTGATGTTGATACTGATTCCTGATACAAAGAGTAAGACTCTTCTTTGAGAAACACTAGGCAAGGTCTGTTTAGCAAAATCCTCTGCAAGATTACCACGTCTGGTGTCACTAATTGGCATTTTAACAGAGACAGCATGGATAGGTTCTACTCTACTCCGAAGCTGTAAGCATCATTTTTTTGGAAATGGTACCATGAGGGTATCATGTCAAGTGCCAGAACATCCTGCTTTATCCTGGCTAATGGAGTCAAACCCAAGTTTTGGCACAACAATAACAGTTGAAGCCTTGCCAGTTTCTCTGTGGCTCTGAGTGCAATGGGGCATTAGTAAATCAGATTAAAGTAGCCAATGGCTTGCAGATTTCTCCCTTTCCTTTGCAGCAATATCCTGGAAATTGTCAATTTATTTAAGACAATTCTATTGCTCCCTTACAGAGTAACTGACAATGCTGCTGTTGCAAAAGAGACAAACACCTTACCCTGAGCATTTCCAGTTCTCTTCCACTGTTGTTCCTTCCTGTTGAACCGAGACCTACAGTCATTTGCACACACGAGCAACAAACATCTTGCATATGTTTACCCTCCCTTACAAGCATTTGCAGTTTGAGTAACTTCAGCTCAGATAGGGTTATTGTTCTCTTTGCAGGAAAGTGCTTCAGTGTGAACCTGTGTCTGGGCCTTGCAGTAGAAACAACATATATATAAAGGAAATGCTGAGAAGAGTAATAAAGAGCAATCTTCCTGTGAGTAAATAAAAATTACAAAAGGAAACAATAATCAATACATTTTACAGTTCAAGAGTTCAGCACATGCTGTTGCAGTACAGTACAATGGATAGGCGGCATCCATGGATTATGAATTCCCACGTTTATGTGGAAACAGAAGTAAATAACTGAAACAAGAGTCATGTTGCAAGAATGTAAAACCAAGCTGGACTTAATGGTGTGCTATATTTAAAAGAGTGATGAGGTCCAAGGAGTATTCACTTTATCTTTTCCTTCAAGCCTGGCTGCCTGCAACCTGCCAGGACCAGCTAATTCAAAAGAAACCATTTTTCTCCATTTCAATCACCAATAAAATACAATATGCATTGCACTTTGTTGGCCTGAATCCTGGGGCCTGACATTACTGAACAGCAATGCCAGGCAGGGCACGGTGTTACAGGTGTTAAAAAAAACAGTGCTTCTCATTCCAGTTGGACAACCATTGCTTGGACCAGCTATAGGGGAACAGCAGAGGAGTGCAGCGATGCTGTATTGTCTTCCAATTTTTTATTTTTTATTTTTTTAAATGGATGGCTGAGGGCTTCATGCCATGATATAAAACCTTTTAGCTTTATGAGTCAGATACAGAAATACTGTCAGAAATTTCTTAGATCACCTATCCAACAAAACAAGAATTTGTGTATGCTTCAATGCCTCTCCTGCTCTCCCAACTTGCTTCTCCCTCTTTCCATGCTTTCATCACAATTGTCAGACAGGTACTGATCCCCAGCTTTGGTCCTTTAATCTTTCCATCAGTGTGAGGAAAGAAGGGGCTATTTAACGGGGCAGCCAGTGAATCTTCCAAGTGAGGAGGAACTTCCAGAGGGTTTAAAGCAGTGTAATTGGCTTCTGATCCCACCTGTCAGAAAAGCTCTTGGGCAGGCAGTACGCAGAGTGTCTACTCATCCCCAAGAGGAAAGCGAGGAGGACTTAGCCTGATGTTGTCTGGGAAGCAAGGGAAGCGAGAGATGGGTTGCCCTGCTGCTTCACTCTGGTGAGGAGCAGATGTTCAACCACATTTTGGTCTGGAGAGGCTGGTCACTGAGCCTGGCTTTTGCATAACTGAAAAATCTCTTTAGCACAGGGTTGCAGGTGGCTTTTGGGAGAAAAAGATGAAATCCCGGTTTGTCTTAAGTGTTCCTGTTGCCAGGGCTGGTTCCATTTTGCTTTAGCTGATTGTCTTGTTCCAAAGTGAGGAGTCTCATGCGTAATGTGGATTTTGATTTGATGAATGGCCCATTTTCCAGGTTAGCATGTGTTTTACCCAATAAAGACTATATCATCTCACACATTAAGGGTCTGGGCTTGTACATCATGTCTATGTGATAATGCAATCCAGGAAATTATATATGAAAAAAAGTTCTGACATAGATGTACTTTCTAAAACCTATATTAAAAAAGCTATAATTTAGAAAAATAGTTCTTGCAATGTCATGTTAAGAATGAACAATTTTGAATAAAAAACACAAAAAGGATAAATTTTGAGTGCTTGGCATTGTCAGACAAATACCATTCCTATAATCTTCATCAAAATCAATCTTACACAGATAGTAACAGTTGTGCCCTTGTTCTAATATAGTAGAGCCATTTTGTTAATTTCCCCGTATTTTGTGAGGTGCATGGAAAGTACATTCTATGAGCAGGTGCTCTCTTACTTTATATAGGAAGTATTAAATTTGATACCACTTTCCTTTAATAAGACCAGATAATGGCATAAAATCTGAATCTATTATCACAAGGAAGAAAGTAACAAGGACAGAAAACGAAACAAATGTAATTTTTTCTTATTACGACATTCACATTTCAAACTTGTGGAGTGTCCGTGCTTTACTTTGTAATAACTACTGTGACTGCATAATACTAGGATAGAGATTGTTTAAAAAAATCACTGATAGCCTATTCAGGGCTGTGTCTTTGTGTGCTCATGGTAGCCCATCTCTTTAAGTAGGTTGAGTTGAACAACTACCCAGCAGGTGAAAAAATGTTCTGCTACTAGCATATTGCAATCTTTCATTAAATGGTTGCCAAATAATCCTATATAGCAGTGAGAAAGGAATGCATTTCTACCTGCTGGCAGATATCTTTACAAAGTGCAAGGTATCGGTATTGTGTGGATATAGGATGATGCCTGCAATGAAACTATGTGCATTTTCTCTGGTTTCCCTCTCTTCCCCAGCAGCTGTGATATGCTATGAAAATCAGCCAGCAGAACTAACGCAAAATACATAATAAACATGCAGGCAATGATTTTTTTTTTTTTCCCTGTGCATACAATATCAGCCATTAGCCTGCAAGCAATGATGTTGCATTTGTATTTAGGGTAATTTTCACACTAATATGGTGTATACAAACCAGATCCCTCACCAGAGTGAAAGTGGGTTAACATCTGAGTTTATACAAGGAAAAGGATTCTGATATTTATCAGCAGATTTTGTTGTCAAAGTGACATAAATTTATGTTTTATATTTTTTTAATGGGAAAATAACAAAGCTCCCTCATCCATGGAAGTGAATAAAAGTTTTGTGAAATTAAAAAAACAAAAACAAAAACAAAACGAGTGTGGTTTGTACATAAAATTTACTGCTATATACCAACAGTTTCTTCTCCATTTATGCATGAGAGATGCTATTTGGTAAGGTCTTTCATTTTAAATTCCTAAGAAGAAATAATAAAAAAAATGTATTAATGTAAATGATAAAAGATATAATTTGCTCCTGGGATGCTTAAAATTTGTGCCATAGAGTGTATGGAATCCTCTACACAGTCTTTCTGTGCTTGTACTTTATTTCTCAATGGAGTGAATTGTTCCCGTCTTTGACAAGGTAAAGGCTGCAGGATGGCCCACAGAGATGGTTGAGAGCCAGATTTTGTCTCTCATAACCAAATAAAGCCTCTGAAGCATACCATCCCTGTTGAAAACAAGTCCCAGTGTTTTCACCCCACTACTTATTGATGCTGATGGAGCTGGAGCTTACACATGGGTAAAAATGCAACAAAAATGTTCCTCTTCATCTTTATATTAACAAAACTATATGTGTCTGATCTCTCCAGGACTGCAAAGGGAAGTGGGTTGCGCTGAAACGGTAGTAACCCTGATCCAGTTAGGCATATATCCAGGCATTCAAAACTGGTGTCTTCCTATGATGTTAAAAACAGGAATCAATTAAGAAATACAGGAAACAAAAAATCATTCCTGTGCTGAGAAGTTCATACATAAAATTTTACCCATTAGGAAATTTGGCTGAGTTATTACCTCTCAAAAAAAGAGCATTCATAATGGAAATTCTGACAGAGCCCTAACTACAGCTGTGTGAGTGGCACAGCTATAATTAACTCTGCCTTCAGACGCCTTCCATTAATATTTTAAGGATTTTTAATTAAAATAATTGTATTAGTTTATGAAAAATACTCTCTCCCTCAAGTTGTTTAATACAGAAAATATTCCAAACACACTCCTTTTCTTTTTTTCTTTCTTTCTTACTTTTTTTTTTTCCTTTTTTTTTTTTTTTCCTTTTGCCTTCTAATCCTCATCTGCCAACAGGTTCCTCCTTCCCTTCATTGTCTTTTATTGTTCGATCCCCATCGTTTCTCCCCAGATCTTTAAACATGAAGATTTTCCCTTTCAATTTTGTGTCTTATATTTTGAAAGCTCTGTGGGGTAAAGCCCATATTTGTGGTCTCCGAATCATCCTGCCACTTGCTCAGAGCTCAGCCTGGTATCCAACCTGTGGGGCTCTGCAGCTGTCCATCCGTCTCTCCAGCAGCACGTGCCAGCTGTGCTTTGGGGCCACTGGCAGCCTGCGCATTTCTGGGCAAAAGTAATACCTTAAATTTGCTCCATAAAGCTTGGATAGCTCCAGGAGAGCTCTTTCTTTCTCAGTTCACTTGGTGGAGGAATCATCCCCAGCAGGGGTGACATTGGTGGTCTTGCTCCAGGATGCCCGCAGCCCTGGGAGCAAGCTCCCTCCTCTCCACTTCTCATGGGCATGGTCCTAGGCTCATGAAGCCTGCCAGAGGAGTTGATCTGCTAATAACAACCATGCAAAGATATTACTTGCGTTTAAAATATTTTGTGTCAATTTCATACCTGACATTCTAAGAAAACCATTAGTTTTAGCTTGATATTTGCCATTTTTGCTAATTCAAATATGACCAGAATATGCATTTAATACTTCACTCATAAACAAGGCCTTCAAGAACTGCAACTGATCATCTTTGGTGCAAACAAAACAAAGAGAAGCTATGAGAAGTGATATTTTGTGTTGGAAGAAAAGGTTCATGCAGCCAGAGTCTTCACAAAACTCTATATTCGACTTTTCAGTATATCACTAAAATGGTGCTAAAATAGCATTACACTCCTGACATGTAGGTGGGCAAGTGAAATGGTCACAGACACGTAATAAATTGCACCGGTTTATAATAAATCTATTTCTCATAGCTACAAACTGTACAATTTCTCATACAGATAATACTTCAGTGTATGATAATTTATTGGGAGACTACACTTCTGATACATAAAACTATTTGTACACAAGAAAAAGCCCAACATGAATAATTTAACCAACTACTACAAACTGGTATAAAGCAGAATCTGCCATCCAAAACAAATGAGACCCTAAGCAGATGCTTCTATTGACTTATACTTGAATTCATTTCATCTTTATTTTATTTCAAATCTACCTTTTTTATTTTTATTTTTATTATTTTTTTTACTGTAATTGTCCGTCCAGAATATGACATGTGTAACTTCTGAGCAGGCTCATCATTTGAATAATCAGCCATTTAGTGACATGCCTAGTCCTGTTTAATGACTGAATCTGTAAAAGTATGACCTCAAGCACTGGTTAACTTTAAAATAGCTGTGCCCACTGCATGACATAGCCAACAGGAAGCCATTAGAGCTCCAGCAATTACCATTTACATCCATCGACGAAGTCCCTATTTTATTTTAATCTGCTTAAGTACATTTTCTGCACGAGGTTAAAATATAAATCCCTTCTCCTGAACAAGACTGGTTTTCTGGCTGACTTGAGAGCACAATTTACAACTGATTTAATTTGTTCTTCACAAACATTCCTAATGACATTACCCTGGTGCATATACTGACTGCCTCCTCTTATTCCATTAACTCCCAAATCGGGTTTAAAGACCATATTGATGCTAGATGTTATTATGGGTGATTATCAAAACAACAGACAATGGGGCAAAGTGTTTACTAACTGGTTTATATATAATTTCTGTAATAACTACAACAGATGGTAATGCTACAAACAATAAATCAAGCTTTTCACTGCTGAAATAAATTGGCAGCCTGCAGTACAGAAATGCTGTATGTAACTATATACAGATGCTTCAGTCATCAACTGTATTGTTCATCTTATTAGAAAATGGGTCTGTTACTGCTATTACAGGAAATCTTTCCATTTGCAATTACAAATGTATATTTTCAATTAAAATTGTTTTTAACTGCCAAACTGGTTTAAGTATACTTTAACCTTTAATTACAAATAGAGTTATCACGTACTGCCAAACTGGTTTGAGGCATTTGTTTGTGTCTGTGGAAGTTCCTCCTCAAATTGGGTTTCCACTCCATAAATATATTTCTGCCCTTCAAGAATCCTCTGGCCAAAAGGCATTTGCAGTAACTTTAGGAAGTTAATTCAATAGTAGCTGCGTAAAAGGATGCTTTATTCGGCAGTGCTTAAAACAGTATCAAACCTGCAATTAATTCCATTCACTTTTGTTTGTAGTAATTTATCAAAACATTTGTCTCTGTACACTGCCTTCTTTCCAGGTCCTTTATGGGGAGCCGATTTCCTATTTCCATACTCATGTCACCATCTCCTGGTGTTTTAGAGCTCCTGGGCCATCTGTTGGCAGTCCAAGAGAGGAAAGATCCCCCAGTTACTCTTCCAATGATTTTGTGATGGAAGCTTTTTTCCCCAAGTTGGGAACCACTGATAGCAAATTTTGGGGAGCTGCTGCAGTCTGTTATGAACTGTAGGAATGTTTGTCAATGCAGAAGAAGAAGAAATGAGAACATCACTACAATTCCAAAAAATTAGTAGGATTTGTTAGTATCTTTCTCCTTTTTATGGCTCATTTGAATGGTCCTTTGCATTAAAGTAATGCCATGAAAAGAAGATGGAGATAGTGAATGCACAATGTTTTACAAGCAAGTTTGCAACTGTGGTTCTTCAAACTGACTGAGGCCTATGCTCTATAGGTGCCTAATTTACAATGATTTTTAGTTTGACTTTAACAACATCCATTGCTCAGAGGGATGATTTTGAAAATTGCTCCAAGTACCTACTTACATCTCTAGGAATTTAATTCTCTTTACAAACATAGGTACTGTCCCATATTTATTACTCACAAACATTTGGTTTAGATTCTTCTCGCTGATCTCCAGTGCATCCTTGTACAATAATATCCAAACATTCCAGCTTTGCACATGCATTTGAAGCCTTCATACTGTATGAAATCCTTTAAAAGTTGGGCTCTGAGGGTTATGGAAACATGATGCATTTCGAAGAAACCTGAGGTTTCAGGCCCCAAAGAGATGACAAAGGTAAAAACAAACCCAAAAGCTCATAAATAAAATATTTTTGATAAACCATCACAACTGAATGCCATTTTTATCAATGTCTTTTTGAGGTGAAATGTTCGATATTCAAAACCAAGACAGAATTTGTTTCCAAGAATCCCGGCAGAAGCCAAGCATCATGGTGGTCAGGAGAGACCAGGAGATGTAGTGTTCATATGTGTGCCACATTGCAAATATCCAAGAAGATACAGGCTTTAGCTGAAGAGGTTTTTTAAAAAGTCAGGCCATTAAAAGAAAAGAAGTAACAAAATCAATGATACTGCTGATCCTGTATATAATTCTGATAAATTCTTATGGGTTTCAGAAAAGCAAAGTGCAGGAAATCCAATAAATGTTGTTCATATATTTCAAGCATTACGTAAAAGAAGGGACACACAACAAGATGGAATAAAATGTTTGTAAGAATATTCAGAATTAGTTGTAATGAATCCTTCGTGAGTGATCTGTGAACTGAAACATTTTTTTTTTTCCTCCCAGAATAATCACATAATAATTTCAAGGAGTGAACGGATCCATGAAAATCATGATTGCTTTATGAGCAACTTAATAACAAGAAGATAATTGACATTCGAATTAACTTTTCAGGAGCAGTGAGAATAATAGATTAGGTCTTTTACATAATTTTTGTCCTACCTGTGATCTTCCTAATAATAACTATACTTTGGTATAACTGTTGGCTTCAGTAGATGCTTCCATAAAAGAGGTAAAAATGCCCCTTCACTGACTGATCTATTTATAAGTATGAAGGAAGAGTTTTATTCCTAATTCTGATAGGGTGGGACAGAAGTGACACAAAGTGCCCCAAATTCAGTCTGGTTGCTGACAGATGTTAAATCCAGATTCCGTCTTCCTCAGCTCATTTGCAATGAAAATGCCTTTAACTAAACGTCTTTGATAACTTCACCTTTTAAGGTTACTTTAGCAGGAGCCCTGTGGGTGGTATCACTGTCATTGACTGCAGGTGATGCCTGTTCTGTGCGACTGCAGTGGTGGGAAAACATTGGACGGGGTGACTTTTCTTCTACATCTGGAGTAGTGAGGTGCTCAGGTCCAGATCTGAAGCTCACACAAGTATGGGGGGTCACCAAGATCTGGCTTGGAGCCTAGCAGAGAAATTTATAGGGCATCTGCTGCATTTCCTCCACTTGTGTAGGGTACAGAGGGGCAGCAGGGGCCACCATGTTGTCTACTCTTGTACTAATCCATGGCTGAGACCATCACCAATCTTTATGTGCCCTTGTGTTTCCCCTACTGCAAGCTCAAGACACATCCCTGTTTGCCCTGGTTTAATTTCTCTCCTCTTTACCAAGATGCCTGCTGAGAGTGACCTTGCTGCTGGAGGTTGCTGCTGCACAAGAGCATTTTTGTGTGACAGCAGCCTGCAAGATAACTCCCGCTAGGGAGCATCAACATACAGTACAAAATGCTTCCTCTTCTGTCAGTTTTATGTATACATGCACTACTGCGTACAAATGCAACCAACATTGTAAATTATATCTGTAGTATATAATAAAGATTAAAAAATACATTCCCAGCATTATAAAGAAGTTTAATTAGAATCCTGCAAAGGTGCAATCTGATTATTTGCTAATTGCCTTTCCATATTTTTTCAGAGCCTAACAAAACATCAGGGATACTAAAGAGCAAACAGTGCTTTAAGGCCACAGTACAATGTGACAACACTGATAGATATGCTAATTTCTTCATTCACTCCACTTCACTTCTTTTATTCTTTCCAATTAAAGCAAATGCTACTGAAACTGTAATTAAGCTAGTGCCGTAGCCCTGATTGCCTGCTGTTTTAATGAAACCCTATTGATTTTTCTTTTATTTCTAATGGCCACACATTGCGTTCAATGGTCAAACACATGGATGTTGCAATGTGCGGCCAAACTTAATGTTTGTTCTCTAAAGGGGTGGCCTTATCAGGAAGAATATCAAAAGAGCTATTTGTATGGAGTCTCTATAGTTTTTCCTCTGTCTGCCTGAAGAGACGCACTTTGAGCAAACATATTACCATTAAAAAGAAATGAGCTACATTTTTTAGAGAATAAAATTTACCATTATTCTCCTGTAGTTGCCATAAATTGCACACAGATTTGTCATATTCATGATTCTCAGTATACTTTTAAGTTTTATTAAAAACAAACAAACAAAAAAAACCACAGAAAACAAACAAACAACAACAAAACAGCCTACCTAGAAGAGGAATTGGGGAACATCGTATTATCTCCACAAGATATTATAAATCAAATTACACTGGCAGTTTAAGATGTAACTGTTCATGAGCACTTTCCAGTCTGATGATAATTTTATGGAAGAATTAATTTTCACCAGGAAATTTCATGGTACTATTTTCTGGTTTGCCTGGAAATAGTGAAAGAGATAAAGAAAAGAAAAGTTATTTCCAAATCCCATAAAACAGGTAGTATACCTATACATTTATTAGTCACCAATTAGATTATTCAGCTAGGGAATTAGGTATTTAGCAGGGTATAGCTTTATGGTGACTTCATATTCATACTTAGGAGTCAGTATGTACAAATCAGCGTGCTGGAAGAAGACACTCTCAGGATGAATGAACCCACCCAGCCTCTTGGAACACACAGCTGCAGAAATTCTCTGTGTGTACTAGATACATCTACAGGAAGATCAAAAATTTTAATTCACAAAACATGAATATATTTCTGTTTCGCTTGAGGAAGATAGATGAAAGTAAGAAACCATGGTTTCCTACCATTGCTTATCTAAAAATATTTCTCTTATGACTGCTGTGGAAGATAATCTATAATCACATTCAGGATACACAAAGTCAGCAGTCAGTTTAGCAAATCCACAAAACACATATGAGCTACAGCCCTGATTGATCCTGTGCATGCTGAAAGACATTTTTTTCCCCACATTTGTTCTACTTTAATTCAACATCCATATTTTTCTTGGACCATGGTCCCAGTTTGCCACTTGTACAGGGAAAGCTGCACCCTCTCTGCAATTCTTTAATCAGCAGTTCTAAATCACAAAATACATGTGACAATAATGGCACTCTGTGGAGGAAACATCTAATCATGATAAGTGACAAGTTGGGATATAGCTTATTTCACAAATAGAATGGGACTGTATGTGTCCTGGGTCTGTGAAACTGGTCTTTGAGCATAGATCTATTTTAGTCCAGTTCTCAGTAAATTTTTGACACATTACAGAGAAACATTTTTCCAGTGTCCTAGGTGCTCATCTTGCAGTCCCATCTGCATGAGCACATCCTTATGCTTGCCAAGAATCACAGTGAAAGCCTCCGTGGTGTTTCCTTTATGTACCACCATGTAGGATCACAGTCAAGGACAAAAATTACGTTGGCCCTAAAACTACGAAATCTGACCTTGGGAACCTATGGCTTGGCTCAAGTGAGGCTTTAATGTTTTCTCTACTCTTCCCATGCATGACCAATGGATCCTGATCCATTGGAATGGATGTCCATGGAATGTCTGTCTTTATTTTGAACAGGGACAGAGGTCCATGCCAGAATCCACTAATAAAATCTTCCTGATAGGTTCAATGGGAAATTAACTATAAATACTGTAGTAATATACATAAAAACATGGTAAAATCTGCATTAGAGTGATTTGTTAAAACAAACAAACAAACAAAAAGCAAACAAACAAGAAAAACATACAACATCCAAAAACCAGAAAGAACTTGAACAGCTGAATGTAACCTATATAGGATTTAGGATCAAGAAACAGATTTGGACACAGCTCCTGTACCCTTTTTCCTTGCTTACTCCCTGCCCAGCCAATGTTCATTGTCCTTAGTTTACAACATCAGAATCATTTTCAATGTTCACATCAACATGGGGCTCCCATGAGGCTGACCCAACCACACAGTCACCATAACCCCACAAGTAAGGTCTCCATGACAAGCACCAAAATCAGCAGGATGGGCTGGAGCAGTACCAGAAGAGTCTTTGACCCTACAAGTGGAGGTCAACCAACCCAAACTCAGCATGTGTGCAGGCACTGCCAATGTCTCCAGATCTGTGTCTCCAGTGGGGTCACACATCTTGCACCCAGGGCAGTCACAGAGTTGAGAGAAATTGTGCTCACTGGTCTGCCTTGGCTTGCCAGGTGTTTAGCTTTGCACATTGTATGAGAAATCTGCTCTCGGCACTAAGCTCACTTTCAGTAATTACAAAAAATATGCAGACTAAGAAGGCACTGTAAATTTTTGTTAATAGAGTTGCATTCCAAATTCTAGCTGCATCGTGCAGAAAGCTCAAATCTTTGCCACAGCCACAATACTAGCACAATTTAAGGTGAGTAAACAGCACACGTGCAACAGGAAGACGCATTACCATTTATTTTCCCAACATTAACCAAGAAGTCCAGCCTGCCTTATTTCCCAGCCTTCGTAGCTACAGTTCTGAATCACCTTCTGTATGTGACCGCTGAATGCTAAATACGCTTTTATTTTACCTGTAGGCACTAAATTTTTCAAAAGCCTCACATTACTATTAGACTGCCAGCAAACCTGGAACATCAGCTCTTTTTAATTAGGTTTTCTAAGTATGATGTTCATTCAACAAGGGATAAATTCCCTTTAGTGGAAGTTGTGGGTTACACTTGGACTTGTTAGCTCAGGAGAAGTGAAAATAATAAATAAAATCTGTCAGGGAAAAGGTAACAGTAGGAATAGTAGAAAATAAGATATCATCATGTGACTACTCAGCCCTGTCAACTGTTACGCTAATCAGGACAGAATTAAAAACACATTTTCTCCCAAGATGTTTCACAGCCAAACCGGTTAAATACAGATTTTAACAAAATTGAAAGCATATTATACGGAGATTTGTGGTTTCCAGCTCTGTGAGTGAGTGCTGAAAGTGTGATAAAATAACAAAATTGCAGCCTAATAATCTATAGAATAATATTGTCAACTAATGGATTATAATAAAATAAAAGCTATTATTAAGGTAAAACATTATAACAAAAAAAATCCAACTTTTATTTGTAGCACCTCCCCCTTAATGGTTTCAAGCATTTTGAAAGGTAATTTAAACAAGTACATTGTGTCCTTATTGAAACTGTTTCATCTCGCTAGCTGCTGAAAATGGCTTTAACCATCTCTCTGAACAAAAGCTTGCTAATAAGACAACAAAAAGCCTACAAAAGCACTGGCTCAGCATCACTGCAGAAAGGCAACTAAAGGCAGCCTGCAAATGGTCTGTTTCTTTTTTCTTGCATGTAATTAGATGAATTAAAAGGACAAAGTAGTTAATGTTACTGTTGTCCAAGGCCCCCGGTTCTTTTCATACCGTCCGCTCTAGACAAGAGCCCGTGGCTCTCGCTTCAGCAATGCGGTGAAGAATGTTGGCAATAAGTAAAATTAACAAGCTTAATCTGTGAAGAATCTGGTCTGAGTCATAGATGAAATGTATCTCTAGCAACGAAAGGCTAGTAATTCCTGGTCTCCTTTTATATGCCTAATAAAACTTACAATAAATTAACTGCATTTTAGTTTTCAGTGCCGGTTCTATTAATCAGGGCCGAGACGTGTAGTCAAGTTACAATAGAAAGAACTCAACTGGGTGCATTTCAGTTATGCAATTAGGGCCCATTGGCCTGGCTCTAATTAGGCCAGGGATGTTGATATTTCAAGTACTGTTTTATCATTAGGCTTCATTTCCTTGGAACATCCTCAATGACCAAGTAGTGAGAAGGGTGGAGGATATTATAAGCACAGGTCATCAGAAAGTCATTAATGGGAGGTAGGAAGAGAGGGGCTGACATTAATACCTTGCCCTGCGAAATGTTGAGCGGTCTCTGGGAGACTCGAAGCCCCTTCATCTCCCAGAGAAATCGGTGGCACATGAGAGCGGCTAAGGACCTCCTCTGGAGATGACATTGCTCTCTGATTGTTACTGCTAGACTGGCATGCCCTGACCTTGGGTTCCACAGAGAGGGGTCAGCAACCCTAGAGGATTGCTTTCCTTCCCCTTGCATGCTGCTGGGTCAAAACCAAAGAGAAATACCCATTTCTGGCCAGTAATGGAGACAAGACATTGGATCTTGAGAAAGTTTTGTGAAGGTAATTCTGGTAACACCACTTGGTCATCCCCACATTGCTTCCTTCAGGCAGAAGACTCTCTAAGTTTTGGCTCCACCACGGAGCCTGAGGATGACAAGGTGGAGGTGGCTCACCATCCCACAGTGCTGAGAACATGAGGTTTCTTCCATTTAGCACAGATTTGGTCATGGTCAAATCCAAACACTGAAGGTCAGATAAAACCAGAAAAAGAGAAAAAGAAGAGCCATTAGTCCTCAGTTGTGCATTTCTTGCCAAATGTTAGCTTAAATCTGTAACTACAAACAATACTTTGCCTGTTTGTAAAATATGACTTTGTTTCATTATGAAAAAAGAAATTACATAATTAAATTCATTATATCCAATTACTATATGATTCATCTGGCAGCTTAATGAAGCTTCACATTATACTAACAAGATAAAGCAAAAGAATAACATTTTATGAGACTGCAGGCATTCTGTGTACAGCAGACTAGCTAGTTTATGAGCTATATACAGTGCATTTCCTAGTAGTACATATTGTATTAGCTCTAGTAGGGAAGATATTGTCTGGTCCTGTGATATCTCACCCAACTCATTCTGAAATTTTGCTAAACCACAAAGTTCAACTTTATTTTCTCTGTATCCAGTCCTAGGCCTTTATTCTGGGTTTTGCCAAATTTTATCCAAGAGGACCATATGATGCAGAGAGCAAGCCTAATAGGATCATAACAACAACAAAAAGTAGGCAACTCTACAGCTGTCAGAAGGCAACACATTCTGAATGTAAAAGAGCTGGGTTGGTTTTGAACCAGTGACCCAGAGGTGAACTACCTCAGTGTCTCCGTTGATAGGTATATAAATATTTTAAATACGATTTTGCAGAAGTGTAAAACTGCCTTTTCTTTCAAAGTACATTATCAGCCTACAGAAGTCTATCAACTCTGTCCTCCCAATAATTTATGATCTAATAAAAGGCTTCTGTCTTCGGAAAGACTGACAAAAAAGCATAGTTTTATCTTTGGGGAATGAGATCTGTCAATACAGAGAAGCCTTATCTTTTAAATGTGTGTGTTAAACTATATGCAATGTTCACAGTTTTGAAATTAGCTGTTAACACAGGAAAGGGACAAATTAAAGACATTCAGTCTCCTTTTCCTCCCATGTATGAGTGCCCTTCAGCTTTTCTCATTACCATTTAGTATTTCTGGACAACTATTGATATTCAATGGGAATGTAAATGGGCTTGAAAATCATAAATTGTGAAAAATAGGTTTTAGAGACATCAGAAAACTTTCAGAAAAAATGACATTTGCCTACATAGGAGAACAACAGGAGTTCTTTCACTTTGTTACTGAAGGATATGGCTGACATCTCTTAAACTAGAAGCTTTGGCTAGTTACTAAATGAGGTTTGTGGCTTCAGTCTTCTCAACTGAGCAAACTTTGAAGTCTCAGAAGAAACTGGAGCAATCGGTTCTAGCATAATGAAGAGATCCAGCTTTATTGCTGCTGACAATTTACTCTAGTGAGTGTTTTGTATTTGTGTTTGCTAGCTACATTTGGAAATGGACGCACTGAAAGCCATCAGTGAGGGATTTTAAAAATCTCCTCTAAATCAAAATTTATCATGACAGAAAAACTGGAATAACTCCTGAGGCTATGCCTTCATCATTTCCTAATTTCTTTAATTAATATAAGAAAAACATATCTGCCTCTGGGCAAGTTTCAGTTTCAGTCAATTGTCTTCTTACCTTCTGTAAGTAGGAATTGCCTGGAAGCATAGGCACGTGGTGGAAATGACTGCAAATGAAAAAGAACTGAAATAAAGCACAATGATGGACAGTTGACAGGGCATATTATGTGCTCTGAACGGGAAATTTAGGGATTATCTGCACAGACAGTAAAAAGAACCAAAAACCCCTCCACCAGAACGGTAAACCCATTCTCATTACCCTTCTACTTGCAAGCCAGGTCTGACTTGAAAGCAAAGGGCTCTTCTGCCAATTTTGGAGACAAGCTACAAGGAGAGACCTGTTGCTTTGGCAAGCACCAAAAGGTAGGTGATCACCCAGGATGTAGCCTTGCTATCATGCTTTACCTCTGTCCTTAACCAGGTCCAATCATTTACTCCATTTTGAGTTATTTCAGGTCTTCCCCATGCTGGGTGATGATGTTGAGCTCACCTCCATGGTCCCCACGACTTGCTGCTCGGTATGCAGTTGACAGCTGGTGGGGACAGTGCAAGACAGAACACAGCCACCACTAGACGAAGGCTGGTTTGCTGAGGCCACACATGGAGATACTGGAGCAATCGAGCAGAGGGCTTGAACACATGGCTGCTGCAGTATCATCATAACTCTTTTCTCAGGCACATCAGAGCAGTTTGCCAGGTGATGGGTTGTTACAATATTCCTGCAAATCCGCTCTGTTATCCCCTCAAAGCCCCTGGAAGTGGGGAAGCTTCTGCGCCATTTGTCTGTTTTTTTTTTTTTTTCTTTTTTTCTTTTTTTCTGGACTGAGAGCACCTTGGTTTGTTAAAATACGCCTGTGCAACACATATCAGCGCTAGATCTGGCAGCCCACACGGCTGATGGACAGAGCATGGTCTGGCATATCTATAGCCATTATAAACATATTATGCATCTCCATTCAAAGTAAGATAACAATATAAATTGTGCAGCTCTTTAACCAGTTGCCATGAGTGACAACCAGGAATAGCTGCTGGGATATCTTGACAGACTTGTCTCTGCCTGTTTACAAGGAGCAATCCAAGGTGCTTCTTATTTCTGGGCAAAAAAAGTGAATCAAGGGAGCTATCAGATAACCAAGGTTCTTCCTCACCTCCCTTAGCAGCTGCTGCTTACAACCGCATCGTCATGTAATTGTAAAATGAGTATGGTAAACATGATGCATAATTAAGTAACAAAGTGCGGAGAACCTTTAGAAAATGTACTAAGGCATAAATAGGGAGCGGGATGAGATTTCTGCCAGCAGTGAATATCTTTATTAAAAGGTTGTAGTTTCTGGAAATTATTATTTAACCAAATTATCAATGTGAATGAAATCAGGCTTTGGGGGACTTCTAATTTGTGCAATATGTCAGGTGTTATCTAACTGTTGTTTATACTGTGGAAAAAGCAGCACCATCACATTGTTTATCACTAGCAAAAACACTGATATTTTTGTGACTAATCTCTGGTTGTCATGATGAAAAATATAAGTAATTTAATGCAAAGCTATTCAGAAATATGTCTCCTGTATCCACATGTATTTTCTGTTTTTGTTTGTTTGTTTGAAAGAATTTATTGCAGATAAAGTATCTGAAACCAAAAGTAAACATTACAGGGGTTTTAATGGGTACATCATTAGCTATAAATATGTATTAAGTTAAGTATTTGACAACACTAGTAATAACAGTATCACATAGAAATAGCTTGAAAACATCATCGGTGGTAAAGAAAACATTACAAGCACATAAGGTGCTTTAAATCCTCCTGCAGATGCTGCCAACTCCTCCCAGTGCGATTTCCACAAATACACTCATTTCTGCTGGAGAAGCTTAAGTATGTCTTTCCGGTTTTGCAAAATCCCCCCCGCCTCAACGGCACTGTGCAGATAAACACCCTGTGCAGATAAACACCAAATCTGTGAAGGACACCTCCAAATTTCTGGACACAGGGATGCTTCTGAGTTTACAGTGCTGGCACAGGACAGCACTGACGGATCACCGCCCTGCTTTCTGTTTTCATCCTCCTTGGATGTTGCTCATGGGATGGTGGCTGATAGAAGGACACGCTGCAGCAAGTTGCTCTCCTTTCCTGATCTGAGACTTCATTATTTTGGTTTCCCTTCATAAAATCTCTGCAGCCAAAGTATCCCTGCTGAAAAAAGGCAGAGAGATTTATTCCTGGTTTCTCTAGCTGCTTCATTACCTGGAAGTACTGTGGAAAGGCTTACAGTCTCAGGAAGAGAGATTAAGCTGGGAGATAAAAAGTGAGAAAAGGGATGTACACAAAATAAGAAAAATATGTATTGCACAGCAACTGTGTGCCCGTATTTTTAACTGATTAATCTCTTAAAAATGGTACTTGTTTTTGACAAGAATAGTAACTGTCGGACACTGATATAACTCTAAAGACCAGTAATTACACTCACAGCAATTATTTGATGATACAAACAAAGAGAGTGATGGTCATTTTTTTAGAAGTGAGCAGGATCAGTATGTTCCATGCCTGTCTGTCTCTTACTTTGTATCACCCTGGATCATCTTGACATTCATCCTAATTCTCAGGAAAAAGGAGATCTCCACAAAAAAATCATAAAAGGGCCATCATGTGGAAACATCTTAGCAGAGAACAGAAACCCACTCTCTTCATCATAGGATGCTCAGTCAATTCAGATTCACAAAACATGACTCATATCAACTTCAGCCTATGTCTTTCTTCCATGAAAATACTTTACATTTCTATGATCTGCGAGGCACAGCAATCTTTTTGTTGGGAATAATGAAAGAGTTCTGTCACAGGAGTGAGTTTGTCTATGAATCTCAATCAGCCTCAATCTCAAATCTCTTCAAAGTTTGCCAAGTCCTGTGGTTTACCAGTCTGTACTTTGGGCTTCTCATAGCAATTTTGAAATGGTTGCCAAGATGATATATAATCAGGGTATTTGTCTTTTAAAGGCACAGTTAATAGGTGCTCTGCAAGGATCCTTTGCACATATTTTGCCTCTGTCGACAGTTCAGCTTGTTCCCTAAACCTGGCCTGCTTGAATATGAAAGGTGGCATTAAACAGCAAACATTAGCAGTGCCTCTCAAAGTGCAGTGCCTGACACAATAAAACGAGTAAAATATAGGGACTCAGATCTCCAGCAATTACAGGTGGTCCAAAGAGCAACATCAGAGACTTTTATTAGACACCCTTCTGTCTTAAGGAACCAAAGTGTTCCTAGGCAGTTCTTCTCCACCTTTATTAGGAGGTCAGGTCTTTGAAACAGCTGACTTCTCTTCTGTCCTGCGTGTGGTGATGTAAAACAAGCTTCTCTGTACAAACAGCAAGTGCCTTAAAGAAAAGCAACAAAAAGTGTTTCATTGCTTCATACATGCCTACCCTCCAGTATGATACATGTGTTGTAAAGAGGCTAAAACACAGTTTTGGGGGAAGAAAATTACAGGAACATTGGAAGATGTCTCAGGGGGCACCAAAGCGGATTTATTCCTCTCCTATAGTGACTGCTGCCACAGCACCATTTTAACAGCTATGTGCTAGTTTCCCAACTGATCTCTACATATTCTGCAATTATATGAAGTAATTGAATGAAAACTAGACAGGCTTTTTTTTTTTTTTTATTAAAAAAAAAAAAAGGAAGTGAGGGGAAAACCAGGGAAAGGATGGGTGGCTGACATGGCAAAGTGGGGCCGGTTGGGGGAGTCTGCCTGGGGAGTGATGGGGGCAGCAACAAGGGGTTTCCCTTCCCCACTTGGCAGGTTTCTGAGCAGGAGCCCACCAAAAGAGTGGCTTATGGTAAATCTGATGGTATATTCTGGGACTCAACATTTAAAAAAAAAGCTATTTATTGAGAAAGGTTTCCCTTTTTAGGGTGGAAAAAAGTTACTTCAAAGAGTAAATTGGCATGGCTTAAAAAATACATTAGCAAATACCTGCTAAAAGACACAGACCCAGTTTGGAAAGCAGCCCCAAGGCCTGTGAATGAGTGTTTTCTCAGTGATGGTAGATGATGCTAACGAAAGCCCTGATGCTGCATTCAGTTAGGTGCATGCCCAGCTGGGATGACTACTGTTCTCCCAAAGACACCCATGGAAATCAAGCAAGGTCATCAGAAATCTCTGCTGGGAAAGCAATCTTTGAATTCAACAGCAGCTCTTGTTCTCTTATGTGGGAACCCTGAGGCTCTGGCCTGGTTATAAGCCAAAGAATATAGATACTCTGCAATGCATTTGGTCAACGGACAATGTGGGGCCTGGCAATGGCAATGGGAAGTGGCAGCATGATGGAGAGCAAGTGCCTGTTGAGCAGAGCTCAGATCTTGGAAAAATCAGACTTGTGTCCCATATGATATTATCTATGAAAAAGTACCTTTGAAATCTGAAGTAGGAGCAAAACTTGATTTCACAGTTATAAAAATTATGTACATATATTGGGACCAAATCTGCCACATTTGCTAATCTCAAGAGCAAGAGACCTGTCAAAGGAGATACAGGGTTTCAGCAGGTCATACAGAGCATGAGCTCTTGCTAGGGGAACCAAGTCCTTCTCATTTTAGAGATGATTATTATTCGGATGCTAAAAGTTAACAGTTCAAAAGGTGAAGAATTTTTCCACAGTTCTTCTCATGCACTTTCACTTGCTATCTTCCATCATTTTGAAATTGAAATAATTGTGCTTTGAGCAAGCTTTCACCTCAGCACTAGGGAACGATCTTGAAGATTTTGTGTCCCGAAATAAAGGGATGAATAGTTCAGGTGGTAATAAATTTTACTGCCAGATAATACCATATCTGTAGAGAACACGTATTTGCCAGTACAAAATTTTTAAAGTGAGGACCAATTAATTTTTGTAGAAAGAATATTTTCAATATAAAAGAATCTTCCATCTACTTTACAGTCCATTGCATTTTACTAGATGTAATTTATTCTTGGAAAGTAAAATTAAATTTCCTTTTTATATGAAATAAAACAAATGTATATTTAAAACATAACACATTAACATCTTCTTTTAGTGAATGTAATTACCCCATGCAAAAAGAAAAGGCAGCATCCTTCACTCTACAAGACTTTGTGGATATTTATTTAATTGCAAATAAAATTCTGTAGAGAGCAGCAGTGAATAAAAATAGAAATTTCTAGAATGTGAATGACATCTCAAATTTCCCTTACAAAAAATGTTGAAGTAAGGCTATTTGTGAGTAGCATTCCCTACCATATTCTAACAATCATTTTTATACCAGCTAAACACGTGAAATTATGTGTTCAAGCAGTTCAAATGCAGAACTTTTGGTACTTCTGGCTCTTTGTTGGAGCTGAGACCCCGCTGGGGCATCTCCCTCTGGGAATACATCAAGACGGTCCCCAAGAGATAAGTCCTCATGTGACATATGGCTGCCATTACACACCCCTGTCGACCTAATGTCTTAAATATGATGGACTCTTATCTGGAAGATAATTATCACGATCATCGGAAATATGCTTTAACTTTAGAAGATATAAATCACTTTAATTTGACAGCTGCAAAAGAAAGAAGTGTAATGAAGGTCAGTAGTAAAAATCGTAAAAGCTTGATCTGAATCTCATACCCAATAATTTTAAAAAATCAACGATCAAATATGGGAGAAAAACATGTAAGCAAACACATTTTTCTTGTACCATGGATGTTAAAGACTCAGATCCTAACTGAACAAGTTAAGGCCTGGCTAAATTCAGATAGAGCCAAGTTTCCAATTGTCATTGTTTACTGTGGATTTGAGAACAAGCTTTTAGGTTTAATAATGATGTGATTTAAAGGGAAAAACTCATGTGGAACAATGGAAGTCCGTATTTGAGTCCTGCCTACTGACACCACCAGGAATTTTGTACTTGCTGCCAATGAGGTTGAATACTTATTTTAAAGCTCTCTGATCCTTCTGTCTATGATTATAGCTATCAGCTGATGGCTTTTCCATTTTTATGTGTTCTTTACTTTTATGCACAGACATGGATTCCTGACAATGAGACTAGCAGTAGCAGGAACAGAAATGTAGATGATAAATAAACTGGTTTTCAATAAGATATTTTTACATTACTTAAATTTGTCTTTAATGGACAAATAAGTTTGGGGCACTAGGGAGTCACTTGGAGATGGGATCCCAGGATAACAGTTACATGGTGAAGGATTTCTAGGAGTAGTTTAGTTCTAGACACATAATGCCACTTCATTACCTCAGCTTTGCTTAAACTTGGTGCGTGGTATGAAGATGCTATTGTTGTGCAAGAAGGCAAAAAAACACCCAAGAGACAGAGGGTCACAGAAAGATGCTGTGTCATAAACATTCCCATAAACAATGAAGGTCTTCTGTTAAGATTTATGGCCTTATACATATAAACCTGAAGATCAAGCAGAGGATCAAGAACAATCAAAAGAAAATAAAATCAGCCACCTTGCAAAGCATGGGGACACCTCAAGCATCATAAGCCCACAGAGCAGACCAGTGCTCCTCAGCCTTGGGAAGGAAGAGAGATGGGAAAAGACACCTCACTCCTTATCAATGCAGACATAGCTCTCACCCCCCCCAACAACACTCTCCCAAAAGTGACAAATATAATCAGTCTGAGGAGGCAAAGGCCCCTTTTATCAGCCCTGCAGAGTGCCAGGCAAAATTTACCTGGGGTCCCTCTTTTGCCACGTAATTGCTGTTTGCCAACTCCTGGCTCGCGCTATCTGCAAACTGCGGATTTCCTCTCTCTTTTGTTAGTTGCCGGTTCAAATGGCAAGGTTGATCAGAGCAGTAAACAGATGAGGTATTATTTACTTGTTCCCGTGCCAGCAGCACATAATTCAGGCTGGACAGACTAGAGCAATTATGCTGCATTTTTCATTCACACGAATGAATCAATTGCTTGCTTCACTTGCATGTGAATATCAAGTAACAAAACAAAAACAAAACTGAAAAAATAAAATTCAAATCCTTGCTTTCTGGGCAATAAATAGAGACACAGTCTGTTTTTTAAGACCAACATTTATGTAAAATTATCTTTTTGTATAATTAACAACCCCTGGAAATAACTGTGTCTCTATTGAAATGAACAGATGAATCATTATCATTTAGCACTTGCAGGATAATAACAGGATCTAAAAACTATCAGAAAAGGGAATACTTGAAAATCTATCAGAAAGCAGCACCTCCTAAATAATATGAAGGTGAAAAATGGAAAGATGAAAATAGAAAAGTTTTAAACATGCAGAACACTGGAGTCCCTACAGTCTGGTTCATGCAAGAAATGAATTAATGGTGTCAGACGCAGCAAACACATTGGGTAACAAATTGCTCTTTCCTACAAAAGGGAGGGCAAATTACAAAGATAAGAAAGCCAAAAGTGGAAAAAAGGGATATGTTTATTTCTAGCTGTAGCCCCCCTGAAATCTGTATGCATGAGTGACAGAACTGCATACCACCTTCAGGTCAAACCCACCTGCAACTGCTCCCAAGAGCCAAAGGCAGCATGTGCTAGGAGGTGCTCTGAACCCAAGCCCATATAACTTGCCTCACTTCATCCAAGAAAGCTGTGAAGAATGTCCATTTCTCCTGCATCCCATGTTCTTGTTGTCACTACAAGATTCCCCCCACCTTTACTGGGAGGAAAGAAATGTGCCAAAAAAATGTTATAGCTAATTTCAGAAATAACTCTAATTTAGGCGTAAAGCCTCTGAAACAATAATGGGGCTCCATTATGAATATGATTGTGTGATGTTAACGCTCTCTTTTTATTCATTTGTCTAACAATTTATTTGTAAAAAGTAAGCAAACTGAAATGAGCAGGCAATCATCTGCCCTGACACACTATTTTACCCAAGGGTATTCTCCAGGAACGGAGGCAGACTATTTCAGCCATACAATGTAATATTTATACCTCCATCATGAGAAGAACTTATGATCTTACGCCTAGTTATAATGAAAAGGTATATATTAAAAAAATAACCTTCTCTTTATAATGAAAGACGTCGCTATACCCCAAACTCCAATACCAGTGGGCAGAGACGGAGAAATTGTCACCAACTGCCCTCTGCACACAAGCCAGCACCTGTACAGAGATGTGCTTGCAAGACTTTGTTTATGTGTGGAGAGCTGTGATTGTGACTTTTATGTTTGCCCGTACCGAGACGTATTCACCTAACCATTTTTACACGGGTCTTTGCTTTTTGTATAAAGATAATGAGCAAGCAAACAGAAGCGGGCATTGCTGAGGGGCAGCTCTTCCCCCTTCTCAAATAGAAAATATCCAGCCAGGCAGCAGAAAACCACCTTGTGGCTTTGGTGTTCTTGCACAAGTAGCCAATCCTCAGGAGTAACCAGACAGTGTGTGGGCAGTCCAAAAGACAGGGAAAAATCAGATAAGGTATTTTGTCATGGGAAGAGCTTTATGGGGGCTGTGTCTCCTCCTGCCACAGTGGCAGGATGGAGCCAGATTCTTACCGAGCTGTCACAAACAGCAGCAGTTTTTTAATTGGCATGGTTAAGAATAAATCATATATGGCTTTTCATGTATTGGAATAGATATTATGCAGGCGGTGCCTCGGTAAAAACACTCTGCGGAAGATATCCTGAAATTGGTACTGGTAATATCAGTTATTCCTTTTGCTGGGAAATGGGGATAGAAACTCTGCCTGCTGCCGAGGCACAGCCTGGTTCTGAAACCTGGGGGAGTCCCTGTTCCCCATGCCCAGCTGAGGCTCCAACACATCTATTTTAGGATAATTCTGAGGTGAAAGTAAAAGACAAGCAATAAGATGAAAGACAGCCTGCTCTGGTGTTTCTCCTTGCTGGAGTCACAAGCACTAAAAAGAGAATATTGTTCCCGTAACAAAGGTGGATATTGTGAACCCAGGCAGATGATGATGAACATTGGCAACAGACTTCCTGTATCAGCAAGTGGGAAGGCTAAATTATACCAGGGAAAAATTAGGATTAAAATAACTATATGATTAATCTCCTATTTTACCTGGAATAAATAAACCTTTACCTCTGTAACTGTTGTTACAATAGCTGGTATCTGCTAAAGAGCTAACATATTTAGTTTTATTGTTTTGTCAAAATATTAAGAATATCAATATATCTCCATAATTCAGTGTTATACAAAGAAGCATTTTTGTGCCATATATAGCAAAGATTGTATTATACTTTTGAGATCATAGGTAATGATGACAAAGTGATCTGTGTTCAATTTCAGCATTAATGTCTGGTTTGAACAAAGCCTGAAATATGGTCTGAGAGCTAAGAGGCTTTAATATTAAGATCTTTAACTGTAATTTATGTGACAGAAGATAGGGTTTAGCATAATAAAATGTAATGGGCTCCTAGAATGAAGAGGACTAAGAGACAATTGAAAACAAGGTAAAAATGGTAAATTATAAATAACAGTAAATTTACCTTTATGTTGTTACTTCATTTATTTTTGATTTGTTAGACAGGCACAGTAATTTCTCATTTTGCTACATTTGGAAGCAGGCATTTCTCAAACAGGGCACCTCAGGAATAAAGGGTTGGAAGCACAGCAATGCAGTTGGGCCACTCTTATGAAAACTGCATTAGGGCTACGAATAGAAACCCTCATTTTCTCCAGAGTTTGTAATTTAGTTGTAAAAATTCAGCCTGAGTTGAATTTCAGCACAAAAATAGGTGTAGAACAAATGTATTAGCTTATTTTACCTCCAAAAATAAATATATATATTTGTAAGTTGCTTCAGTGTAAAAAATGTAGAACATCTATAACATTTTTCAGTATTTGAATATTTGTTGGAAATCAGTGCATTGAAAGGAAAATAATGAATTGGTCTTTTTGCAAGACATATTTTGCAAAGTGTTTGTAAATGGTGACAACTGACAGAAACCTATCCTCATTAAAACTGAGATTCTGCACAGGCAGTACTGCACACCAGGATGTAAAGTGGGCCAATAAGAAATTATCCTAAATTCTATTGAAATAGGTTAAATCTTCTCTACGTCATTAAGGGTCTCCGAAATAGGTTAAATCTTCTCTACGTCATTAGGGGTCTCCAGACCAGGCCCTGTGAGCTCTGCAATGGAAAACCTGGAAGAAATAAAACATAGCAGAGAAAAAAAAAAAGGATCTATTTTTCTTCTCTGGTTTTCCAGCTCTGTGACTACTACCTCAACATCCCTTACTTTTTGTGGGCGTAGAGCTAACAGCGCAACTTGTTGAAGTCTGCTCTGCATGTGACCAGTTTCAGCATCTGTCTGTCTCTTTTTTTCCAGTAGTTCATTAATGGCTGATTTTTGATGGCTCTGAAAATTCTAATATTATTTTCCCATCAAGATTTCTATGTATTTTTTATTATTCCTGAGTATTCAGCTCTTGTTTTAGGTCCACAGGTTTGAAGATGATCTCCCAAAGCAAAGAAAGTATGCAGTGCCTTGCTGCATCTCTTTGCAAGCCCCTCTCCCCCCACCACCTCCAATGTGAATTTAATTACTTTTATCTCACTGATATGTATGAAAACTTCTCACAATTTTAATGGTCAAAGACTCCTATTATTGGCAAAGATTTGGGATTTCCCTTTTCCCTTTTTCTTCAAATTTTGCCTTGTTTGGTCCTGACTTGGTCCAAAACTAGCCATGGAGAAAAATGAGACTCTTTGTGTGCAGTATGTGGAAAGAAACACAGTGTTTATTAAAAGTATTTTTTTTCCCCAAAGTTACATTCTGTTATAAAATACAAATCCTAAAAAGAACAGATTTCTTTCTCTATAATGACAGCATGTAGTAACAAGAACAAGCAGAATAACATGGCAGAAAATGGGAAGGTAAAGTCTATCCTTTTGTTAAAGAATTAAAAAAGACAACAATACAATAGCATTCATAGTCCTGGGTAAGGATCCTACCCCTCCAGGTCCTGGACAAGGACAGAAAAGAAGTGATAGGTGCTGTACCATGTCCCTCTCCAGGGAATGGCTGTGGTCATTCTCATGTACATGAAGAAGGTCAAAGCCTGGTGATTCTTGAGGTTTGTTCCACCCCCACTTTTTGTGTCACCAATTATTACATATATGCCTGGTATAGGCCAATGACCTAATAATATCCTTCTGTATTTAACTACCCTGATCTATAGGTATTGAAACGATTGAAAAGCCTACTATTGTCTCCTATGAAAACTGCATTGGAGTCTCTCTGAAGCAGGAATCAGGTCTGAGATTAGAAAAGGTTAAAAGAAAGACTATAGCATTTCAAAGAAGTAATCCTGATGAAATATGAATTAAAATAAATACAAGGTTTTAATACTAATTAATAAAACATGCTGTGGATACCTTATAAACGACTGATACATAATAAATGAATCATACAAATGTATTCATTAGCTAAAATTATCATACATAATAATTAAATTTTCTGAAAAATTTATGATAAGGGGAAACGCCTGTCCTCAGATGCGTTTGCGCAGCTTCCCTTGACTTCAGTGCAAACCTGCATGTGTACCCAAGGCTACAACGTGGCCCTGTGTGCGTATGTATTAATAACACTGGGAAGTGAATTTCATGCTCTAAGTATATAAATTCATCCTGCTATATTTCTTATTTAAAAACCATGCTGTGTGTTAAATGAAATTCTGTAGCCCAAGGAATCTTTGCTGCAACCCTGCATTCTGCATAAGTGAAAACTATTTCTGTAGGAAACATGATTTATGAGAAAAAGTTTTCTTTGTTTCAGTCTAGTTTTCTTAGACTTCAGCTGTCCATGTATGTAGGCATATGGTGTTTGTAATCATACTGTTTAGGAAAGTGGTGAATTAAATATGCATCTGAAGTGAATGAGAACTTTGTTAAAAGGTTTCTTTAAAAAAACAGAAATAGTTGGGCTGGGGATCAAACAGCTGAAGGCACAGAAGATGGTTTCAAGTCTGCCAGACGCTGGACCCAGGGTATGAAGAGCAAACCACAGCACCCAGAGTTCACCCCATTGAATGCAGTGACTTATGGTGGATGTGGGGTCTCAAGGGCTGCTTGCAGCTCTTTACCTGCTTCCTCTGGCCACAACCTTCAGGTGGGTCCAGTGGGGCAATGCGTGGCAGAGGAGCTTGCTTGGTGTTTTTCAGTATGAAGAGTTGTTTCTGTTTACCATATTGAGGTCTTGGCCAAGGAAGTTGTGTACCAGCACTGTTCCTTCTAGAAAGGACGTCTGCCCAAGTTGATTTTAAGATCAAATAAAAATTTATAAATGGAGTTATATTCTCAAACACTTAAACCCAGCAAGCACAATCATGATTTTCTGCTGGCCAGTGATGAACCTGAGCTTCCTTTAATGTCATTATCTACAATCAAAATGCCTGTCTCTTGAATGCTGAATTTCCCCTGGCTCCTCCTGCGAGATTATTCTCCTAGGCATGGCTAGGAGCTCCCTCCCTGGGAGAACCTGCAGTATCAGATAGGTGGGTGCAATTCAAAAGTTAAGTAGAAATAGGCAGACCTGAAGAGGAGATCAAAGGTTATCATCAGCAGTGAGCTGAAATGAAGACTGTGGAGGAGAAAAGTACTGGCTGATTTCAGGACATGGCCATTGTATTCAGTTCCAGTTATAAAATGGGTGAATCTGAGGATCAGATATGGAAGTGCAGGTGGTGGAGGACTGTAGCAACAATGTTAAAGAGTTTGAAAGAAAGCCAAGCCTTAAAACAAAAACAAAAATGAAACCTTAAATACATATAATTTATTCACTTGGGAAATGATATTCCTTTCCTGGCTGATCAAATTTCTGTGCCTGTGAAATCTGATCCATGGGTCAAACACACAATGTAATACAGATTGAAGAATTTTTGTTTTGCTTACCTAAAATGAGAGCAGTGCATTACCTGCCTTAGTTAAAGTCTCCTGAAAACCTAGGACCACAGAGCCTGAGTGACGTGAGAAAAGATCTATAAACCATTTATTTTCAGTGCACATAAAGCACACGTTATGTGTTTCTTCGACTTTTATGTTGTTTCAGCATATTGCCTAGACAATTACTGCTTTAGATTAATAAGTACGTTTGAAACACAATAACATGTGTCTTTAAAACAAACATGCTTTCTTTACTAATTGCAGAAATTTACCATGACACACAGCTAAGTGGCTCTCGTGTAACAGGTTTTAGAATTTGATTACAGCACCATCTACTGGGTATTGAACTTTTTATCTCCCCAAACCCTTCCCGGTATCCCTTTCTATTGCAGTAAAAGTATAAGATCACTTTCAGAAAACAATTGCAGGAAAAAATATGGTTATAATTTTGTTATGGCCTAAACTCCAAGGCTGTTGAAATCACTGTGAATACTCTTTAGGATTTGGATTGGGCCCTTTCTAATGGTGCTCAGCTAGAGTCATATTTACATTATCAGATTGGACTCAGTGATGAAAAACAGATCTAAAGAGCGAGACAGCATGTTTACTGTAATATGTTTCATATAATTATAACAAGGGATCATCCATTTAACTAATGAAAGCATTATAACACTGAATGGGTGTGCCTAGACAGGTAGGAGTGAGCAAACAAATGTGATGTCCTCAGGCAAAATAACTGAGTGGCAGCAGAAAGCGTTGAATTAATTTAAAGAAAGAAATTTTACTTAAGGGATTAATCAGTTAGACTTAACTCATACCATGTAATAGGAATCCCTTGTATTACTTGCAAAAAAAATTGATTTCCTCCTGGTGAGGTGATATGTTTAAAAGCTGATTAGTGGAAACACTGTTTAGAATATTTTTATTCCCCAATGATTGTTCATTTTGCACATAATCCAGGCTCCCACTGACTTTTACACAGCTGTAAGTGTTCTGGACATAACCCTGCTAACATCTGAATAGTGCTTTATGCCATCTGCTAGTACCAGGATCCTTGAGGGACTAACTGCTCAAGTAAGGTATCATTCAACACAACACAGCAATGCCAAACCCTTTGCAGTAGTTGGTGCTCTTATTTCATGCCCACAGAAGGATTTCTGGTAGCTATCTGTTTCTTTAGCTGAGAAAAATTCAGGGTGGCATATAGCTGTTACTAACAGCTGGCACTGTACTAAAGAGCTGGCAAAAGTAGGAACTGACACAAGAAGTCCCCTACTGATGGAACCCTGGACCTTAAGGCAGAATTTGTACTTTGGTCCACCTGTATGGTAGGTCTGATGGCCCCAGCCCCGTGGTGCTCCCCAAAAATGGCCTCAGAGCCCTTTTCCTTTCCATTCCCTTTTGCTGTTGCATAGAGTGGCCATGGTATTGTGCTACGCTGTGATGGATGAACGAATACAAAAACATCCCCTCCTGACTGACCTTGTTCCTATCATTTCTAGTCATGTACCAGCTCTACACTGGCCTAGCAACTGTATGAACAAAACAGAAGATGATCTGTGTCCAAAAGAGCAGCCTTATTTGCTCGTTCACATGCTAATGCTTGACAAATTTCTCCTTGAGATATTCTGCTTTATTGGAAGACAAATTGACTCTTCTCAGCGGAAACAAACAAACAGGAATCTACTACATAAGACTCTATAATCACACAAAGGTAAGGAAGTGGCATGGCAAAAAATACTATCTAGGGAAGGAAATGAAACTGTACAAAATGACACAGACGGCAAAAAACTCCCATGTAGTTGTTAGGGATGAGATCAGTTATGCCTTCATGTGTGTGATTACATTGGCACATTTCAGAACAGCCAGGAATAAGCTCTCCTGGTTGTCTCAGCTGATAAAGATGGCCTGTGAAGCCATTCTCAGCCTTGTCATCTTTTCCTCAGCCTCCTTAGGACTGATATTGGGCAAAAGCTGAAGTGCTGCAAGGCTCCTTATCTCACAGGGAATCACGACTTGCAAGAGGATTACGAAGTGCCTCCGTCACTGTTCGTGACAGTCTTTGCAGTGTGGGCTCTTGGCAAACCCTCCAAAGGACATTCCTCTACTGAGCATGACTCCAGATCTACTCCCTCAGTTTCCACCAGAACATTTACCCCAATGACTAAATTCTCAGTTTCTGCAATTAAATTTGCTTATTGCCTCATTGAACACAAAGTTGCTCATCTCCCTCTTTGTGAAGACCTTCATCCTGTATGAAGGCTGTTACATATCTGTATCATATCTGTTGAATTTCTCTGTTTTCACTGCTGGTGACCCCACATGAAAGGTTATGTTCTTTGCATATGATAACCCAATAGTTTGTGAAGGCTTGCTTTAGTGTGCATGAAAGATGTACACATCCCCAAAGCAAGTTTTTTTGTGGTAGTGCTCATGAAAGGATGAAAGTTGTAAGGTCAAGCTCCAAGTTTTGAAAATGCTTGCATGCAAAGTTTTGATATATTCTGGTGAGAAATATTTTATATTTGTACAACTATAAATCCTGCAGTTGGACTAAGCTATTCATTGCATGCTTTACTGTATGGACAACACAAATTTTGTCTTTGTTTTATTAGAAAGAGTTTTTTGTTTGTTTGTTTGTTTGTTTGTACTGGATAGGTCACATGTACAACAGAACTTTAATTTTGGGTACTAAACTGTGGAATTTTGTTTCTTGTAGTTAATATCAGCTTACTTTGTAACCGGATTAGCTGATACACTGAACACTCAAAAAAGCAGGGTGTTTTTGAAGTCAGTCTGAGACAAAAGGCTTCTGAGCCTTTTCTGAGGTATATTAATTCCCTTTTTGTCACAGGAAAAGCAAAGATTTTGCTGGCCAAAAGGGTGTGTTTAGATATCCATTGCTTTTCACCGGCCAAAGAGATGTGTTGAGATATTCCTTGTTTCTTTATAGTCTACTGTGACAGCCTTTGAGGTATTCCTATCATCCTGCCCAGAGGTGAATGACATGGCAACCATATAACAGGAGTGAATTGATCTATGCCATGCCATGGTTGGATGTGAGAAGTGGTGGAGTTGTTTATAGAGGGTCTTCCCTGTGGACAGGTGAAGGTTGCAAAGACAAAGGCATGACACATCCAGATAATGGCAAGGGGGGAGAAAAAACACTGGAGGAACTCAAATATGAATACTAAGGGAGGTCACAGCAATCAGATCATGGCAATTAAGTGTCAATAATAGGAGTGTTTGTCTGTCTGTCTATCTGTTAGAGACTATAGGGACTCCGACATCTCCCCTTCTGCTCCCCCATTCTCAAACAAGAGATTGCAGAGATCCAACTTATATACTGTTTCAGAAAAAAAAAAAAAAAAAAAAAAAAAAAAAAAAAAAAAGAGGAAAAGCAATTATTCCAGTATTTAAAAATCCAGGTATCTATCCTTGGAAGGGATGGTCTCCTTAAGTAACTTGTTAAGTGCCACAATTCTGAAAAGGAATAAAACAGTGAATAACATGACGATATGGAGAGATGGTCTTTCATGGAGCGGCACATCCAGTGCCTCTTAGCTCAGAAGTGGAGAGCTGGAAAATACTACAGACCTCTAGCGTTTAGTTGAAAGGAATGTCCTTTTAGTTAGGATAAATTTCTTACCCAGACTTGTTTGTCTATCCATCTATCTATCCATTTACCTATCTATCTAATCAATCATCTATCATTTGTCTATCTATCATCAGTCTATCTATTTATCAAGTGTGCATAACTGTAATTAAATTCATATGATTTGCCTTTCTATTTTTTTAAAGCATACACTCTTTAAATCTAGGAGTTTTCTACTAGTTTTATAAGTCTTATAATTTTTTTTATAATTCTTATGCTCTGAGGCATACAGAGAGCCTCAGACTCAGGCCCAGGAGAAATCTGGGAGAGCCAAAGCTTTCCTGGAAGACCTTTTAGCTTGACAGAGTGCAAAGGGATGAGGATGATGAGGACAGTAGCTGTGGTAACACATGGCAATTCGCTGATGTTTGGTAGCCTCTCTGGACAGACTTCACACTTGTTATTTTCAGGATTATTTTGTCCCAGATTCCACTTTGCAATGGATGCTTTCTGAGGGGTATTATGACACAGTTTTCTATGCTGGAGACTGAAACCAGTGGAGGAAATGGGTCTACCTGTTGAAACATCCTTTTTAGTTCACTGGTTTAAACAGAAAGTTTAAGTTCTGTGTTTCCAAAGCAGAACATCCAAATTTGGTGGAAGCAAGTGGCCTCGTCCATGCTTTTAGAGAGGTACACAGCAGACTGATGTTTGATCTAAGGCAATTTGATGAAAAATATTCAGGACCTTAGGAAGATAAAATGCCTCCTTCCATATGTATGATTTTTACTAAGCTAGTAATCCACAGTTTAAAGAACTTTTTTAAATTTAATAAAGAGGTGATTTTAAACTTAGATCTGCAAAACACTCATACCTCCAGCACATTGCCTCAGTGAAATATCCCTCTACATGAAAATATAGACAGTTAGTTTTTTCTTCCAAAGTGAAACACTGCAAGGTCTTTCATTACTGGTTTATTATGCTTTCTGTATCTTTGCTCATTTTTCACCAGTATTGCATTAAGTATTGATATTGATTTCTTGTAAATGGTACTGAAATGGATGGCTCACAGTTTTTGTTATTGTTCTGTAGCACTTGTATGTAATTTATTATAGCTGCAATGGAACCTGCCCCTTGCTGCCGGGGTTTAAATTAAATGTGCCATGTTTTGGCCCCTAGTAGTCACATACATTTCTCATTCTACATCTAAAAGTAATATGTAAAAAGTTACTTTTCTAATTGCTTCCTTAGTATTATTAAAAAAGTTTATTTTAATGATTTTGGTAATTAATATGTAATGCATTGGTTGAATTAATAGTATTTTTCTTTTCTGTTACAGAGACAAATTGCTGTCCTGTAAAAGTAACATGGAGGGGCTTGTAGTCATGACTGGCTTCTGTCCTTCTGACAACTGCCTTGTGAAAAATCAGCTCCCACCATTTTCAGCTGTGGTGGATCTTGGGCTTTCCCCATGCAAAGATACCCAAAAAGGTCATAATGGAAGAAAAAAATTGGGATTGATGCTGAGAAGCAGCAGCCATACTGGGAGGGGCTTTGTCTGGGCCTGGCTTTAAAGTAGTGGACTTTTGGTACGGCACCTGACTCAGGCCATCGATTAACTTGACTTCCTGAGAATAAAGCTATAGCTGTGACAAAAATGTAGTAAAGCAAAGAAACTCCCCACACCAAATATCTCTGTACATGTGGTTCCATCATGTAGGGTACTTAGAGGAGAAAATATTGATTGAGAGAACACTAGTGGTTTTAAAGAAAAAAAACTGATTGATAGAACAGTATCAACGGCATTGGTATTGAAAGAGACTTATTGTATATTTCCCACTTTTATTTGCTGCCATTTTTAATAGAAATAAAGTTGGCTGTTCCAGCAGGGAGTGAGCATTTTTTTTCCACTCTGCCCGTGACGAATCTCCTGCCCCAGGATTTTGAAAGGGTTGTTCTGAAGGAAGGAGAGCCACTTGGCGCTTCACTCCATGCAGCTGAAAGGGCTGCAGTTCCTCCTCGTGCTGTGGTTTTATGCAGTTAGTTGTACCACTGACTCCAGATGTTGCTAAGCCATTAGCATGTAAATGTGTTGGTGTAAAACGTTTTAGTTCTAAGGTTTTAGAAGTTATTTATAATGCAACTTGGAGCTTTTCACACAAGAGTAACTGAAACCCTTTATAAAATGGCTTAATTCCAGTTCACTGAATAAACCCAATTGCCATTTCACAAAATCTTTTTGAGCTTTTCTTCCCCTTCAGGATTTTTGGGCAATGTCCCTTATTCTCCCCCTGACGGTTCTAACTAGGCCTGTCCCACTCAGCATCCCTGCTCATGCCACAGAGTGACCAGGCTTGCCTTTGAAGCAAGCCAGCAATATTGTCACAACAAGCAAGCTCACAGTCCCCTTTTAAAAATTCAACATTTATGCAACAGAGTGGCTGAAATCACTGTTTGCAAGGCCAGCATGAATAAAAAGTATGGCCCAGCCTTTATTCTCAGGCACCACAAGGTTTCAGCGAGTCAGGGACTTGTGCTCCGTCTCTACATGTATTTTGGAAAGGGCTATCTGCCCCTGAAATGGCACAGTCACTGATCAAACAGCATCTTTAAGGCAAGTGTGCAGCTCAGTAATTTACTTAGTCAGATTATGGCCAGATCCTGCACCCTTATGCTGGCCAATCTCAATGGCAACATGGGGACTATTTAGGTGTCTTTGGTCCCCAGGAGCTTGTAGGGAGCTGCTGCACTGTGGTTGCTCCAGGGACAGCTAGAAAATGGCAAAGCCTGGCAGGGTTTGAGATGTCTCTCTAGAACACAGCCTGGCCCCATTGATACAGGACAAGTGGACTGAGCTCCAATGGAGATGGAGAGTAGGTCTGGCTGCTCTCAGAGTTGGGTATATCACTCTCCTACAGCTCTTCATGATCATACAATGATGCTAAAGCCATCCTCAGGATTAGCCAAGAAGAGCATCCTGTTGGGGTTGGTGCACAAGGTTGGCCCGATGCATGGCTGGGCTCCCAGCAGCCTGGCTGGGAAAGGAGAGCAGGAAGGACATTCACCTCATGGGGGATCAGCGCCTGCTGAGCTGTAAAACAGAGGGAAGATGACAAGATGAATATTGCTAGTTAAAAATAGAATATAGAGTTTTATATAGTTGTGAAATCCCTCACTGGTACCTAGCTGAAGTGACATATTTTCATCCAGGAAATCCTTACATATATACACAACATAAATAAGTCCTAGTTGCATAATGCATTTCTGTCAGCTGTAAAATTGTGTACTGTACTTTTTGTCATGAACTACTGTCCTCTTGTGGTTAATCTGAAACCACCAAAAAATACAACAACCCACCCCATGTTAAAGTCTGATTTATGTTTTAATTTAACCTTCTAAGGTTTAAACTCAGTATTTATTTATTTTTTGCTTACACTTATTTCATCACATGAAAATGCAGGTTGACAACTGTTCTGGTGAATCATTCCATGGGCACGTTGGCTTTTTGCCTGGTGCCTTGCACTTTTATAATTACACTGATATGAAGTGCCGCTTAGCAGGGACTTCACCCATCTATTATCTGGCAATAAAAGGTTGAGACACAGGTAGGGGACAAGTCACCCAAATATCATTTTAATAGGAAAAAGCCCTTTGGGTTTAGAGCAAAGCATCATTTCATTTTTTTTTTTCCAGTCATTGCAATGTGCGACATAAATGGACAAGAGTTGCCAAGCAGAGGATGAAATATTTGGTTTCTGACTGATGTTTTCAGCAGAGGCAGGCTGGAAGGAGGAAGCAGAGGAATTCTGGGCCTGAGCTGGCTCTCCGGCAGCCCCTGAGCATAGACCACTGTGGATGCAATGGGGAAGGGTGGTTCAACATATAAGAATGGACTTCCCCTGGGAATGGAGGATTTAATGTCTCAGCAGAGGGTATACAGCATCACAGCAGATTGACACCGTACAAACAGAATCGTAGAGTGTTTGAGGTGGGCAGGGACCTCTGGAGATTATTTGGTCCAACACCCTGCTCAAATAGGGCCATCTACAGCAGGTTGCTCAGGACATACCACTAGTCATACCAATATTGATGAGATGGTTCAACCCCACTGATAGCTTGGGCATCTCTCAGTGAATTTGTGGTAGGAAGGAACTTTTGAGCTGGCAGGGCTGGAAGGCCTGTTGCTGTCTTACACTTCTCAGCGTTACAGATGGAGTGAGCTGGCAGTATTCATATATAGTATATCTGTATACTGTCCCCAGGTCTGAGAGTTGGAAGGTATTGTCATAATGTAGATAATATCTGACTTCCTGGTCATTTTTTCCCATGTCTTTTTCTTGTTTTTCCTTAAATGAAAGCCTGTTTTAAATTGCACCATTCTGTGTGTAATACACCAAATAATGTGCCAATATTTGTTTTGTATTCACAATGATAACTTTTGCTGGGCCTTAGACCTGGCTTGCCAAATCACAGTTTGTACCAAAGGAAAACTACAGTCCACAGTCTCCAATCTTTGCATTAATTTCAACCACTAAATTCACACTGAACAATTTGCTACACCTACTGGACTTACACAGAGCCAAACATTGCAGAGAAAAAATAGATTTATGGAGAAGGTGAAGAAGAAAAAATTAATCTTCTTGATTTTTTTTTCTTCCAAAAGGCATATTAGCAGCCCAGATGGGTTAACTTTCCCATCAGAAGGAATCACTTTTGCTATTTTTGCTCAGCATTTATTTTTTCAAGGCCCCTGGGAGCAACAGGTCCTGAATCCAGAGCTCATATTGCAACAATGATGATGTGTTTTGCAGTAGTGCGATGGAAAATCTGAGCATCAGAGGTGTTAATCTGATCTGTCAGTATTGGTGTCCCACACCTCAGCCCCAGTGCAGGAAATTAAAGGATGAGATATGCAAGGGAACTATTTCATAATGCTTTAAACAAATGAACTTCTTAACATTTCACGGTCTCTGCAGGATTGTTTTGTTGGTAGCAGTACTGCCTGCGGTGCTAAGCATTTGCTGAAAAGAGCAGTGGCGTGGCAGTCATGTCCACTGCAGTCCAGCAAAGTGCACTGAAGACAGTTACTTGAGCTTTGTCATTACTGACAAATTACTCAGTCACCAATTTTCATTTGGGCTTAGTTTTAAGGGCAGAGCTGGCCCAAACTTGGCTGCAGCTTGCTTTAAAAGGAAAAATTGCCTGTGGCACCCAGCCTCCGTCCCACACCACCAGAAGCACTTCACTGATGTGAGCACTTCACAAATCAAGTAACCTCCCATGTTTTTCCCCTGGCTTGCTCTGGAAGATTTTGCGAAGATTAGTGACCATTAAAGCTTTTTGCTGGTTTATGCTAGTTAGAATCTCGTCCCCTCTTTTTATACCATTTCCAGGAATTTTCAATTCACTTTATTGTCCCTTGGCCTCCCTCCAACCTGCAGAGGGGCAGTAGGAGACCTCCAGCCCTGCATCAGCAGGCTGCAGCTCTCTCTGGGAGCACCAGACCGCGTCTGAGGAGAAATAAATGCGATCTGTGCTCAGCGAGAGGCTCTGGTAAAGCTTCAGACTAACGCCTTCTGTTAATTTCAGAGTCCCCTCAAGAGAAAAAAGACATATAAAAAGGAAGCAGAAATTCCTCAAGGATAACGGTAATGTACCCTATCCACAAATTACCAGCAGACCTTTACAGTAGCTTATCGCCTATAAAAAGCTTCAGAGTAGTCATTACAGCCATTGAGCTGATGGTAGTTTTATGACTTTTACTCACCATAAGGCGAGGCAGCGGTCGACTGATGCAAAACCGCTTCGGAGGGGCTGGCATCCACAGGGCCCCCCGCACCCGCAGTGTCACCCACTGGCTACAGAGCAGGAGCAGGACGGGGAAATGGAGCTGTAAAAATCCCCAGCCAGTTTTCGGAGAGCTGCGAGGGGCAGGGGAGCTGCCTGAAAGCTGCCATTAGCCTGGCTTTGCACGGGGGTGAGCTTGCCCAGGCTTCACACCCCAAAAGGTTTAGGGAGAATTGTCCTTCCTCTCTGTGTCCCCAGTGCTCGTATTCTGTACCAGTCCCCCAGGCACACATTTTGAGGGGAAAGCTGTGCTTGGTAGTGTGTATGCCTTGTGGCTGGTACCTGTGAAAGTATGCAGTGGCTCTGATAAATATTCCACGTGCTGCTAGAGCTGCCCTCTGCCATGTAGGCACTGCACCCCTCCACTGCCAGCTGCCTCCACACATCTGAAAAATTCCCACATTCAGCCCTGGCCTCTCCTAAATAGAGTAGGACAGAAACATTGTGCCTGTCTGTGGCAGACACTGTTTTCCAGGTGCCTTATCTCTAGTGGCTTTCTTCTGGGACTGCTACTTATGGCTCTGTAGGAACATCAACAGGCTCTACAACTGACTGTCAGCTGTGCCAGGCAAATGCATGTGCTGTGTTACATCAAGAACCAGCATGGAAGATGTAGCTTCCTCCTGTAGCTAATTAATGTGTGGTGCTTTGGGCATAATGAGTTGAAATGTTGCCCATGCACAGAGGAACTGAGTGTACACGCATTGCAATGCTCAGCAGAGCAATGGGAAGACACGAGTTGTCAGAGGATTCATCACCACCATGGTCATCAATTGCCTTAGGTACTGGGACAGCCTTTTTTTGGAGGTGAGAGGCTTTCCAGGAAGCTCTGCACGAGCTTGGAACTGTGTGCACTGGCCAAAGTCCAGGGCATAAATTTTTATATTAATTAGTGGGGCATTGTTCCTTGTGATGTATAAATCCATGCGGAAGAGTGGGGACCTCACCAGGGCATGGAAGATGGTGCCTGGGATGATGAAGATCAGCTGTGAAGGACTTGAAAAGCAAAGTCAAGCAGTTTATTTTATATATGGTGGAGAAGAGTGAGCCTGTTTAGACCATGGCACAGCAGTCTGTTTTGCATTTATATTGTGCGTATATGTGAGAAGAAGTACTGAGAGTCATGTTGATTAGAAATAAATGTTTGGATGCCCCTGGTTAGTTAGCCTCAGTTTTGGTTAGGATCCATTCATCTTTTATTTGTGTTTGTTTCAGATCATTGCATGTGAGAAAAGAAGCTTCTGGGAATGAGCTGATGATGCCTTCCTTTCTTTTCACTCTTTTGAAAGGGAGGGATGAACTAATGAGAAAGATGGAACATTTCATGTAAACTGTAGCAGACGTTAGATATACTTAACCATCTGCATGTATCGGATGTTGCTGTTCTATTTGTTATACAATCAATGGCAATAAAACGAAAAAGTGTAACTGAACACAAGCTCAATGACAGAATACAGATGAAGTTCCTGTTACTGTGCATGTTCTGCAGAGAAATTACTGTAAATGTCATTTATGTTAGACCCCAGTTTGTTTCTGCTCTGTACTGTAACATTAAAAAAAAAAAAAAAAAGGTTCTGTAATTACCTATGTAAAGAATTTTAAAATTTGAATGTATTTTCATGATCTGGCATTGAATGTTTACCTTTCTTTTTTATAAGCTGACTATTACAGTGGTGTCCATAATTTCACTTTGCTCTTTCTGTTCCTTTTTAGTTTTATTTCCTAGCAGGGAGACATCATTACTGTGAGAATACTACAAAAGTAAATCATATGGAAAATGCAGTTCTAGCAGGGTAAGTTAACAAACAAAGCACACATAAGTTACCAGAGTTAATTTTATTTCCAGTGGGACAAAAGCTTTTTCAAAGACCAACACAAAGTATTTTAAATAGAAAACAAATCTTCAAAGTATAGTACACAAATAAAATCTTGAGCAAATGTTTACTGACTGCAACACCTGGAACAATTAAGGTGTTGCAGTGGAGCAGCATTTGATTTAAGAGTGCTAGGCTTGCAGATGTATGCTAAGCACCCTACCTGTGTCATCCAAAGCACAGATTTGCTCCAGCCTCCATCCCTCTATTGCTCTTCTTGAACTAATCTTGTACTTAGAAATAATTGAGGCTCTCCACTGAAGGGGTTAGGATGGAAAAAGGTAGCAATTGGCAGCTGTGCTTGCCACACTTATTTTTACTTTTACTCTAGTGTGTATCAAATATGGGCTAGATCTTTCACTGCCCAGCAGTATAGGGAAATGCACATTTCATTAAGGAAAGACATGCAAGTGGTAGTGTTTCATTCATTTCCTGGCCAGATGCATTAGATGATTATTTATAAAGCAGTTAATCCAATAAATGGCTATTAAAAAAAGTAATTGTTCAAAGTTATTTTTAGGTTCAGGAGTCCAAAGGAAGAAAAATCACTTACAATTTTCCCTGGTCTTCCTTCACATTTTCCTGCTTCCTTTTGGTACAGCCTTGGCCAACACAGAGGTGCCACAACAAGGTTTGTGTGGGCTGTGAGGAGGGGAGCAGGAGACATCCTCTGTCACTACGTGCACTGGGGGAATGCACCACTCTGCCCTTTTGCAGGAACAGCTCCTTGAAGTCGTTGCATGCATCACAAGGAAGATGACTATAAAAATAAATAAACCTTACCCACAGATGACCCATAAAAGAGAGGAAATGAAAGCCTTGTGTTTCTCCTACAAACCTGAGCTAAGCAATGCAAGAGACAGCACAGTGCTTGAAGTGATGCCAGGCATGTCACCTGTCACCATGCCACACAGGGCAGAGCTCAACAGCAAAACTTGGCTTTTTAACACCTGTGGCTCCTCAGAAAAGCTGGATGGGAAAGGAGCTCTGCTCAGCAGACGTGGCTTTGTACAGCAAAGGACTAATCTAGCACCAAGAATTCATCACATGGAATGGAAATCAGGATTAATTCAGGAGAGCAGAAAAAGCCAGTCACTATTTTATGATATTTTATTGAATGTTATTTTATTACGATATATTATTATATTTTATTAGCCTGCAAACCTAAGCATGCTTGGTGGCTTTGGGGTTGCATGTGTTCCTGGTGCCAAGCCTGACATGTATCCGAGATTTACAGATCAGAACAAGAAATCATAATAGATATGTACACACACACATATGAAATATATATATATATATTTAAAAAACAACAACTTATTTTATTCTATTGGTTGAAAGTAATGATTCTATGATTCTAATCTCACTGAAGAAACCAGTACTGTTGTTTTTGTCCATAGGAGCTCATTTATATGCTTGTAAAAGGAAGTCACATAGCATTGGATGCCATGCATAACAATCTGCACAAAATCTGCACAAGATCAGATTTGTTTGAAGCCCTTTGGAGATTTGGTCTTCACTCATTCTAACATGATAGGGGTAATCAATTCTAACTAAGGTCACAAAAACACTGGCAAGAGTAATTAAATAAAACTCAGCAAAAAACATACACATTTTAGCAATATACTTTATATTGTTTTATAAGCGTAACTGATAGATATAGAAGGAAAAAATACATAACCTCTATGATGAAAATACTACTTAATCAAGTAATAGGTAAAATTGTCATTTTTGTTACATTGTCAACAGATGTGTTATTGAAAAATTTCAGTTAGAAATGTAAAGTATTTGTAATCTGTTATTTTTTCACTCAGAGAATGCCCAGGAATTGTTTTTAGCCAATGAAATATTTGTATGTAGTATGTAGCTGGCACCTTGAAATTTAAGATATATTCAACAGTCTTGCTTGGACATACTGTTTATATTATATTGCTGATTCTATGTCCTCTAACCAGGTTTTCAAAGTAAATGCCGGCCTTTATGCAGGAGCTGAATGCTTTCTCCTTGAGAGGAAACTAGCAGTAGAAAATCATGAAACTAAAAGACTGAAAACAATGCTGAAGTAAATCCTATTTTTATTTAGGTGAATATTTGCGTTCTTTGGGATTGTTACTCAATTCTGTTCCATCATATTCCTCAGAGTGGATTAGATTTTCTAGCTGATGACAGTATTTTTTTAGAAAACAAATGTGCTCAATGCATCCTCTCTGGAAGGCTTGCTTGGTCTAAATATCGATCGGATTTTACTACCAGCCAAGGTCAGAAACTGAAGAGGTTCTTGCTGTAGGAAGCTGTATATTAATCTCAATATCAACTAAAGTACCTAAACTGTTATTGGAATTTGATGATCAATTACAGCTTTGAAAAGTACTTAGTATGACATTTGTTGGGCTTCCATATTTTGCGTTATACCATCACACCTGATAGTTCAATAACTGGAAAAATACCAGCAAAGGACCTCCCCAGTTCTTTCTGCAGACCACATCTTCTTTATAATCCCTTTTCTTGTTTTTATCTGCGTTAATAGGCATAACACACCATTAAAAGGCTTTCTTGCTACTTCCCTTACATTACTCCATTGAAGAATATACTGATGTTACACATATTGAGGCAGACAAAACCACAAAAACTTACTTCAGAAAAATATTTCTTAATTCCTGACCCTGCAACCTTTATGTTTGGAAATGCCATCATTAAATTCAACCTCATCAGCTCAGCATGTTCCCCTGCAGATCAACACTTGGGCATAGGCTCTAGGCATGTGGACCCTCACAATATCATGCAGGAGGTTTGCACAACCTGGCTGAATAAGGGGATGTTTCCCCCAGTGCTTATTGTCCTTATGCAGGGAAGGGTCATTCTATTCACAGACTTTTTTCCTCTTCTGGATTAAAACAGTGTTGAAGAAGTAAAATCATCAAAGTCTATACCTGTGACATGATCCTCTTAAAACTTTTAAATTTTTACCAGTCCATTTTCTTCCTCATTTGCTTTCCAAGACAGTTTCTTACTAAATTGAACCAACTTGCAGAAAAAACTTTCCACTAATCAAACCTGCATATAATACCTAAAAGTCATAGCACAAGGCCCAGGCTAACACAAGGATTTGGACACAATTAGGGCCACAGTTCACATCAGATCTGAAAAGTACACCAAAACAAAAGAACAGCTCTCAACACACCCTTAATTTAACACTTCTTTTTGCTCTTGCTGTTTCTTATTAAAAGGAGAGGCAAGGCAAAAGACTTACAGAAAAAGTCAGTAGATCCTAAATATCTTTAAAGTTCATGTCTCTAGCACTGAGGCACAAACCTACTCCTTACTCTGTTTTTCTATCTTGTTTATTTGCATTAATCTGGAATTTCTCTGTTGATTTTATTTCCTAAGAAAAGCAGCCACTCACCAGTAATACAGAAGCTTTGCTTACTTTAAGCATCAATTGAGATGATATCATTAAAAATCACCATCATTACAACTGCAAGGACCTTTTCACTTTAGAGCACATAAAACATTATTAGTGAACTTCTGTAATCTGACATATGCATTGCACCTTTTGAATGAGCTGTAAAGAAGGCAGAAAGGGGAGGTTTATCAGGCATCAAGTTCAGCCATCCAAATATCTCAATCCTCATTTTTGTTGCTAGTGCTACACGGTTTTGAAATGGTTTGTAAATTTAATTGTCCATGCATGGGGTGTGCACAGGCCTTGCACAAGCAACAGCTCTGCTAGGATTAGCAGCTCTTTTTCTTAGACAAGTAGATCTACTGTGCTTTGTTGGAAAAAAAATGCATCCTGAGATGTTTTAAGCATGGTAGCAGCCAGATAGGGTGATACTCAGGGCAATGAACACGTTTCAGTGGTTCAAAAATGGAAGTGCTTTTGGGTTGTCAGTCATATCAATTTAACAGGCATCATTATAGTTCAACCTCTACAATATGTCTTGTTCCAGTGTCCTCTTCTATACTTTGTGGGTATTACAATTTACCTGACTGTGATTAGGCATCTCATTAAACTATATTATATTACACTGTGGTCTATATTTGACATTTAGAGGATCTTGAGTCTTACACTTAGATCACTTTAATTCACTGGTATTTGTGCAGGCTTCCTTAAGTATGGACAGCAATTTGAAGTGAGAAGAGGTAAGACTCTCAGGTGTTAAAATTTTCTAATTTGTTCTTAGCTCGATTCATAACATGCGGCCTTTCTGCTGGAAAAAAAAAAAGAAAAAAAAAAGGGGTTATGAATTGTAAAGTCTAGTCAAAAACAAAAATGTGGTCAAGACATGATTTTTTCTTATTACTATGTGTTCTTCATGATTAATGAAATGCAAATGTTCAGTCATCTTTTCTTGTGTTCCTTTTTAAAGCCAGTTATTGCTATCGTCAATGCACTATATAACGAAACTGAAGTCTCAGAACAGAATGACTGAGGCAAGATGTAACTGGCTCCCCATAGAGAGTAACCAGCATGGCTTATGCAGCAGTAAACCACTTGCCAATGAAAAACAAAAATAGTCATTAACCAGAATTGTTACAAGCAAGATTTTACAGCTAGAAAATATCAAAACAATATAAATAGTAACAGCAGTGATCATATACCAATATAGGGTTATTACATCAATGTAATATGGATCCTGCACAAAGACAGATCTGAGAGAGAGTAGTAAAAGGAAGATAGCTTAATTACTTGTACAGTGAAACTCAGTATGTTCCCTGGCTACACTTTTTATGTCCTTCACATCTCCTGCCACTGTCTTTGAGGCTCTAGCCAATGACTAACACTGCTTTTACAAGGACACCAGGTGACTGCTCCATCTATCAATCACCAAATTTAAGCGGTATGTTCATAAATTAGTGCCTATTTAGCTTGGAATATCTGATTTTTTTTTTCATATTTACCACTTTTCCATAAACTCCTGTTTCAGAGATTTATGTCAGAGAGGCAATTTTCTTCCCAGCAAGAGAGTTATCTTTTTAGTCACAAAAGCAGGTCCCCAGAATCATAGCTTATTGCTGCAGCACAGGAGTTACCATCAAGTACAGCCAATTCAAAAAAAATCATTTTTTTCATTTTGAATTATTTTTCAGTTCCAAATCCAGTTTCTGAGTTACGATTATTAGACTCCCAGCTCTAGGCTCTGTTCTAACTAAAATTTTCAAGAAATCACAGAACTATTGTGTCAAAAAGCCCTCTCAGAAATTAAAGGAAAACATACAGCTGTTGAGCTGATGCCTTGGAAATGTACCATGTCGCCCTCATAAAACCAGAGTCACAAGAAATGTTAGCTCAAACACACAACTACTCAAATTACTCTTTGTTTGTTGCTGACCTGCATCTTTTAAGCTTAACCCACACTTACAAAAGCTCAGAGGAGTTTTACTTGGAGTCTGGATGTTAGTGTACCTTTCTATCCGAACTCAGGTAAAACAATTTTCAAATATGAGTAACTACAGCTCTTTTGCAGTAAATAGAGACTATTGCACAATAGAGAGTAATGAGTTTATTTCATGGGACTTTGAAGCTTGGTGCTCAAGCTGCCAGGTGAGTTTGTTCATCCATCTGGCTCACTGTTCAAATGGTGTGACTGGCTTCTGGTTTGGTTTGGGGCAGGGTGCTGTTGGGAGGCAACAAGCTAATGGTTTGAAGTTCTAGGTACAGATCTTGCTAACCTTTTTCATAACTGGGTAAACAGATTTACCTAATCACTGTAATGTTTCATAGTAAATAACTGGAATAGTTTGGTAATTTCAAGCCAAAATCTTGACTCTGAATAACCCCGGTTCTTGTTGGAATTAGAAATGGAAACCTGAATCCATTCTTCTCTGACAGAGGGTGGAGGGCAGAGCTCCCGGCCAGTTCCTATGAGCTGGTGGAAGGCACTGAGATCCCAAAGCCATCCCAGCAGGCACTGTGCACATCAACATGTCATCACAGCTGTTAGGGACCCCTGTGACAGAGCTGCTGGGGCCTCAAAGGAACACAGGTGGCTCTACCTATGTTGGTTCAATGGGCAGCAGCAGGAGGAGGATCACCAGCCTGTAGCTCCACTACAATGCAAAGCTGAAAACCAACAACTTTTGAAACAGAGAAAATATTCAAGCAATATTTTGAATCTTAACAGGAAGAGTTAATGGGAAAAAATTGCATAGGTGCCATGGGTATGAACAAGAGACATTAATGCAAAGGAGTGTTAATAAAAGCATCAATTAGCAAGAAGAGTGTGCAAAGTGAGAGATGTCATCAAACACCAAATCAGTTAATTAAGCCCCAAAATTAAGCTTGGATATTTCTCCTGTGGATGGACTGTAATGCCTTATTTTTTCAAGCAGACTGCAAGATCTTCATTCTGCATTTGAAGTTTGTGGGGAAAATTCTTATGGATTTCAACAGAAAATATCTAAGCAACACCACAGCACTCTGGGGCATTCAAGGTGAAGTAATTCGTATCTAGAGAGTCAGCATAAGATCTCTTCACCATTTAAATCCAAACAAATCCTATTTTAAACACTTCGGAATGGCTTGAGTGATGTTAAGTCATTTCCTTGGGCTTTCTGCCAAGGTGTGAATTTCACCCTCAGTGAATTATTATTATTATTATTAATAATAATCATTGGATTCCACTTATGAAAATATAAAGCAAGCAACTCATGCAGATAATACTAAAGTAGTGGAAAAAAGTAATGGAAAGTCCTTGTAGTCTGAAGAATTAAGTAGGAATTGCTACACAAACCCTCCTTCTGTACTACAGAAAGATGCACTGGGTGACCCTTGGGTCTTCCCCAATCCCACCACCACCAGCTTCTTGAAATAACTCTTCTTTCATAAACCCCTGATATATCAGACATCATGTATTAACTGGGCACACGTTTCTCTATTTTTCTCTTGTAATTAACACAGCATATTTATTACATTTTCCCAACCTTTTACAAGTATTTCCTGAGTCAGAAGTGGTAGTATCTTGAAGATGAGCAGATGGCATTGTAACATTTTCCTTACCTCACTGATAAAATCAAATATTTTATTTCTTCCTTGATGTATGTGTGCATCACTAAGGATTTTTTTCCTCCTCTGAATTCTATTTCTCCTGTCTTAAGATGCTCTGCTAAATTCCTTGTCAACTTTTCTTGTACCTTTGCAGATCCTTTCAAGATCTATATTTATTTTTACCTTAAATACTGATACTATGTTTTCAAAAACACTGTTACTCAGCTTTGACATTCCAGTGATTTTTTTTATCTATCTTAAAATACATCTTGATAATTTTTGGTGTGTTGGTCGTATGAATCCCAGTTAAGGACTGGACAAAACAGATGTTAACTTTAAGCATGGGAGCAATCTTCGTGAAATCAGTGACATCCTCATGAGCTTAACATCAACAATTCCCTTAAACCACCCCTCAGCTTTAGTGCCTCTCTGTACTCAAGACTTCTCTCTCCTTCCCTCCCTCTTCCATTTTTCATAATAATCAAAAGTTGAGTTGTGGAGAAAGGGACAGGTGATGTTTACAGTTGATCAAAAAATAGGCTACTTCAGTATATGAGATAAAATCTTGTTTATTCGATAGTCATAGATTTTCATATGAGTGTGTATTCATTTTTGTTTGAACAACCTTTCTGAATAGCAAACGCTGCTGCAACCAGCCATGCCTTCATAGGTATACGTTAAATTATGTGCAGGAATACCACGGTGTTTCTGAACAAAATTCAGGTTTTGAATAATTGTGTGCATTACTACATCAAAGCAGTAGATGGCTGCTCTTTGGCAGGGGTTGGAGAGAACTGCAAAATTCAGACCCATTTTGAATTTCTTGCATGTTGGGCAAAGTTTTGATGTGTCCATTTTTTAGGTCTTACTGCAGACTTTCAAATCAGAATTTTCCTTAATCTTAGAATTGTTCTAGTTTAGATCTTATCCTTTTGTTTTGCTTATGCCATGTAGGTGGCTGTGTTTAGTGTCCAATAGGTTTTGTATTAACTTTTTACACGAAGTAAAACAGAAGAATTTCATGATGTCTCTAATGGTATCAATAGTTAAGATATCTAAACAAGCTCTACCATCTGAGCAGAGCAGCCTTTAGCTCATTTTGTGTCATACGCATATATCAAAGGGTAGAAATTTGCCTATAATTAGCTGTATGTGTTGCAGGTAGTCTTACACTTTATTTTATTTCAGGGTCTTGAACCACGGCAAACAGAACTGCTTGCTGCAAACAATAGTTTTCTCTCGTTTCTTACCCTCAGCTCACTTTTATATCTCATTCCAGGAAAATAAAATAAATACAACGCAGTGTACATCAGTGGGCCTAAACATTCAAAGACATTTTTAGCAATGGGGGAAAAAAATTAAACAACTTCAGGTGACACTTATGGTTCCTAAAAATGGAAGTATGAACTAGTAAGTTTTTTGAAAATTGAATATAAAATCATAGAGAAATGCTTTATTTGATTCTCTGTTTACGGGAAATTCATTTTATTTGACTTTTTTATTTGTAATATCAACTATATTGCAGAGCAGAGTTTCTAGGTGCTCCCTTATGGTACCATTCTTCTAAATTATTAATGCCGTACTGTTGATATATTGTCAGCCTTGTACATACATTCTATGAAAATGAGTTTTACAGTAGGCTGGGATTTATAACAAAGCTTGACATATGCAGCTAATTCACCTAGACAGTCTTGTCAGTTTTAGGTTCATAAATAATTGATACTCAGGGCTTGGAGTTCAGCTACTGTTAGTGCTCCAGCTGTTAAATTTCAGCAGCATAATGGATGAATATTTGTTTATAATTTCTGTACATGGACCTGATGTCAGATCCCTGGTCTCATTTACATAGGTAGATTGAGATGTTGGAAGTGTAATGAGCATATGAAGATGATGAATTGTTTTCCTCAGTGCTGGTGCGTTTCTGTAAATGTTTGATTAGTTTTGAATGGATTACTGTTAGATTATCTGGTTCAGGGGTTAAAGTGAGCAGCTCTTTGCTCCCAAAGCTTTTGTGATCCCTTGCTGACAGATTTTAAAATTCATACAGTGATATTAGTGCAGCAAAAGCTAGGGGTATTCTTTGCAACAGATGTTTAGTAATTAAACATACGGTTTCCCTGTTTGGAACTTGCTTGGGAAATTTAAATCAGAATGATTTGTTTACCGTAGTTTGAGGGAATTACAATTTCTAAAAAATAATATACTTTTGCCCCTAAAGTGCTGAAGTTTTCCCCCCAACGGCAGTAATTAAAAATGAGCAAAACACACACACGCCCTCACAATAATTCAGATGTTTAACACCCCAGTAGACAGTTGCAATGTTACTAAAAGCAGAGGCTCTTCTCATTTTCTCCATTTGTAGTTAATGAGTAGTACTCAGGAAAACATTTGATTGGATGTCCCAGGCAGAGATGCTGAAGTAGAGCAGGTTTTTAGCCATGCCTTTCCCCTGAGCAGGAAGAAGCCTTGCAATGTGGGTGTGCATGTCGCACATCAGCTCCTGGTGACGTGACAAGCGGTGAGGGAGCACGGCGAGGAAATGACGTTGAAGCAGCACAGAAATTGTCACCATGAGCTCGCCGCTTGTGTGGTGATGCTTGGCAGGTGCAGGCAGCTTGGGGGATGGTATGCTGAGCCCAAAGGCAGTGGGGAGCACGCTGGGCATGGCTCAGTGTGGGTCTGTGTGAAGGTGGAAGGAAGAGGAATGAGTGGTCCAAGGTCTCACCTCCTTCTCTCAGCCGTGGTCAGGCAGAGGGGTATGCAGAAACTACACGTCAGCCTTTATTGCCACAACTTTAAATCCTTATTTTATGCCTGACCCCAGCCCCACCGTTGCCTATCTCAGCCAGAGCAGTGGCTCAAGAAGATCACGCGGCCGCAGCTCTGCCCGGCCGAGCCCTGCGCCCCGTGCCGCGCTGCGCTTTGTCAGCCCTGTGTACAGCTCCCCGGCTTGTCTGGCAATCATGTTAGTGATTATATGGGTAATGAAACACGTGCTCTTTTTGTCTCTGGCTCTGATTAATCTGCTTTCTATTTAGCCGTGATTTATGGTGCTCAACTGTTGAGGTGAGCGCTGGCCCATCAGTTCCCCAGCCCATTACAGCGCCGGGACCGCTAAATGCCTGCGAGGCTTGAACTGTTTCTTGACAGCCAGGCTTCCCGCTACATTCCCTCCAATCTGTTTTGCTTCCTGGTGTGACCTTTCATACAGTAAAATACATTAGTTGAATAGCACAGTCTCATTAAAAGAGTGAATTAACCGAAGAGTCTTTTTAACTAAATGACAGCCAAAGGACTGAGTGCTAATAGCCACGGGCAGTTAGAAACTTAACTCATGAATCAGGCTGTTAATACTGCTTGGTGCCTGAAGCGCTAAGGGCACCACACTCTCTGCTTGCTCTCATAAGAAGAAAAGCTCATTACTTTCCTCCTGATGGGAGAGAAAGAGTGAGCGAGCAATAATAAAGCTTGAATTTTTCAATACTGTTAAAAATGGGGCTGACAGATTGCCGACAATAGGAGCAGCGGCCTAGACACTGCAAAGAGAGCCACTGAATTAGCAATACCATATATCATACAATCTAATTAAATCAACCCGAAGAATGAAATTAGTTTTCTGTGAGTGAAATGGCCTTTGAAAGAGCGCTATTAAATGAACTGTAGAGCATTAATTAAATAATTCACAGTGAGGGATTTTGCATTTATACAAAAATTGTGCACTTAATTGTCCATGCTGTATTACAGATTTGGCCTTATGTTAACAATGTGTCTAAAGCACACTTATTGGAGCATATCAGGAACAGCTTAACATAAACGCAGCTTATAAAGTTTTAAGGATTGGCAAAGAAACCAAAGAAAAGAAGGACACAATAGTAAAGAATACACACGGAGTTAACAACTTTTCCACATTAATCCTGTGTATGTGTGACAACTTGTTACCTTTTTTTTTATTTCCCCCCAGTGAAATGACATTAGGACTTCCGATTTTCTTTTTCTTTTTTAATTAAGCAAAAGTTGCAACTTCTAATGATTTAGCAGAAAGAATTACCATAAAATGACCTAAAAATAGCGTATGCATGAAAATACCTGGGTTAAAAAAAAAAAAAAAAGAAAGAAAAAGGTATATTTTGCTTTGGAAGAAATAAAAACAGACCCTTCGGGTAGCAGAAAAAAATTAGAAGTCCTCAATTTCTGAGTTAACCAGACAACCCTCACCTCCAAATTAAAAAGAGGCTGGCAATCATTTTAAACTTTGATTCTAACTATAACTTCAAATGAGGATTGTGCTGTTTTGAAAGGAAAAGTTTTATTTTGGAAACTGTCTGAAGAAAACATATTTTAAAAACTGTTATTTAAGGACAGAGATTGAAATTGATTATAAAACTTGTTGTTTTTGTCCATCCAAATCTCAATATTTTCCTAAATATATTATTTCTTGACGTTAATATTATACTCAATGTTGTGCAACTTCCTACCAAAGAGAAGCCTTGTCTGTCAAATATACTTGACAATATGTGGTTGTATAAATACAATATTATGAGTAATACTAGCTTATCTATCATTTTCTCTTCCCCTTCTTATTTTCATGTAAATCTGTGATATTACATTAAAATGTTCATAAAAACACTTCCATTTGGATACTTGCATATGAACTTAAGTATGTGTAGAGCATCTGGATTTGTAGATGTTGGTCATAATTCTTGTTCTCTTTCATCTCTGCAAATTCCAGAAAACAGTCTTTGCTACACTTGGAAAGTTATCTTCAAATTATTTGCTTCATTTTCAGCCTCGGATTTTACCAGTGGTTTCCTCAATTGTCTTTCAATATGCAGGTATTAGTAACATTAATTCGAAGATGGTAAGAACATTCTGACATGAAAGTGAAACCATGGTGGATAATATCTACGTCTGGCTAGCTAATTTTAAACAGAAGATGGAGGTGATGATTTAAATTGCTTATAACATTTCAAAGTATGTTCCCACATTTGATTCCACTTCTGTTTAGTGTTTATGATGCATTCTTCACTGTTGTGTGCAGTCATTGCCATGTTGCTCATGTCATAATTCTAAAAATTACTGAGAATCTGCAAGGAAATTGTCTATGGCGGAGACAAACAAGCTCTGGTATTTCCGAAAACTGATGTCGATGGGAGGAAGAGACAGGAATGAGCTTGAGAGCTTGAGAATAGATTAGTTTACATTATGGTAATAAGAGTAATGAGACCAAATCCCCATGAAGGATGAGGTGAGCATCCTCCAAGATGAAGCAGGAACCTGGAAGCAAAATAGAGGGCATGTAAGTACTCAGCATCTGACACAGACCTATGGGAAGGAAATTTCCTAATAGAAAGTGGACAGGAATGGTGATTAGCATCTTGATACTGTACACAACAATGTAAGAGAAGCTTTGTTATGACCTCTGTTGTTGCCAGCAATTGGAGGGCAATGGGATGTCTGCAGAAAAACTGCAACTAATATAGCAGCCACAAAATGCCAGCTCAGATTTACTGTCCTGATTTACAGCTTGCTACCATCAGTATTGTGTGCTTTCACGCAAGGCAATGACCTATGTTGATCAAGATGGCTATGAACATCTGCATCCCATGGGTGAATAAACAAGTGCTGCCTGTGATGCCTCTGGAAGGTGAAAGGAAGAACCACACCTATGCCAAAATCTAAGGGATCTTTATCGTGCAGGCTAATCCTTGCAGTGACTGTACTACAAGTGGTAAAGCACTTGGCCATGAGATGCTCACACAGGTTATGCATCTTGGATCTTTGAGTTTGCAGTGTAATATTTTGCTCTGATGTCTACCTTGCAAATAATAACGAGTCTGGCACCATCGAGGTACTTTTGAGAGACAACATCTACAAAGACAGGTGTCTCTCATGGGAATCACGCTGAGAACTGCTGCTGTAACATTGTGGCACCAACAGTGCAGAAGGCACACATGTACACAGTGTGCAAACAGTAGATAGCTGTTTGCATGATCCTCCTTAATATTTTTACTGGTGGGTATGTACCTTGTGGTGACCGCACACTGATGTCTGAGCTTTGTTCCTGAAAGCTGCATCTATGAGGTCAGGTGGCAAAGCTTCCCTGATTTGCTTTGTCTTCACTCAGAGACATGAAAAAGTATCATGTTGCTTTTGCACAGATGTCCTCTCACATCCTGAAAACTGGTAGCAGTAGTCACTACAGGCATGACTTCTGGTGCCCAGTGGAGACAAAGATGCAAGGGCCAAATGGCATTTACTCGTCCTCTCATAGGTATGCATATGTTGCAGCTATCCTAAATTGTTTAACTGGGCCTACTTTCAAACGTACACAAGGCTGTAATTTCTTCTGACACTCCAGCTCATGCTGACTAGTCTTTCACTGATAATATTTTTTTTTAAATGACACTGAAAGGCTCCAGTGACAAATTGTTGTAGTCCCATATTTCCATTTATTTTATTCTGAGATGTGGTATTGATATAAAACCATCTTGAACCTGTTAATGGTATTTCATGTGCAGTAATGTCAAACTATTCAATCAGTCGCATCATTACCTTTCATATTAAGCATATTTAGTTTATTCAGTCATAACAAAGCATTTCTAGCACTAAAGGTTTCTTTTATCCCAAGTACTCATTCATTTCAATTTCATTTCGTATCATCTCTGAAAATGTATCTTTTGTCTTGATTTTAGAGAAAGCCAAAAGAACAAAATGCTTTATTACCTGAGCTGAGAAAAGCTGAAGATTTGTTCCTCAAAATAGGTAACTGAAAATATTTGGGCTATTTCATCGCAAAGCTCATGGAAGGTTGAACTTTGCAGATATTTTCTTTTAAATCAGAACTTTCACAAAGGCTTTGAAGGGCTGGAGACATTTGTAAAATTGGTGGAAATGCCAATTAGATCTCTAGGTCACCCCACTGGCAAGGCAAGATATAGTTTCCAGCTACAGGAAGTTTTCCATTTGAAAATAACACTGCACTTGATCTCAGCAAAGGCACTAAAAAGCACGGAAATAATTACATATGTACGTATCAAACTACTGTATAGAATGTACTGGGTATTATTTTGTTCTACCTAATACTCTCCAGAAGCGTGTAAGTTTTTCCAGCAGTCAAAGGAGTCTAACTGGAGGGAATGTTGTCCTTGGTATTACCTCATAACAGGATGCCTCCTGTTGGGAAGGTGAAGAAATTGCAGTGAAGAAAATTCACTGAAGAAATTGCAAAAATGCCTGAGCAGGTAAGCTAAAATATGAACTAACATGGAATCACCACTGGTGTTTAGAAATACTTCATTCATTATTATATTATACTTCATTATTATATTGTACCATTTGATTGATATTGATTCCAAGTGATGACTGGAAGAAGAATTATGTTGAAGAATTATAGAGATCATCAAAAACTCAGCACTGCATATACAACTAGGCATAGCACAAACAGTGTAAAAAAAGCAAAACACATATCCAGCCTGGCCAAATAATACAGATTTCTGAGACAGATCACAGAGAAAAAGGCAAATGCTTATGTTAGAAAAAAATAGAAAGATGATGTAAAAATTTTAGGTATTCTATGAAAGCGTGTTTTTGAAGCAGCTACAGTGGTTTGGGTATACTGCATGGAAACCATCCATCTTTGGATTTTTAAACTTTAGTTATGAGCTCTTACAAGGACAGGTAAGTGCAGAAGGCACTAATACACATTACATACTAGAAGTTTAGACCAAAGTAAGGCATACTAACCTGTAAGAAAGTTTTGATCAAAGGAGTTTGATTAATCCTCAGACAAGTGTCTGACTCTGTGGTTCATCTAAATTTAAGTCTATGGGCTATGCCTCTGGCCTCAGGGAAGCAGGGACAGGATTGGTCTTGCACACATTTATTGCTGCCTCTGCTTAATATCAACAGCCAAGACAGTCATCTTTCAAACCAAAAAGAAGTTCCAAAAGATTTTGGTACAACTGAAAGAGCCAGCATTTTATGGCTCTGTCCCTTACCTATTGCATTATCTATAAACTATGCCTTGTTGGAAAAGAGCTAATAGTCAGCATGGCATAGGACCAGTGTGTTATATATCAATATATAATGTAAGAATGTGTCATTCAATATGCTGCAAAACTTGCTATTAAGAATTAATCATTCCCCTTCTTGAGCAGTCTCTTCAATGCACTCCAAAAAGTTGCCATTTCTGAAAATACTCCTCATCAGGAAAATCTCTTAATAGAATGTGTGGGTCAGAAGAATACTGATTACAGAATTTTAATACAGACTTCAGCATGCTTTAGAAACAACTTTTGCCCTTTAGCAACCTAAAAGACTCCTTGCTGCATCAGAGCAGAGGTCCACCTTGCCCAGTAATCAGACAGCAGCAACAGATGCTCCTTGGGAAAGGGTATGGAGGCTGGGCCACTCTCCACAGTCCAGTGCCCTCTTATTTTTTCTTGTTTTTTAATCTTTGGATTAGGTAAGTGGCAAGGTACAGCACTGTCAACTTCCATTTGCATCAGGTTTGTTGACCACCAGTTTACCTGATGCAATTTCAAATAGCTACTCCTTCTTTTAGTGTTGTGGGATTTAGTAACTATCAGTCGTGCACTCAGCCTACCTATTTCCTTCATGATTCTGCAAGCTTCAGTCATACCTCCCACTCACCCCTGTCAAATCCTCATGAACATCATAGATCTCTTTTCTTTCCCTCTCTTACATAGGTCTCTCCTTCCATGTGTCTGTCCCTCGAGGTATTTGACTCACTGGGATTAGCCTATGTGAGCGCACCAAAAAGACAAGCAACCAGGCGTGGGGTAGGAGCTCTGGGAATGCCCTGGCACAGCTATCTCCTGTCACATCAGTCCAAGGACAGGGCAAAACAGGCAACACAGTGAATGAAGACAGGGAGTGAGGGCTGGCCTAGTAATTTAGTGACTCTGCCATTACAGCAAGTCTACCTGGTCCCTTCTCACAAAGGGATGGGGTTAGGAGACGTGCGGATATTCATCACTAGCCTTCAGGAGCTTCTGTGTCCTGCTTAAGTGATTTACTGATGCAGTTCTGTGAAAACACAGGAAAAATAGTGTCCCACTCATGCTCAGGAAGGGGCATGAGATTTGAAGCTGAAATATGGCCATGTGCCTAGGACATCTGCCAACCACCATATCCAGAAAACAGGAAGCTACAGAAGCAGCTTCTTTAGAGAGGATCTGAACCACATGGAAAGGACAATGTCCTGTGGCCATTTCTAAGTAGTCAAACATGTGCTTAGGTTCCCAGGGAGAGATGAAAATAAAAATCAATATGTGTATGATGAGACCATTAAGAAAATTTGATTTACAAGTACTTGTGTTCATTTACTGGGTGCATGTTACATAAATGAACACTAATCTTAGGAAAACATCTCTTCATCAGGCAACCTAGCCGATTCCTTCTCAGACAATAGCCTCATATGAATAAATGACTTGACAAAGGCCCCTCTGTGCATCTAGTTTTATCAACCAATAATTTTTATCACTTTCCATCAATGTTTTGATACTTTGAGGAATTCAGCCTATAATAAATGTGTTGTAGATGTTCTAACAAGAAAAGAACAGATGCAAGTTTAGTGAATATTGAGTTTTAAACTTGTCTCATAGTGATTTGTGGCTGTGTCACTGCAAATATTTTTCAATGTCATTGCCTAAGCCCTGGCTGTCACTAACATGGTCAGCTGGGGAATAGAAGGCCTAACACTATGATCTCGGTATTAATGGGAGCTGTTGAGAGTGGCAAAGGTGATAAAGTATTGTTTAGTTATTGGTGCCATGCTTTTGCTGCAGGACATTATTATAAAACGTTGTGTGTTTTTTTTTTTTTTTTTTTGTCAGATTTCAATCACCTATCCAATAACATATTTAGAAACTTATTGCAAAGAGTCCTGAAAAAAAAATAGGATTTTTTTTTAAATTTACTTTTATTGGGTTTCTTAGATTTTAAACTACAAATAGAACTACTCAAACATAACATCTTAAACAAAAAAAGATTTTAGACTGTCTCTGAAGTACAGTTTACTCTTTTGCAGTTTAGCTGTAGATATTTTTATGCAAATATTTTGGTTTTGAAGTTTAACTCAAACTAAAAAAAATAAATCCCTGTGATCTAGGATGGATTGGAAGCTACTAAAGGGGCTATAATTCTGGTGATATTCTAGACCTCTGTATATCAGGTAGGCTATCCTTCCCCTTTGTGTGCATGTATATTTTATACTAATGTTAATGGAAGTTACGTGTGGGTATTCGAGAGAGAGCATACACCATTTGGTAGGTATATTTATGTGTCACTCTTTCTCATTATTCCCTACACCAGTACAAGGAGAAATAGAGATATAAGATTTATAAAGCTTCTACAATATCCTGTTTTGCCAAATTGTATTCTAGCAAGGGCATGACAGGATTACTTACTTCACCCTTGACACTTGAAGAACACAAATTAATGACTTGTCATTGCTATTAAAAGTAGCTGTGCATGTTTTAAAGTAATAATTAAAATTACCTGAAATTCAAGTTTTTTTAATCATGGGGCTAAGAACTTGATTTTAAACCTTCTGATGAATGCATTCACTGCTACTTTAAAGGAGGTACAGTACCTTTTTACAAAAAAGAATCTAAAATTAGATTATGAGAGTTTATATAGCTTTTAAATATCAAGCTGTCAGGGTTTGTGCAGGTAGAAATATTATAATTGAAGAATGATGAATAAAGAGTTTGTATTAGAAAGAGATGATTTTCAAGTAAATTCATACCAAGTAGAATATAATGGAGACAGGCTTTTTGTCAGTGCTTTGGCTCTTCTGACCTCCATTTGCAGCAGACATTAGCTTGATAAAGCCAACACAACCTCAATAAAACACTAACAATGGAAAGGAGTAAATAGAAATCATATTAAGCAGCAGCAATATTGCATGAATTGAAACAAAAATTTAGGTATAATAGCCTTGGTGGGTTTTAATATTGTTCCCAATCGCATCACAATATGAATCATATCATAGTGACTCTAAATAACATTTATCATCTTTAAATCTTCTCCCCTAGTAGACGTGTAGACGTCTCACATTATTTGAGAGGGCTTTTTTTTTTTTTTTTTGAAGAGTTCATACATAATTAAATGTGCTGGAAGCAAAGGGTACAGAATACCTTGAGAAACAGTAACTTTGTGTTATATGTTCAATTAAATACAACAATCCCATATTTATCGTTATTTTGCTACCTTCCAGAAGTTAAATGAATAGAATAATAGAACAGTATTACAGAACAAAACTAAAATAAACCTAGATGGGAAATTTTATTCAGTTTTCAATTACTCTGCCATTGCTGGATTCTGGGTACAATCTGTAGAGCATGACAAAACGAAAGGAAGATTGGTCAAAAATATATTTATAGGGGATTAGAGGCTAAATATAACAGAAATATAGTTCAATTCATTTTGTTAGAAAATTATCTGTCCAAGGGACTATATCTTCGTTTACAAGGAAAAGGTTTAATCCATCGTGTGGATTGACCTTGCTCTTCACCATGGGAATCTGGGGTTCAGGTTGTAGGAGTTCACTTTTCAGTGCATAAGGGCAGGCTTTAAACAGCCTTGGAAGACTCCAGACTCAAAGGGAAGAGGTAAGAGATAATGTCAAAACACCATTTTTTCATGTGCCCAGATTGAAAATATGGATCCTCAAAATTTCTCAGCACTCTGCTCACCCCGAAAACTCCTGTGTTCTCCAGGCACCCATAAGCCCAGCATTGCCTCAGTGGGAGGGCAAGGCCAATAAACTTCAGTAGTTTGCCACTGGATTTATATGTGATATGGGAGTCTGACAGCATGACCTGAGCATGCCTTATGTGTGAAGTTTTGTAAAAAAAATTGGCCAGATAAAATGTCTGTAATGGTGATGATGGAGTCATATTCTTCAATTTATGTGAAAAGTCTTCTCATTGTCAAGAAGACACCAATCTGTAACTCCCTGATTAAGTGTTATCTTCATCAGTGATAGAGCTATCTGGGAGGACCCAACTGCAAGTGTTGACATTAAGGGCAACATCTTGGAAGTGGAGCACTTCAAGGGTGGTTTTTGTTTGTTTGTTTGTTGTTTTAGCAAGAGGACATGTCTAAAACAGGCCCTTGTCCAATAACTATCCCCTTTGCTCTTATAACCTGTGGGAAGCAGCTTGCTCAGGTGCTTAACTTCAGGACAAAGCTCATGGATGCAGACCCGTTAGTATGGAGAGGAACTTAAGTCTATAAAATGCATAAGGAATGAGCCTTTGCATGTTCTACTTGCTGGATGGCATACCTTCTTTTTCAGCAGGTAATTTTTGTAGATCCTTTTTTGGTCAGATAACTATTTTCCCATTGTATGTAAAACTTGAATGCCTCACACACAGCTCTAGGTTCCTCTTGAAGAAAGAATACCAGAAGGTTTTTGTAGATGGGCACCCTAAGAGTTCTGTTTTAATACTTTGGACATCGATAGTGACCTGATGATAGCTGACAAGAGCTGAAAAATGAGAAACATAGGATATTTATCCATTTAATATCATGAAGTCTGATGCTGACCGTACCTAACCTAGATCAAACAGACAATGCAGTCTGTCTTCTGCAGTCAATTTCTCATCTTTCACAACCTACATCTAGCTGCTTAAATATCCAAGTTAACTAACTAAAAAGTTATTTCAGAGATCCTGAATAGGGACCTTTGTTTAGACATACAGCTTTAGTAACTGAACTCCATTGTCTGTTTGGTCCAGAAGGTAACAGAAATACAAGATATATGGAGTTACACAAGTTACGTATTGCAAAAATAGAACAACATTTCTGTATTGTGTGATAGTGATATTACAATACAAATTGTAGCGCATGTGACTGGTCAGAAGTGGCCACTTGGCATTCATTAAGAAAAAACATACTGGCAACTACATTACATATTTTATGGTAGGCTTATATATCACAATTCTATATTATACAATATTTAAAGATATGGTCATCTCTTTGAAACAGAGCCTCATAAAGATAAAATGCAACAAGTCAATGAAGTGAACAATTAGATGAAATGAATGAAAATTATTAGGATTTAGTAATTGATAATGATAAAAATCTCAATTTGAGCTTGGATGGCTAGTTAACAGTAAGTGCACTTGGTATTTTACTTACATAATGTATATATAACATAGCATATATTATATATTACACACATAAAATAAGAGCATTATATTTTTTGTTCAGGACAATTTCCTGGCAACTATTTAATCTGTTTTTCTCTGACATTATAACAAAAATGAAATGTGAATACAGAAAAGTATGGAGAGATGAAAATGAAAAAGTATGGTAGGATGAGAGAAAGTGGACCACTGAAGAAGGTGCAGAAAAGAGCTACTAGAAGAGGAGAACGGTGACCAAGACAGCAAAAACAGCTGTTATTAGCAAATGTGTTATGTAACTGAGGTGAGTTCTCCTTCTGTGTATTAAGCCCTACGGATGCTTTTTGGGTTTCATGAACCATTACAAAGTACTAATGGCAAGGGTCCTGATAGAGTTGTGTTGGCATGGGGAAGCCATGCCAGGATCCAAAGCTTTGCAGTGGGAAGATACCACAACTCCAGCAGGAATTTTTTGGATGTCTCAATGACACAAAACTGAGATTGTTACATTTTGAAAAAGAAATTGCTATATTTGTCAGGGTGAAGCTGCAAGTAATAGGAGAAGGAGCTCATGGTAGGTGTGGGCTCAGTGAACATGCCCATGCAGACATGACCATTCCATTCATAAGCACTCTGATTTTTCACTGCATCTTTTTTTATGGAAACTGTGTGCCACCAGGTTGGTGAGAATGACAAGCTGGTGTCCTGTCTTCTGCCCTTATAAAGAGAAAAAATATCTGCACTTAGGAATAATTCATTTCCCCTTTAAGAACAATTACAATTTTATCTATTCTTTGCCAAAACTAAATACATATTTTCATCACGTTCTTGTAGTATTGATATATATGGGCTCTTAAGGAAAAAGGCTTTTTTGACCCTGTGACTTTAAATCTCTATGTTTTTTGCACCCAAAGTACCATGATATGCTCTTTTTTTGAGGACTGCAACATATTGGTGGCAAAAATTAAATCAGCCAATCAATACCTTCTAACTTTTTACATTTTTTGTCTGATACGAATAGCTAACATGACCGTTTCTGTTATATGCATCAGTTCATTAATACACAAAAATATGCTATCAAACAGACAATCAAATTTCATGTAAAATAAGCTGCAGCATTAAAACTGTTCTTAGTATTTTATGTGTAACTCTGTGGGTAGATATATTTCTTGCTACTAGAGCAAAACTGATTTGTGTGATGGTTCCCCATCATGAAATCACTTGGAAGGTTGTGAGATAAAATGTCGCTTAGGATAATGTAATTGGCCTTAAGGTACAGGAGTTGAATTATTTTCAGTGATTTATAATCTGGAAATTAAAGACTCACTCATTTTCTAATTTAATTCCATCTTCAATGGAAAAATGTTCACTCTGAACTAAATTGGCGAGTAATGTTGCTAATTCAAATGCAGATGCAATTTCGATTCTGGTAGCAGTTTGCTGTGATTGACGAGTCCCCAATGGATCATAATGATTCTTATCTCCCAATCTCACAAATTCTCTAGCAGTTGTGATAATAACTTCAGCTAAGGAGAAAAGGGAAAAAATAAATTCTCTGCTGCACTGTCAATTCAGGCTTTGCTTTTTTCTGACATGCAATGGGGTTTATTTCAAATCTATTGCATGCTGGAGACAAATATGAAGCCTCATTACTAAATTCTGTGTCATCATGAAACTGCAGTTTAATTGTTTACTGATAGTCTTCTTACTTGCTTTTAAATCTGCCTAAAAAGTGTTTCAGATTCCTGATTGTTAAGTAGCTTAAGTTCATTGTTAGATGCAAAATATCAAGGAAATGTTCAGCAATTAGTTATCATGAACAATATTTTGCATTTTTTAATTGTTGCACAATTTATAGAAATATATTAATATGTCTGTTATTTTTGTCAATTATTATCTTGAAATCAAGATACAAATTATGGTGTTGATTCTGAGATGATTTAGATATTCTTGCATTCCTAGATCAGCAGTCATAGTTGAAAGCATGGAATTTCCTCTGTCAGGGATAGTTTACCGTTGGACTAGTTATGGACTTATTTATATTTCCATAATGAACATACGCTAATGAGATGGTGAGTCAAATTAAATAACTGTGCTTCCCTGGGATGAGGCCTTGCAAAGTGAATGATGGAATGAGTCTGGAAAAAAAGTAACTTTTATGGGAAGAATATAGCTAATTTAGAATCATAGAATCATTTAGGTTGGAAAAGACCTCTAAGATCTCCAAGTCCAACTGTTAACCTAGCACTGCCAAGTCCACCACTAAACCATTTCAGGGTGTGATGGGGAATATGAGGAAAGAAGGTTATACTTGCTTTTCATCTCATGCATATCTTAACATTTGTAGGGGTGTGTTATCTCAGAGGATTTTTTTTTTTTTTTTTTAATGGGGAAAATCCTTCCTGCCTCTCTCTTTAACCCACTTCAGTTTGCATTATTGACGGCAGTTGGTGGAGGGATAGGGTGAAGATGGTCCAGTTATGAAGGAGGCAATTAGGCTCTCACCAGACCTGACACATTCTCATAAGGGGAAATTCACAGTTACAAGAAAATCACTCCCTGGTAAAGTATCTGAAGCCCAAAGACTTATCTGTATCCAACTTATCTCCTGAGTTCTTGAATCCAGATTATCCTGAAACCCACTGATTTTGAAATTAAAGGAAGGGATACTGGAAACTCTGTGAGAAGTTCCCAGTGATTGTGCAAATGTATGGATGAGGACAGAGCTTAGGTGACAGCCTTCCTCCTTTCCCCATTCAGGAAGCCAACAGTGCTTGAGTCTCTGGGTGACCTGTGGAGAGCTTCCAAATCGGCCGAGGAGTAACCTCTATTTTTTCCTTACAACAACTTGTATGGGGTTAGAGACATCCCAGAATGAATGTGGTCTACAGATGGTAGCTCTGCTCAGGGCTAGCACTCCCTTGAAGTCCTACACAGCTCTTCCATGAGGTACTGCTTGTTTAGACAAGAAAATCTCCACCTCTAAACATGAAAAATGCAGGAATAACCTAACAGTGGGAAAGCTTACTGTTAGCTATGTATGTTAATATGGCTTACTCATTAGCTGTTTATTTATCTCATTCAAATAAAGGTTAAAAAAATAAAACCATATAAAATTTGATTTAAATGCATTCTTTCTACTGAAGAGGACTAGCAAAAGGCTGAGGATATGTGAATCATTCATTTCACTGAAAAGGACCATGAATCTTTCTCTATTGCTTATGAAATATTGTAGATAGAAAACTTTCTTTTGGTTTTTGCTTGTAATAGTCAGGCTGAGAGCTAGCATAAAGTGGTGTAGCTCTACCAGCTTTGCACCCTTTGGGCCCAGTTGTTTGTGTCATTAAAAGTATTGGCAGCGCTCAAGATCCGTGGAAGTAGAATATTGCTGGAAGATCAAAGAGTGCCCCTTTGAACACACTTTATTGCCTTTTTCATCTTATCAGTACTCACCATTATTAACCTGAGGATTTCTGTCTGAGTGGGCTATAGAGGCACTGGATATCAGGGGGAAGCAGTGGCAGTAGGACAGCAGGTAAGGTGTAGAAGAGATAAGAGGGTGCACTCTTCCTTTTCACATATTTGCCTTACAGGTGCTCATATAAATATCCTGATAAAAGTCACATAGCAGAAAGTTCTGTTTGCATCCATTTGAGAAAACCAGCGAATGCTGTTGAGGCAGGGAACTGCACAACCATTCATGGTGACTGGGAGCTGGCTGTGTATAAAAGAAACACTGCAGTCTGATGTTATCCATCCACTTGCCTTTGTCTTGCACTGGGAGGAGGGACTATGCAATGGAAAAAGAGGTCTGGAACACTGCAAAGAGCTTGTAATGTGCAATGGAAAAATATTGCCTCCTCTTTTAAAAAAAAAAAAAAAAAAAAAAAAACCGTCAGTGGATTTAAACACCCAGTGCAGCTGCTTTGGGCATAATTGTATGCCAGATGTCTGTTTTTCACTCATATGTTGTAAGTTTTCTACAATAAGATAAATATGTACATTCTCTCTGCATTTTATGGAAATCTTTCTGCTTTATTTTTTTAGAAAAAAATATAACTCCTTAAGGAGCACTTAGAATTATTCCCCATAATCTAGGAACTTGGCAGTACAGGTAAAATGATTGTTCTTCTCCAATGTCTTTTTCATTATCTTCTCCAAAATTTTATGAAACTTTTTTTTTTTTTTAATAAATTCTCTAATGAATGTAAACATACAGCAAAGGCAACCTTGATTCTTTTTGTATTCAAATTGTTGTAAAATTAAGACTTCCTTGATGGGAGCTAGTGGAGATAAAACAGCATAAACCACACAGGAAATCGGAATCAGCCTTTTAATTGACTATTGATACTGCATCTATCTCTAATGACAGGAAGTTGCTTTACATAATTTACTGTCAGGGACAGTTTTATTTATAACTGCCTGGAGCATTTCCTCTCCAGCTCCTGCCAAGGCTGGCTCATGGCTTTTCACCAGGATAGACCTCCAAGCCTGTGGTGGCCTCCAAGCAGCTCACCAGCAACGTCATACCCAGCCACTCGGGGGATGGAAAAAAACAACAATGCACTTAAAACATCGGAAGCACATGGCCACTTGTGCCAGTGTTGGCTGTGACACCCTCTCCCACTCTGCACTGTGTCTGTCCCTGCTCCTTATTGACTTCACCCAGACCTTTGTGGGGAGGGCATGTTGATGGGACCAAGATGGAGCCACGCCCTATGACAGGAGACAACCAGGGTGTAGACTAAGTCGTTACAGATTGATTGGATTTTACAGACTTCCTTTTCCTTCTCTATCTCCTTTTCTGCCTCTGAAAGCTATGCTTGCTTCTGAGCAGCGCCTTCAAAGACTGTTTGGAGGACACCTAGACAGGGATGTCAGAGGGATACAGGACCTCCCAGTTGTGCTGTGTCAAAGCCATCTGTAAGTCTCTGAGCTCATAACTCTAGGATGTGGGTTTAAAAGAAAGCTATGGGATACCCCTACCAGCATACTTTTCAGGGTCAGGTGTGAATGTGATTTAATCTGGATTCATATGAAACAAAGAATCCAAGAGGTTTGTATTTGAGACCAAACATCATTCTATCTCACAGCCCTGATATTGGTGAGATAGGGCATACAGAACCTCATCATACAGAAGAGAATTTTTTGGTAAGCCTTGTGGGTGTAGAAGTGGGGAGTTACACTGAGCATTCATTCTCAGTAATTCCAACAGCTGAGTGCCTTTAAAATATACTGCTGTGCTCATAATGTCTTGCCAGTGTTTCACATTAACCTTTAGACTATTTGAATTTAACTCTGTAAGTAAGCTAGATAGCTTTCTAAAATGGTAGATAATATAACAAAAAAAGGTACAGACATGAATGAAGATATGTGAACAAAGCAGTTATTAACAATAGAATGATTTATGCTGTAATATTCTGAGGTATCCCACATGTAGAAATCTAAGAGGCTGTCCTCCTTAATTTGCAAATGTAACTGCTAATTGTTAGGCACTCAATATGTAAACTAACCTAAGCTAAAGAAATAAACCCAGGGCAGCAGGAAAGAAAAGACTGCTTCTTTGATACTCTGCAATATATTGGAAAATGGCATTGGCTCAAATGTTTGAGTTTGTTAATAAAATCAGAGTTAAGCTTCGTTGTTCTAGATTTGCATGCAAAACATGAATATAAAAATGCTTAACAATGAACTTATTTGTGACATGTCAGAGACCACAAACCTTCTGGAGAGATAAAAAACAATAAAAATACCTGTTTAGATACCCACCTGAGCTTCACATTTCTGAATTAATTGTACCACATGCATGTGTTTATGCTTGTCTATTTCCTTCAAAAAAGTTTATATTTACTTATATTTACTTAATATTTACTGCGGACTAGGTAGTTAACTGGGAATGTCATTACGTCACTTTATATTCCACTTTGCCTGTTGTTGTGGGTTAACCTGGCAGGCAGGCAGCTAAGCACTGCACAACCAATTGCTCACTCCCCTCTGACCCCAGTGAGATGAGGGAGAGAGTAAAAAAAAAAAAAAAAAAAACAAAACTTATGGGTTGAGATAAAGACAGTTTAATAGGACAGAAAAGGAAGGGAAAATAATAATAATAATAATAATGTACAAAGCAAGCGATGCACAATGCAATTGGTCACCACCCTCTGACCAATACCCAGCCAGTCCCTGAGCAGCACCACCCCCTCCCCAGCCAACCCCCCCACTTTTATTGTTCAGCATGACACCATACAGTATGGGATGTCCCTTTGGCCAGCCTAGGTCAGCTGTCCTGGCTGTGTCCCCCCCCAACTCCTGGTGCACCCCCAGCCTCCTCACTGGCAGGACAGCAGGAGAGGCAGAAAAGTCCTTGGCTGTGTGCAAGCATCGATCTGCAACAACTACGTTGGTGTGTTATTAGCATTCTAAATCCAAAACACAGCACCATACTAGCTACTAAGAAGAAAATTAACTCTATCCCAGCCAAAACCAGGACAACCACACATTTTTAAAACAATTTAGTCACTGCAATAGAAGCAGAACTTAATCTTGCAAGGGAACATCCTCGTGATTCATGAACATAACTCCCACTAATGCTAATAGAAGTTATGCACTTGTATTGAGAGGAGAATACATCACAAAGAGTTGATGAGCAGCTTAAACTAACATGGTAGCATACTGAAATTTCTCTCACACAAAATGCGTGCCCACTTTCCTTCTAATTCCCTGATGCATATCACTCCCAGCCCAAGCTGTACTAATGAGAAGCAGAAGCTGCAGAAGCATTTGGAGGTGGACCTTGGACCTTTCCAGTGAGGAGATCTGAGGTCAGCCTCTTATCTCATTTGCACATGAGAAAATGAAGAGAGAAATTGTCACCTGCTGGAAAAGATGAAATGAAGAAAATGAAGTAGAAAAGTTTTCTAGTTTACTTATTAGTACAATATGTAATTGGATGGAAGTAGCAGGTTTCAAAAATTTGTCTTACTATAATGACTATAATTTTTTAGAGATTGAAAATGAATCTGACTAGAAAATACCATTAAACTACCAACTTACTTAAAATTTAAAGGGTAATTCACATATAATGCTTTTATTTAATAGCCCAATTTACAAAACGTCTAAAATTAATGCAGATCTTTTCAGGACAAAATCAGCTGTAACTGCACCAACTAATTTTTGCTCATTTGAACTGAATTATTAATAAGAGAGAAATATACCATATGTTCCCAAAAGAGCTGGATACATTTATTTCAAATAAAATTGCTGTGTTTGGTGGAATATAAGAGGTTTAAATGCTTTCAGAGAAATGGGTTACTTATATACTGATTTAATAGAGTATAAATCAGACTGCATAATTAGGGACACAGCTGTTTCCTAACCTAAAGCTGGCAGCTTTTGTTGGTTAAGTTCCTTTATCACCTGCATGGCTTTAATCAGCAATAATTTGTTCTTCTTGTGGAGTAATACAAGTTAATCAATAATTTTGCTGTTTGTACTATACTGGAAAAGGGCTTTTATGGCAGGTTTAGTTTAAAGCAGGCATACGTTCTCCTGGCTTGTTCACTTGATTTATTTCATTATATTGTGTTCCTGATGCTAATTAAAAATGAAAGTAAAGGGTATGTTGGTAACATACACAGCCTCTGCCTACACCTGGTGCAGAGATATATGGTTTTAACTTTTTCATGCAGCTTCCTAGGTTTGTACTATATATATATTTGGGGGTAAAAAACAAATCTTGACTATACATTTAAACTCCAAGAAAATTTCTCCCTTAGAGCATTTTTGCAGGTTTCCCTTCTGCCGACAGACCACGAAAAGGAAAAAATAGTATTCCTTTCTTATTTAGTTTAGATTTTAAAAAGTTTCTTGACAAGATATACAGACAAGAAAACTTTGTACATGTTTAATCTCCAACTGAAATTTACTCTTAACCAATAGATCTGGTCTTGGCAAAACCTTGTTGCACGAAGAAGAAGATACCCATGGAGGACAGTCTGGAGCCTCAATTTGATGGATCCACCTGCATATTTTGAAGCCATGGACGTATACTAGGCTCTGAATCATAGTGTCAACTTTTACCCTAAACCAATGTGAGCTATCCCCAAAGGGACAGTTCTGTTCTCCCCCCGTCCTCAACCACCTCCATGGCCTTACATCTCAAAACCGTGTTATAGCTCACTTGGTCAGATCCAGAGAAAAATATTGATCTACTGAGAAAGTGGAAAACAAATCTTAACAATAATCAGCAACAGATGGTGTCCTGGTGAGCCGACCTGACTGTGGTGGCACTGTGCAATTGCTAGGGCCAGTGGTGGGAAGTAACAGGACAGCAAGACAAATCATTATCATCAGGTGTGCCACGTAACTCTATCTTTAACTGGCTAAGTTAGGTCCTTCAGGTTTCCAGAATGAATACTTAGGAGCAACAGCAAACGTTTGCAAGCAGTTTTTTTTCATCTACAGTTTTGACTCATTTTGTCTTTTAATATGATTCTAAGTGAACAAACGTTTAAATCTGATCAACGTATTATTCAAATGAGTTATCTGGAGGTCTGGACATTTTAAAAAAGGAAGTGATATGAAAACAAGGGAGACACACAAAAGTCTTTTGATTTCTACAGGAGCTACATGCATAGGAGAATGGGATGGAGCTCACACGTGTGAAAGCAGCAAGATTTCTTTAGTAAGTGTTTATCAAACACATAGAGTTGTTCAGACCTGATTTTTTCCTTCTCTTAAGAATGTTAAAGAACCTAACTCAAATCCCAGTGAAGCTAATTCACAAGTTCCTCTTGGCATTAATATCTCAGGATCAGGGTGGGGACTACAGAAGGTCTATTTTGAATTGAGAGATATATATTATAGTAAATGTGTATAATATATTCATATGAGTATTCGCATTTAAAATATGAAGACAGTTATATTTATTTTCTAATATGCTTAAACATTAAAATGCACTTCTTTTAAAAACCTTGATGGACAAGCTATAGAATGTGACATTTTAAAATGAAATTCTTAAATTGTAATTGGCCACATGAAAGTCACTGACTGTTTTCAGCACTTGTTGAATATTAGAAAAAAACAGTATATGATGCAAATTTAAATGAATTAATTTTGAATACTTTTATTTACATCTGTGATGATTTCTAACTAAAGTAAGTCTGTGAAAATTCACCTCTGCAAAAAGTGTTTAATTTTCCAAGGTCTGCAGTAGCACCATTGAGGCTCCTGTAACACTAGCTTTTAGTAAGAGAATGTTCTTGTAATTGCAAACATAACTGTATTTTTATTTGGGGTGGGGGGGAAGGAGACAGAATGGGCTATGAGTCATTTCTGCCACCAGGTTTTTATTTTAAATACTTATATTTTAAGTGCATTTGCTACTTCTAGTCTTTCTCCTTGGCTTCCAAGGCATACACACAGATAATCACATTTCTTGCTTTTAGAGACAGAATATTCTTTTAAAATCCCGTAGACGCAATATGCAACTTAAATTAGAAAATTATGTTCACTCACAAATTATGCATTAAAGAGACTTTGTATCTCACTATACATCTTGCTCAGAGGGAACTTCTATGTTCGCACATTCCAGCTGTGCAAGCTATAAAAATTTTATGCTGTAACTTTACAGACAGAGAAGGAGTTTCTCCGCAGTTAGACAGGTTTGAAGGAGCTGCCATGAAAGGGCAAGCTCTTGCACCTTTTAATTGGCTCTTTGTCCCTTATGACAAGTAAAGGACCACCGAGGGGAAAACACTGAAACTTCTGACCAACAAATGGGAAAATTTACATACTCTTCTCCTTCCAGTCAGGATAAAGGTTAACTACGTAAATGAGGAAAACAAGTTTTTCAGTGATGTTAAAAACCCCTAGCTTGTTTACAGTCATGTTTACTACATTTACACCTATGGTTTACTACAAATAACTGTCCTCCCCATTTAATACTGATGTAAAATCTACAGAGACAATAAGCCCAAACTCATTTTCCACATCCACATGCTCCATAATACTGATATGCCTACATAAACATAAGCCATCCACTGAACTGTCCATGTACATCTGCAGATGTTCCAGAAGCATCACTATGCAATCAAACACCTACCTAAAGCCCTCTTAAAAACTTTTTTTTTTTTTTTTCTTCCCTTCCTTGATGAACTGCAATGACAAAAGGCACTGCTTTGCACATGGGAAGGATCCCTTCCTGTAAACTATGTGCTTGTATTCCCCAAGGCTCACTGTTTAGCAAGGTGCTTCTCAAGACCTTTTGAGAACATTTTTCTTTCTCCTTCTTCTCTAATGCCAATGAAAGAAGTGGGATAAGAAAGTCTGGTTCTCACAATGCCTCCAGGTATAAAATCTTCCCACCAGCCATGTGGTAGGTAATTTCGTTGCCCGGTATGACATCTGCATTCACAGCAGTTTCCAGATGCTTGGTGAGTCTTGGGTGACAGAACCCAGGGCAGGGTTGAGGTTTTCATCAACAGACCTAGTCCCTAGCTCTCCCCATGGTTGAAATGCATGCATTTCTGAGAATTTACCTCTTCAGCTGTAGCTCCATCTCCCTGTATGCTGCCAAGTTCCTACTGTCTTATTTCAAAGGATTTAGTCAGATTTCTGAGAGAGCTTTGTTAAGCCCAACCCCACTTTAGCACCCTCATGTAATGCTCATATTTTTCACCACAGAATCATAGAATGTTTTGAGTTGGAAGGGACCTTAAAGACCACCTAATTCCAACCCTCCTTGCCATGGGCAGGGACACCTCCCACTCGATCTGGTTGCCCAAAGCCCCTCCAGCCTGGCCCTGAACACTTCCAGGGTTGAGGCTTCTCTGGGCAACCAGTTCCAGTGTCTAACTAACCTCTGAGTGAAGAATTTCCTCCATATTAGTAATATCTTTCCTCCTTAATCTAAACTTGCTCTCTTTTAGTTTAAAGCCATTACCCCTTGTCCTATCACCACACTCCCTGACAAAGAGTCCCTCCCCAGTTTCCTTGTAGGCCCCCTTTAGGTACTGTCAGGCCGCTATAAGGCCTCCCTGGAGCCTTCTCTTCTCCAGGCTGAACAACCCCAGCACTCTCGGCCTAGCTTCACATGAGAGGTGCTCCAGCCCTCTGGTCATCCTCATGTCCCTCCTCTGGACTTACTCCAAGAGGTCCATGTCCTTCTTGTGCTGAGGGGCCCAGAACTGAATGCAGCACTCCAGGTGGGGTATCACGAAAATGGAGCAGAGGGGGAGAATCAGCTCCCTTGACCTGCTGGTCATGATTCTTTTGGTGCAGCCCAAGACACAGTTGGCTTTCCAGGCTGCACCGTTAAGAAAAACAAAAAATATGAACTCCTTTATAAGCCTGGATCTCCAGAGATATTCCCGCTACTGATGAACAAGGACTTAGAGAAGAGAATTGCTAAAATAGATTGATTTTCTTTGTGATTTGTTTTTATTTTTTTCCTTCCTCTTCCAAGTAACACAGTTAATGGTAATGGAAAAGTTATTTGGGAACAAGTAGCTTATAATTTTTATCTTATTGCTACTCAATAAATGTTATAGGTATAAATCAATATATGTAAAAACACCAACCAACCAAAAACAAACAAACAAAACCACCTAGTAATTAAAGAGCCAGTGCTTTCTATGCACAAAGAAAATGACTTTTCTCTTTTGTATCTAATACCAACTGCAAATTTATGCATAGCTTTGCAGGTCTGACCCCCTAATTCTTAATTTTGAAATGTTGAAAAAAATTGGTAAGGGCTTGTAAACAAGATATATTTGGTCATTTTCCCAATGTACTTTGATCTATGTAATAAAGGTCAGCACTCAGTGCTTCATTCTACATTCTCCCAAACATCTAATTGTATAATTATTGCATTATTTCACAGCCAATCAGCTGAAAGGGTTTGTATGGGAGTATGGCAGAAAAAGAGGGCTGTCAGTCTTTGGTTATGGTCCTATAGTTCTAATTCAAGAATTAAATATCTGTCTTTTCTAAAAGTCATTACATGATTTATTGGAAAATTGGTAGAAACAGCCCTGGGGGGGTTGTGCTCAAAATCTGGTTTAGAAGAGTGGCTGCAAGCTATGACTTTTGATTTTCTTCTATAAAATGAATAGCACAGCCTGTTTCTACGTAAATTAAATGTTTGAATATATTTTTTAAAGACAGATTATATTTGTTAATTTAATTGCATTTCTTATGCAATAGGGTGATTTGTGTTTTGATCTTTATTTTTATTTGAAGAAGCCAAATTCTCCCCTTTTGCTGCTGATTCACCAAAAGTGCGTGACTGTTTTTTCTGTTGTTTGATAGCCCTAAAATGTCTGCAGAAATTGTAGGTCAAGAATTACAGCCATGGTAAATCACGCCTCATGAATGAGAAGTCATCTGTGATTTCTCTGGGGTTGTTTTTTTTTTTTTTTTTTTTTTTTTTGGTCTATCTTCAAAATGAATGTAATATTCAGAAGAAAATAAAGGCTGCTTTAGCATATTGGACATAGATATGAACCATATCTATATATGCATATTTATGACATTCAGGTTCTGTTGACATCTAGAATTTAGGCTATATCAAACAGAGGGAAACCTCTATAAATAACCTAAAGAAAAAATTATATTTTAACAAGAGTTATTCCAAGTAATTATTTTTTAAAAATGCAATTAAATTTATTTTCTGGTTATAAAAATGATGATTGCTTCTCATCATGAACCCAGAGATGCTTCGTCCCTCTCTCTCCTTGCTTGTTGAAACTTTGCTAGTGAAGTTTCTCTTTTTATGCAGCCTTCAAGCATTCTTTCCTGCCACAAAATCTAAGCATGCTGGTCACTTTTTTTTTTTTTTTTTTTTTTTTTTTTGGTGTAGGGCAGTGGCTCACCCCTCTTCCTGTGCTTAAGCACTGAAACGGGCTCATAATAGTGGCAAGTGGTGGAGCCTGGGGCTCAGCAGTGCTGGAGAACACTGTGGGGATGGGGCTGCCTCTGCTGCTCCGGAACCTCCTCCAGCATGTTCTCTAGGGGTTTGGTACCCCCATCTCCTGTGCTGGGGATCAGCTGTACCTCTATCACCCCAGTTACTTTTTTCTTTGTGACCCACCCACCTCCATTTCTAAAATAACCAATCTTGTAATTACTCTTGTAATGCCACTGAACAATAAAAGTGATTTGCTTTAGCTGCCATTCCTGGAAACATGGCAAGAGGTAGATGAGGACTGGCTTCTTTGTGGTTTCACTCACCTTCATCTCCGCAGCAGGCTCCTCCTATTTCATGCATCCCAAGCTGAAGGCTAAGAAAAATCAATAACTGCTTCTGCCTTTCTTTTCCCCCTTTCTGCCAAAGTATCTGTCAAAACAGCAATGATTGTGGATAGAGGTGAAAGCCACAAAACTGTACTTTTAAATGCACAAGAGGAGTTATCTTTCCTATTTATGTACCTGATAGTTTTAAGATTTTTTTGCTTGTATTGTCAGCAGCTGTACTCACATAATAGCCCCCGAAGCTTCAAAGGGCAAATAACAGGCACATCAGATGCAGCTAGGCATATACAATAGATTGAACATCTCCAAAGAACTCCCATTAGAGTCCATTGGGTCAATAATCCACAAACTAAGAAGGATTTACATGATAGACCATAACAGCTGTTTTGGAGCCATTACATTTTATCAATGCAAAATCTACTTTTAAAAATATTGTAATATATTTATTTATGTGAGAGGTCTTAATGGCTTTGAAGCTTCCATTCCAGGCTACAGTGTAAAAAAAAAAAAAGATACCAAAATTAGTAACAGAATCATAATAGGTTATTTACTTGATTCCTCAAAATAGCTGAGATAGATGCCACTGCATTTCATTGAATGAAATTGAAAATTTAGAACAAATCAGTCTGTGCAGACAACATAGTTATAAATAAGATGCACTTGTATTGAGAAAAAAAAAGACAAAAATATCTTTTCTACATTACTTTGACATATTATATTTACTGGTGATGTAGGAAAACTTGGAATAATATTTTGACCTATTTTCAAGTGCAGCCAAATTGAAAGAAATCTGTAACAGGAGAATGGAGAGAAGATGTTACCCTGTCCTCTCTTTCCATCACTCTTTGCTCAGGGTACCCAGAAATTAATTCCAGTTTGGTTAAATTTAGAGCTGCCTCAAAACTCCTCTAATTGATGTCAGTGGGAAGGACTTTCTGTGCACCAATTTCATTCATTTCTTTGACAGCTGTGCTTACTGCACTTTTGCAGAGAGAAGCCTGCATCAGTAGAAGCAGCTAGGGAAAAAACAGGGGGAATTCCCAGTTTTTATTGACCTTTTCCTTTGTGCTAGGACCATGGTATTAAATGGACATAGAAAAGAGTAGGATCTAACTCCATTTTCCCAAATGTTTGTACAGTAAAAAAAAAAAAAGATGCAAGCATAGCACATACCAAGAATATTGTTGCAGTTACACAGTAAATCTGCAAAAGATCTAAACATTAAAAATTAATCTCAAGACTTTATTATTCCTTTGTAACTCAGCACTGCAATGATCTTTGTGTAGTGGAGGTCTCTGCAGTGCTCATATGTGCTCTTATGCTTAGGCAGAATGCCATGAATTAAGGATGGAGCATAAACCTTGCCTTTGAATTTCCTGGCTTTTGTTAGTTTGTGTCATAAACTCAGCATTATTCAAATCTAGGGTTTTGTATTTAATATTATTAAATGCCTCCTCATCAATGCCAAGTCTGTAATTGGTCACAGTGAATAGGTGATTAGACAGATAAAGTGCAATTGTGATTGCAAAAACTATCACCAGGTTTGCAGAGGACAATAATTATGTAGCTTATAATGTTTGAAAATATTGCCTAAATCTCCTTCCCACATGTTGTTTGTGATGGAAAACAATTAGACAAAGGATTCTTTTTCTAAGCTGCCTCTGATTCAGATTTGCCTGATGAATGGTCTTTATACTGAACCCAGAGCATTTGTTCCAAGTAAATTATATGTCATTGCAAATGCAAAAGGTCTGCTTGACAATGTTTATTGGGATAAATTAAATCTTCTAAAGATGGTAAACAGAAGGCCTCAATAATTATTCACTTCTGTATAGTTTAAGCTGAAAAGGATGTTGCAGTTAGGAGGATGGAGATGAGGCAAACAACACTCCCTGCATTGTGTTAACAACATAAGAGTTACAATAGGGAAATTTAATTTGATACTGATCTACATGAGGCACAACACAGCAACACAGTTTCAAATGCTACTTTTCTAATGGCAGCCTTTGAATTGCAAATTTCCACCAAACCCACCTGATTCATTACTTGAACACATTCCCAATCAAGTCAAGGAGTTCTCTTGTTGGCTTCAAACGGGGCAGGAGCAGGCTCTACCTTCTTCTGATTTCAGGAGGTAGATATAAAATCCAACAGACGCTTTACTGGTGAAAGGCTTTATCCTGCAAGGTGACTAACACACAGGCAGCCTATCCAGTGCTCAACAAAAAAAAATGCTTCTGGCCTTTGCTGTAGCAAGCCAAATTTCTCCTCGCACTGAAAGGTCAAATCCTAGAATAGTCTACAGCCCTTTTGTAAGTGCTTGCCTCAGAAAGGATACTTTTAAAAGTTGGCAGTGATTTGAAAACGTTTTGTCACTTCTGTGGGCCACCCAAAACCCACTAAAAGAAATGGCAATCTTTCATGTAATGTTATCAGGCTCCCAATAGAAAATTGCTCTGAAGATGGCAGAGCCCTTCAGAGCAGATGAGCCTTTGGCAGGTGCCTCTCTCGCTATATCTCCAGTGGCACTAAGCTGCACGCCACATACCAGCATGGTGCGTAAGCACAGAGAAAACCTTTAGTACCCCATTTGAGAATGCCATGTAGGAAAAGGTGCAGGGGCCATCTTTGAAATCATAGCATAGCCTCCTGGAGCCTAAGAGGAATATATGGGAATTTTAAAGGATGACAATTAATTAGTTTATGATCTAGATTAATATCAAATTGAATCTTAAATAATTTCATTACATGTTGTCAGAAGTTCTTAGTTACTCTATTAGCTCATTTTTGTAATCACTATAATATTTCTAACTTTCCAGATGGCTAAAACTCACTGAAATCTTGTGCGTGGACAATTGAAAAATATTCTATGAGCTATTAAAATGCTTTACAGAAAAATATCATCTCAGAAGTTAATAATAGGCTATTTCTAAAAAAATTAAAATACTTATTTCTTTTGCTTTTAACCCTAGTTCTGCATTTCAGGTGCTTATGCTGCTTGACTCATTGTAACGTCCCTGGAAGGGTTTTCATGAACTACCTACTCTTCATTGGTATTCACAGTCACAGGTACAGGTTTAACTCACATTCATGCATACATTCCCAGGCAGGAGATATATTAATGGGACTTCATACCTTGTATTGAACATATTTGTGTTTAAACATATATAAATGCTCAAAAATACATACATGTTTGCAGGACTGCAGTTACTTGAAGGCAATAATTTGCTCTTTTCTTGACTCTCCCTACCCTCAGTACACCCCAGCTCTTTTGCCCTTGAAAGGACTAGATGGAAGTCAGAGTGAGAATTTTTATCCCCGTTCATCAGGGGCAGGGCAAAGAGGATTTATAGCAGAACAAATTTGAGATTTGAGGAAGGTGTAGAAATCTATGGTCATACACACATTGGGAGGGACAAGCCCTGGCAAGTAGACCTGAATGCTTCGTTGCTTAGGGTAATGCCAGTAAAATGCAGATAAGCACATACTGCCTATTCACCTCTGAGGATGGCACAGATAATGTATACAAGATGTGGATACTCTCCTAGTGTTTGCAGCATTTTGTAAATGAAAATATACCTTTGTGAACTCAAGGTTTTTCTCTGCTTAGCAGATGGCCAAAGGAAGCAATTATGCTGTATACTAAACAAGCAGACTTCTTTTTTTGCAAAACAAGTCACTAAAATCCCTTATATGCGAACAAGCTTTTATTAATGACCTTTTTTGAATTTTACTACTGAGCCTAGCAATAATCCGTGGGTATTGTTAGAAATGTAAATGTAAAGAGATAAGGAAATTTTCAGGCAAATCTATATTTAATTTTGAAGAAAGCTGCTCTTTTCTAATGACACTGTTTGCATGGATATCTGATGGTAAAGCTAGGGGAGGGTCACAGTAGATAAAACCTAACAGAATCATTGAATGAAAAACAAATATTTATTTTCTCTTTGTCTCTTTGGGACTCATTTGCATTAAAACTGCAGCATTTCCACAGACCGTTAGTGAAAATAAAAGCTCATTTATGCATTTAATATTAGGAAAGCTCTTTGAGATTGAGGTTGTATAAAAACTGATTCCACTCTACATCCTCGTCTTTCCAAAAAGAATACCAAGTTGAGGCAAACGGAAGAGATACTTGGTTTGTTGTATATCTCAAATTTGCAGTCTATTGTGCTTATGTAGTTTTATAACTGTATTATAGATCCCATTATCACACAGCTTCTTTTCTGAATTCCAGCTCCTATTCTACAAAGCTATTTGTCACTTATTTTAACCTTGAGCATAGTTTCATAAACAAAACTCCTCATGTGCTTAAAATTAAGCAAGTACTTACAAGAAGTGCCATGTGATGCCTTCAGTCCATCTTGCCCAACTACCCGAAGCCCTTTGGAGTTGTCTCCATCAGTCTCCCTGCTCTTTGGTGCTGGCAAAACCTTTGTTCTCATTCATAATGTCATGAAATTCCTTTTGGAAATGAAAAATATCTTATGGAGGCTGATATATTTTACAGAATAAATTGTTTTAATTTGCTTATGTCTGGAAAAATTGCAGTCATGCTTTAATTTTTTGAAAGGGCAGGATTGGCAACAAATGAACATAAACACATTTTGCACCAGGATGTTCCCAGCAGAGAACTGGGTGGCTCTTGCCTGCATGGCATGAGCAGCACTAGTCTGTAACAAAACTTCAGTCCCTACCTTTTGTTCCTCTGCCAGCAGGCAGCAATACGCCCATTGTGGTTGTGGTGTCCATCCTCACCTTACGTGGCAGGATGCAAAACACCAAAGGGGTGGTTGGAAAACAGGCTGATTGTTCCAGCTTATTTTGCATGTTGTTTTATTTTTAGCATTGTTGCATTCGACACTCAATAAAACTAGAAAATGTGATCAGCACACTGAGGTTGTCTCATTTTTTATTGTCTCCTTGGTGTGAATAAGCATGGTGCGTAAGCCAATTGTTTTGAAAGCCCTAATCTAAAAAGCTGTACAAGCATATGTTTCTTTTAAACAAGGAGCTGATTTATTTTTAAGTGGGCCAAGCTAAAAAGGAGCTAGGGTTCAAGTTATGCGGTCCGCAGGAGCTCTTAATGGAGTTTTATAAGTAGTAGCATTTCACATCAAAATAATTACATCTCTATGCTGATTAATGATTAACCTGAGTGTTTAGTATTCCTTTCTGAATGCCAGCTTCAGTCGTCGGATAGATTACCTTTGGAGTCAATAGGAGAAGCCATGTGTACATCAAAATGCGGAAGTTATCTTTGTCATTAACCTTGAGAAGCATCATCGATTACTGGCAGTAAGTAAGATCTAATGGTTTCAGAGAAATAACTGCTTCAAAAACAATCTCTAGGCATATATGACAATGAGTTAGATGAAGCCACAAATATATGGGATGGATATGAATTGGTGCAGATAGCTCAGAATAGTATTACAGTTCAGTTAGATTTACTGGTATGGTAAAGAAGACAAAAATCACCATTTTGCAATTTCCCAGTCAAAACTCACATCTACGTATGATGCAGATATCAATAGAATCAGAGAGACATCTCAGTACCATGAAGACACTCTAATAAGATAATTTTAATTAACAAAGTCATCACTACTGTGTTGTACTGTTCATGTAAACTCAGCTGTATTTTAAATATGACCTTATGCTTATAACTAAACAGGGAAAAATACATGCACATATGTTTTCTGTGGTTTTGGGGAGATGTCAAAATGGATTTCCAAAGAGATTTCCATTCTACTTTTTGTTTTGAAAGGACTTTGTAAGCCTTGATTACTTTAGCTGCCTATAGCAGCAACAATTCTTAAAACTATTGTTGTTACTTCCCCAGTAGATAAAACAGCAGTAATTTCAGTCTCTTTGAAAATGTTTGGAAAGCACAAAACTGGTATGTGTGTGGGATTCTGCATTTGGAGTCTCTGGACCATTAAAGACTTGCATGTTTAAACTTTAACCGGCGGAACGGCCTTTCTTTCAATTTTCTCAGTATATATTATACACAATAATGCATTTTTAACAAGGGGAACTGTGCTGTCACTCAATTCAGGGCATTCTAAGATTAAATAAGTGTCTGGTCTACTTTACTTTGCCTTCATCAGAGACACTAGAAACAAAGTATTTAGAAATAAAAGAAACCTCTTTGGACACCTTGTCCATCTGTTTCCCAAGTGGATGATAAAATTTTGTCTGTCCCAGCAAGTTTCAGTAGGCCCATATATTAGGGACCTGCAATTTTCTTTGCAAGCAAAGTGCATTTCAGAACACCACAGAGGTTTTGCTGATGCTATATTTTCTCCAGCCTGAATCTCACATCATTACCCATGATAATAATTCTGTAGACTTCCTACTTGCATCCTTCTGCCAGATAGGTATTGGGAGGCACAGGGGTGCTGGGAGCAGGCCAAGATACTTCCCTTTGTACCCAGCAATAAGCCTTGGCCCAGGGAAGGGGCTGTCCCCACTAGTGCCATTGCTGTAGAGCTGACTTCAGCTGCTGAGGTAGCTGCTGAGGAGCAGAGACAGAAGCTCAGCCTGCTTTTACTGGTTTCAGTAAAAGCACTGAATTCAAAAAAGTGCTTGAAGGGTACCCACAGATGGCAAAAATTGTGACGTGAAGACCCAAGCAAGTGCAGAAAGCAAAATTGGGACACCTGAGAAAATACAAAATAAACAAATTAAAAATCAGATTCTACACAACTTCTGGAGGAGATCAGTAGGTCTAACTCCTGCTCTCTTTGCCTCTGGCTCTGCATCTGCCCTTTGCATTCCTCAGGGGACTCTTCCATTGCTGAAGGCTGCTAAAATACTTTGTGCTAAAGCAGTTTTCCTTGCCCTTTCTTTTGCCACCTTCTAGCCCAATGCTGGCAGCTTCTCTAGCCTTGTATCTCTCAGGAACTTCTCTCCACCACCCAGAAAAAAGGCTCTGATTAGTCTTCTTGCATAATATGTGCATTATAGGACTATGCAAGATATTGAGAGTATGGTCCCAGACCTGCCTTCATGTTTTTCAAGAGATGTATGAACTTTGAGTCTTGGAACAGAAAAAGCCCCCAGCAGTTAAAAAAAACAATAAACCAAATCAAACCAACCAACCAACCAACCAAAAAACAAAACAAAACAAAAACAAACAAACAAAAATAACCCAACAAAAAAATGTGAATCACAATTTGATTGATTACAATGTGCCATTGTAATCCTGGGTGTAAAATAACGAAATAAAGGATGGTATACTCATGTAAAGGCCAATGTTAAATTCTACGTTGGTGACTGACTAGCAGCAAACTACTGAAATTTAAGACTTAAGTCTATGGTCATATGGTTTGCCTGACCCTAACTCAGGCAGAACCTCCAATATATGAGGGGTTTGCCTGAGCAAAGATTACAGCGGTTACCAGTTTGCAGTCAACTTACACAAGACTGACTTTAGCCGTATGTATCCAGCTCTGCCTATTTATTAAGATGTGACCCTTCTCCTGCTGCAGGATCATCCCTTATACCATGATTTGTAGCAATTAATTGGCCTCCTCTAAGCTGACTAGCAAATCCATATACTACTGTAATTACCTGAATGTAAAATATTTAGGAAATATCTATCATGCTCTTGGAAGTCTCAGGTCATTGAAAGAAAGCCAATGAAATTGCAAACAGGCTGACGGGATTGGATATCAGCTACCTTTCCTCCCCCCTCCCTGTTCTCTTGGCTCTTAGCATTTGTCTCTAGGGCATGACCAAATAGTGGGCATGTGTCATAAAGACATTTATCATGTAATTACAGCTTTAAGATCAGTTTCTGTTGATGTGAGATGATTACTGTGCATTTCACGCCTTTCAGGTTCCCAGCTGGGATTCAGAGATTTAAGGACATGGAATATATATTTTTTAAATTTATGAGATAGCCATTAATTTAATTAATTGGAGCATAAGAGTTCAGTCAGTGACCAAATAAGAATCCTGCAAAACAGAGAGAACAAGATGTTTTATGAAGTTTCGATATTTTTGACATGTATAAGTTGGAAAAGCAAAGGCCTTTGTTTCCTCTTCAAGGAACAGAACATTTCTGTGGAATAAGAAAAATGACAGATCAAATTAATTCATTGTGAAACCTGATATTAGAATAAGAATACTATTAAAATGAGACTATTTTAAGCCTGACTTAAAAAGTATTGTTCTTCTGCGTTAGCAATAACTCACTGCAATTTCTATATGGCTTACACCAATACTCGCATTTTAAAATCTAGGCTTAGACATTGTAACTGTGATTCCTTGAATTCATTTCAAGATTATATGTTGTTTTTCTTTGATTTTGCATTTTTAATTGCAGATCCTGTTAGATTTATCATGAGGAACTCTGTCACCAAGGTGATCATACAGATAGATTTCCAGTGTTTTTAATACTCACTAAATTTATATGAACTTTGCATTGAAACTGTATTTTTTTCTGATACTGAGGTCAGCCTTTTGATCATCCTCATGGCAGTTTAAGCTAGTATATGATATTTTTAAAGGCTTCATTAAAACAGTTTAAGTTTTTAGTGAAATAGATGTAAGATTTTTTTTTTCCATTATCTCATGAGATGCAGCAGGCAATCCAGTACAGCACCTGTGTCCAAATTACAGCTGGGCAAAACATTTTATGCTTGGCCACTTTTAAGAAAAACAGTTTATCATGATTTTCTTTTAAAGAAATCAGCCTGATTCCTGCCCAGAAATAGCACCAAATTTCAAAATTAGCATGAACAACTAGAAGCATAAATTTTAGGTTAAGGATACAGCAAGAAGGAATTGCATGTCATCACACACAAGCATGCCTGAATGCAGAAGACTTGATTTGCTGCCTCACTCCCTGGCAGTGACACTCTTGTCTGGGTGCAGACTGATGTAGGGGTGGTATAAAGGCTCATGAGTTAAGCCCAAAATGTTCTTTGTGAAAAGGAGTTGGCTGGCAGAGCTCCTGGACATCAGAAAACTCACTTTACAGCCATTAAGATACTTGCCTGTAGTACCTCCAGCCCTATGGTCAGTCACTGATGTCATCTACTGATCCAGCAAACTGTTTCCAGTCTTTATTCTTGAGGAAATGTACTTTTGGAATCACTAGTAGTGGTAACTAGTGGAAGTTACTGCAACAGCATTAAAATGAAGGGAGTTATCAAAACCTAAATCGGCAGCCCTATGTGAAAAATGCAAATCAGGCAGTGGCTGAGGATTGCAGAAGGATGAGCAATCAGACAGGTGCAATTTACACTGGGAGGGAAACAAAGGCAGAAGTGTCCTGACAGCAGAGAAATTATATCTGACTTTATCTGGGGGCACATACCTGGCCCTGGCTGCCCCAAGATCACTGCACATCGCCAGCCAAGCTGTTCTCATGCTTAATTTACAGCCTGCAAGGTTCATGCACTGTCTAATGAAAAAATTTGATGGGAACTTTGCAGAAGGTAGGACAGTTGACAAATTATTCACATTTCTGAAGAGGAAGGGAGAGCTGCCTTGGCCCCAGGAACTGACCTCACAGTGTTTTGACCTGTTCCAAGGGTTGTCATCAGGGGTTTTATGAACATTCCCCTTTTGGAGTGTAACATGCTTAATGTGACACCAGACTATATTATCTTGCTTCACCCTTTTCATAATTCAACATCACATTTGTAGCTCAGCAGCAGTTACAGAGGGGTTTGAGATGTTCCTGAGGAGGTAGTCCAACCTTGATGCAGAGGGTTGCTTGGTGTGTGCATTGTCATTCTGTCTGGTTACACCTTATGTATGGGAAAAGCAATAAGAATTGCCTCAAGATTGCTCATATCCTTACTCAGAAACCAGTTTTGTCCTGTGACTTGGGCCTTTGGTAACTAAAATGGCAATTCATGACGCAAAGTAGCCCTTTACTCATGTCTGTCGTCAAGCATCCAGAGGCACCAGCTAGCCCTCTCCTTCCCAGATGGGTTCCTCATCCTATCCAGTGGAATTCCCTCCTTCCATGAGCTCCTTTCTCTATGTGTGACTGACACGACCAAACTGATAAGTTTATTTTCACTGATTTCTGATCGAGCTGCTTTTTCCGTCAGTAAACATCAATTCTACCTCCAGTCAAGAGACAGACCACCTTTGCCCAGCACTGCATCTGAAGGGCTGAGATTTTCTTGACAAAACCATCAGTTTCTCACAAGCCATACTCATAAGCTTCTGTGGAAAGAATTACACTTCCTCCACTTGAACTTTCATAAGTTTCAAAAAATCCTACCTTCTTTTCTGAACTACAACATCTTATGTATCTGCCAAGTTCTTTGGAGCAACCTCTTTGGCAGAAAGATATTACTATATCTATAGTCCCAGGTCATTGAATTCATCTCTTCCTCTACAATTTAGCTGTTAATCACATTCTTTTTAAATAATAAAGTAAATAAAAAATAAATATGACTATAAATATTTTGTTTGATGCAGATCTCAGTAACAGAAAATAGGATTTTACTCTGCTAATAAACCAGTATTTTTTGTCTTTTCTTTTGATGCATACTTGCCTTATAGGTAGATTTGTCTGTCTACATCTCAGTACTTTAAGGCAGTAATAAAAGATCCTGAAGTCTCTGTGACTTAGTAATATGTCCAACTAAGAAAAATTTCTTGCAAACTGATTTTTATGCTCTTTTAGAAACTGATATATGGTTAATATTTAATACCAATATATTAATGAAAAATTCAGCTGCTAATAAATAGGATTTATTTATTTTCTACCATTTAAATTGCCCCTACTGTCATCTTGAAAATGCTGATAGATAGATAAATAGATAGACAATCTAAGCAGAAACAAGTATCCATTTGTTACGGGCTATTTTGTGTTTATATAAGTGATTTAGCTTCAGAGGTGTCCCACAGTTTATATTCTAGCAGGAAAATCATGGAAACAGCAGTTTCTAGCTCCTGTTTGCTTTGCAGAGGACAGAAGTCTGCTTTTAGCACTAATCAGTGTAGAAGAGGTAGCTATCATGATTATCATTTGCAAAAGCAAATTCCTACCAGCAAACACTTTGGTGGTGTACTCCGGTTTTTGGAGTTTCTTAGTCCTTTCTTACCTCCTGGCATCACATCAAATAGCATTGAGCATGTAACACTCCTGCTTACACTCTCTTCCTGTGCCTGAAGAAGAAATGCAGATTGTATTTTGTACTTATTAAAATGGAAAGAAAAAAACACAAAAATCACTGATGTTGGATCCCCGTGTGCTCTGAAATACCTGGTCTGTGGTCTTTCAAGGACAATTACACTGTTCACTTAGAAAAGAAGCGGCATCATTTTGGTACGTTTTCCCCCATAGCATCAAAACTCACACTTGCCCTTTGAAAGCTTGCATTTGCTTCTGTGTGTAGTACCCAGGTAGGTACCATGCTGGCATTTCTTCATTTCATCCCTCTAGATTTTAAAAGAAAATCTCTCTGTAATGGTCATACCCTCATTTCTTTAAAAAAAAAAATAAAATAAAAAAATAACAGAGAGAGAGAGAGGCATCAAAAGCAATTTTTCTTTTCCACATGCCTATGTGGTAAACCCAGATGTCAGGCTTTTTGTGGTGATGTGATTCATATCACTTCAGTAGGGGATGTTAGCTCTACATTTAGTCTTGCCTAGACTGTAACGAAGGACACCGATTACTCCGGTGATTCAAGCTAAAAGCTGCAGGAGAGGCATTAGAATACAGGAAACGTATAGGGGAATGCAATTTCAAAGTGGATGAAAAATGTGTGAGTGGATGAACATTCAGTTAGGTAATTACACCTTAGGTTTAGTCCTGAATTTTCTTCAGCCTTACTCTAGGGAGTGCCTAATGGCCAGACCTGAGTTTTTAATGGCAACATTTGGGCAAAAAGTATGGCTATTATGTGAGCAAATGTAGCACTTTATCCTGGAGGAATGGATATCACCTTCAGTGTCAAAAGTAAAGAAGAATCAATTCAGCTATGTGAGCTATGAAACTTTTTGGTGGGCAATCCTAGAATGGCCTCGTGCTGTGGGGAGGGGAAGGGGAAGATGGTGTCTGAACGTGAAATGTGCACAGCACAAAGTACACAGTCGGAGATATGTGTGTCTAGTGTTCAGTTTAGCATTTCCAGTCACATCAGTGAAGTTACATTCACAACAGCTGGAAAAGAGAGTCAGGTACAGAATTTATGCAAAACCAAATAATCAAATAATTTAGATCAAAAGAGATACAAAGCCAAATGAAATGATGACTGCCATTTTCACCACTAGATGAAATGTGTCTCACAGCAAGCCAGTTCTTAGAGCAATAATAATTAAAATATTCATAGAACAATGTGACTCTTTGGGACAAGAAAATTCTCCACTTTCTGAAAAAAACAGCTTCAGTGCCAGTTAACAGGCTTTTGGCCAAATGTCAAATGGGACAAAAGGGACAGTCAAAAAGTAGCTGGTGTAAGAAAATTTTTTATTTATTTTTTAATCCCAGGCACTCCTTGAGATTGTAAATGAGCTGCCTCCAGTCCTCTCCAGTCCTTCCCTATGGAAATGAGTCATAGGATGTTATGATGCAGGATGCTCTGTGGTTCTTGGTCAAACACCTGTTGGAGCAGGGAGCAGGTGACACAACACCCTTTCCCTAATGCTACTGAATAAGAATAAGCTCTTGCTCATCTTTACAGTTTGAAGGAGGTGCACCAACTTCAAGGAACAAGCTGAAGAGTGCCTCCTACCAGAAAGCCTTACCTCAAGAGCTGGTAGAGGATTCATGAAAAAGAGGGCAGATTTATATTCCAGCTTTTGAACCAACATCTTCTACCTTTCATACACATGCTCTAGTGAGCATTAATACTGGGGACAATCTTCACTGATCGTAACATTAGAGTGTTCCTTTTTGCATTTAACAATTTAGACTTCAGCTGAACCACACAGCAAGCGAGATGCTCACTAGTCTGTTTGGAAGAAAAGTCCCCGATGAAAATGGAGACTAGAGTTCAAAGAGAAACTGTATCTTGGTCTCCCGGATCGTAAATACTTGTCTAGAGGAGAATTTAATGCCCTGCTTATTCAGCGCAAAACATTAATTTTATATTTTTCTCATAAAAAACAAGCCCATAATAAACAAAATCATCATGGTTCAAGTGAAATCACTTTACATAAAAGCTGAATATTTACTTATTTTTTATTTTTATTTTTAGTTAGGAAAAATAAGAGTAGAAAGGAGAGAACAATACTTGCTCTGTCTTTCCTCCATTTTACTTCTGCGGACGAAGCCATATACACCTGCTACCTGCACTCTCTTAATTGCTTGAAAAGCTTCCTATGGCTGTTTTTCTACAAATGGACCCCAAATTGCCATTACTGCTGCATGCTTCAGGCTAACAAGAGGAACATAGCAAGGAGTAATGGATAGGCCGTTGGCCTTATCATCTGGTGGGCAGAATAAAATCTGAGCTTCCTCCTTCCAGGCTTCAACCTGAACACAGCTGTGATGGAGCAGGAGGAAGTTCCCTTTGCCTGGCTTTGACATGAAGAACCTCACTTTTCCTGGCTTTGGCATGGCTTTTACATGTTTTTTACATGGCTGGAGGGAGGACCTTCAAGCAGTGTTGTGGAAGAAGCTACTCTCATGAGATATGCTGCCCCACTTGGAGTCCTAAGAGGTTAGAATCATCCAATAGCTGTCTACACCATATGCCTATCAGAAGTGACCCCTGATTTTTAACATTTCTTTTTAGCAGAGTGACCTGTTGTAGCAACATGTATGTACAAGCATCACATCAACAAACTTCCAGAGGAATTTCTCTTGTTATTTAATGCAGCACCTTGTATTTCTATGACTAAGGCAATTTGATCCCTCAAAAAATCACAGTCTGAATGTCCTTAAACTGAACTGATGTACTGTACTTAATAGCCTGGTGACTTCTTGGATTAGACTGATAGAGCCGGTGATGAATAGGGTAAGTATAGTTAACAGCCATTCTTAAACAACTTTGAGTGTCATTAATTTTGTTATAGGACAGATTAATCTGAAATGTCAGGACTTGCTGTACTAGACCTAAAATTGTATTTTCAAACCAATTTTAACAGATTGTATTTCACTCTTGACACAAAATTCATTTGCTTGCCTTAGATTGCGGCTTTTATTGTAATTGTATCAAATTAAATCAGGACATTAGATCCATAGAAAACTAAGTTGAAGTTAGAGGAAAATAGTTGCACTAAATTTCTTTCTATTTCCCTTAATACACTTTTTCCTCTTATAACAAGCTCTAATGCTTGAATAGTGTTATAGATTAAGAAGAGATTTTCATTGCATTATGTCTAGGTATCTAAAGCACAGTTATACGTAGTGCAATACCCGTTCCATTGGTTGCCATATTTATATTAACAGAATACCTGAAAAAGAAAGAAAATCTGGTTTTCTTTTATACAGTCAATATTTATTTTGATTGGTGTTACAAATTATGTACTAGAGCCAGTTTACTTAAATCAGTTTGAAACATTTAATTAAAGAGCAGCCTGGATGGCTAACAAGGACAAAAAGTAGCAGAAGTTTGAAATAGAGTTTAAGGATGAGTTACAGGGCCTTGAAAAAGAATAATTTCCCCTCACACCTCAAGAAATACACTGCAGATAATAAATAGTTAAATCAATAATCTGGACATAAGCAATCCATACAGAAAAGTATGTTTGCATAGAAACATTTCTTGAATAATCTTGAATTATGAATAAATTCGTAAAAGTACAAGTCAGTTCACAGATAATTCATGAACTGAAATAAGGGCAAAATTTGTCGAATAAATTATTCACTGCAAATAGTTCCTAAGCTCTCCAAAAGTACTATCACACTTCATTTATATCTTGCCTTAGGGGTAGACAAAAATACTCAGAAAAAAATATAACTAACCTGAATTTTTCCCTAAAAAAATTCAAACTGGAACATCTCCTTTCACAGTATTTTTAAAGGTAAGAAGCTTGTTTAACTTCAGCTTTTACTTCCCCTCCCCAGGAACCCGATTTAATGTCAGAAGCCTCTGATTTTATCTCAACATCAGATATAATATGGTGTAGAAAGAATAGCTGTAATTCCAGTTTCCCAGAACTTACAGTAGTACCTGCTGGAAGATTTGGTTTATTGCAAGACCTTCAGACCAAAAAGAGAAAATTAAAATTTTTTTTTTGGTGATTACTAAAAATTCGTATTTATTTATTTATTTATTTATTTATTTTTTATGTTGCACATTCTGTATCTAAAAGGGCACTGTGACTGTCTCAAGCCTGTAAAGCCTGAGCTTTTGAATGTATTTGTATTGCTGTATTAGTCTGTGAAATACGTTAGGAGGTTTATCTGATGTGTGTAAATGGAGGCAAACCAGTGAACTCTAGGTTCTTCTGCAACTTCTGTGCACCAAACTGGTGAATGTCCTATGGATTTTCATGATTTGTATCCAGAAAAGAAAGCCAGAAAAGTGAGTGGAAAAGTCATTAGAGGGACATCAGCTTATGTAACTCCTGGTGTCAATAATAAAAAATGTCTCTGAGGGAGTCCAGCAGAAGTGTCTTTTATTTTCCAAATTGAACCAAATCAACAACATTTTTTTCTACTATATTAAAAAAAAAAAAAAAGAGTAAAAATACTTAAGACAAAAAAATATATTTTCTGGACAAGAAGGAATACAAGATGTATGCAGATGTAGGCAGATGTTGGAATATTGAGGCATCTGGTACACGTATGTTGGTATATACACAATTTATAGAAACATGAAGTATTTGGGATTCTGCTCTGACTAATAGAAATGAACCTTGGCAGCATGACATGGCTTACCATTCAGCGCTATATCATGTAAGAAGGCTGATGCAGTAAGAACTCATTTGAGCTTGTGCTGACTTCCAGCAGGCAACCTGGAATCCCAATGCCAAAGCAGGGAAACTGAAATTCAGAGAGGGAGTAATGAAACAGAAGAGAGCAAAATGATTCTCAGCTGTGGTTTCAGGACAGGTTTCAAATCCAAAGGAAGTTACATGAAAAAACCAACCCCCACAACAAACAAACAAACAAACAAAACCCTATGTAAATCAGAACTTGCTCATGGGATAGTTATATTGGTCTTTTTCCTCAGACCCCTGAGAAAAGATGACCCATACCAGGCTGTAGAGACATAGAAAAGTTTTGTCTTGTACATGGAGCTAACATTAAATTCTACCAACACCAATCTACAGCCTTTCAAAAAGCCACCACGTCAATGGTCCTTGAAAGACACCCGCAGCATTCTCCAGGGGAAGAAGTAGGTAGGCATTTAACTGTGTGCCTGGCTCTCCTTGCTTCATCAAACAAAAAATAAATTAGACAGGTCAAACATTGTAGATCTAATCTCACTGTGAACTGAAAACATAGTGGCTCTCCTGCCACCAGAGTAAAGGAGCCTGCAGTGACCCCACCATGAACTGGAGGGGATGGGAGATCACCAGCAGGTGCAGTCTGGGAGGACTCAATGTCGCATTCAAGTTTATTCTTTGTACGGTTCTGAGAATGGCAGGATTGTGTTTTGAATCCAATACCCCAGGGCTTTCACTTGCTTTCTCACAATTACCTGTGCAAGAAGAAGCGGGGGGGGGGGGGGGGGGAGGAAGAGAGAATTCTTCTGTGGCAGAGCAGAAACGGTCAAGGGCAGTTCAGATTAAAGACCATGATTGGCACAGGCTGCAGAGAGGCTAAGCCAACAAAATAAAAAATAGAAGCCTCCTGTTTAATAGAAACAAATTGCTCTCCACTTCTCAGTGACACAGATAGTGGGCCATTTGTACCTGCTGCCCTTTGTTAGGAACAACAGCAAGGAAATGTACTCGTCTGGGGCAGGGTAAAATTCTTTCTGTTGTATTTGGCTATCTCAGTCCGCAGAACAAGCACAGCAGTTAAGTAGTTGAGCTTCCTTGTACATTTGTTTGATTAAAGGTCTGTAACGCTGGCTCAGGTAGAAACAGCTCAGCTGCATGAAACCACAATGAATGAGGGGTTTGTTAGAGCTCAGCCAGCGAGACACTGCAGAGCTGGTCTCTGAATGAGCTCTGAATAGGAGCTTGTTGTTTTGCGTGTTCACTTTAGGATGGAAGCACGAAACTGTACATTTTAAATTACATGTGATGAGATCTGGCCTGTTTTGCATGTGTATATTGGGGAAACTGCTAAAAATGAAGGCAGGCTCTTTTGCAAGTTGACCCAGGAAAACAAATATCCTTCAGATGTCCCTGAGTGCTCCGGTTAACATTGGCATTTCTAAAGGTCACAGTGGAGTGTGCTGAAGCATATTTATGAACTGACCAAATAGGTTTTAATTTTGATCATAAATGGGCTGGTGAAAATCCAACCCAGTAGCTGATATAAGAAATAAAAATCCAGTATTTTTACAAATCTTATAGTGATGCGATTATGAGTGGCAGATCTCCCTCACTGTAACCTTGATTCCAGCTCCAGCAGTTCCCATCTCCTGGGGTCAGCTGTAGCTGCTCCATGAGCTCCATCAGGTGAGGCATGCGCTTGGACATAAGCTCAGGAGCAGTTAATTTCTCTTGTTGAACTGGTGCTGTAGTGAACAAGTAAGTGGGCACACATAACTTACTCCACTGATATTCTTTAAATGTTGCTTGGCTTCTTCACTCGGTTTCTCCCTGTGGATGGACCAGGACAGGTAAACTCTGATATTGTGTACGTGTACATGTATATGGATGGGGCATACAGATTAATGCTGATAAAATACTGCACAGACGCTCAAAAGTCTTGGCAGAGATGTTAAAATGCCTCTGCTCCTAAAATTTGATATCACTGCTATAATCAAAACAGTTTTGACTTGTTAAATTTGAGGGACTCCAATTACAACTGAAGAAAGTTAACTTGTTTTATCTTTTACTAAAAACTAGATGACTGACTGGGAAATGGTTTTAAAAAGCATTTCTGCTGTGAAAGATACGCAAACTTTAATCCTAAAGATCACACATGTTTAAACATGAATGTGTAACTGTTCTCTGTGCTTTCAGAATGGAGAACATATTTATTTCGTTGCCCGTTATCATCACTATGTATTTGCCAGGCATGATCTTTAGGTAGCATTATATGGTCATAGCCTACCAAGCTCATTGTTGCTAAAATTTGCCCTGCAATTTCTTAAAATGTGGAGAAAAACATTTTAAATGGTGCACTATGAGTGTGCAGATCACACCTTGCCTAAGTAAGTGAATTGTATTGTGTAGGAGCTAAGAGTTATTATTTTTTTATATGACTGGAACTTCAGGCAATGGTACTTTTTGTGTGTTGATGGCTGAGTAAATTTGGAAGAACTTGATTTCTGGGACGATGCTAAGCACCTTAGCTGAACCATAAATGCCCACAGTTAAGATCTGCTTTGCAGAAGAGTCTTTCTGTGACTTGCCTACCAGTTGAAAATATTTCTGATATTCAGAACAAAATGAAACTTGTTTCTGTTCCACATTTAAACAGGTAAGCAGTATTTAACACTTAATCTACCAACAGGTAGGCCTAAAGAGTGGCAAAAATCTGAAAGGAGAAATATTTATGCATTATGGAAAATGATGAAATATATATTTTTAACACCTCTAAATAACCTTTTAGAATTCTTCATGCTTCTGTTTTTCTGATAGAAAATAATTTTCAATTATAAAAGAAATACTGGAGGACAGAATGGCAGGAAATATGTCTGGGACTGCATCAGGAAAGCCCAGCACCAATGTTGTATCTGGTGACTAATCAAAAGCCAGTGGAAGTCAATGATTCTCTTTCAATTGATCCTGGTAGATCCAGGCTGGTCACGCATGGCTTCACCTGCAACCTGACCACTACAAATGGGTCTTCCTGACCAGCAAAATGCATTTGAGGTCTGGCAATTCCTTCGAGCTAAGGTTTTCTTTGTTCAGATTCTTGGTAAATGTGTTCTTGCTCTTCTGATTTCTGCTTTTGTTGCTGTTGTTGTTTATTTGTTTGTTTTTATTTTTTAAAACTTTATTTTATTATTTTATGTTTTTTTTTTAAGCTGTAGACTAAAACTGGGAAAGCCTAGACATGACAGTTAGATGAGGATGCTGTCACTGTTTTGTCCCAATTTTTCATCATTGGAAAAAAAAAAAATGAGGAAAGCCAGTGGCTGCAGCCCAAAATAGTGAATGGCCCTGGAGTGTATGAGGAGTGAATGAACTACTCTGAATGAACTAGAGTCCCAAATACATAGCTGAGGGAGATAGGTGAGCATGAACCTGAAATTTCTGAACTGTATAAAATCTCTTTTCTATTGCTGTATTACAGATAAAAATACAGGAAGGTTTCTCTGAGTTTTCCATGAAGGTGGGTTTCTTTTGCTGCAGTGCCTTGCATTGCTAAATTTACTGAAATTCAAAAAAACCACCACTACCACCACCACCAAAAAAATTATAAGTAAATCTATTGATCTGTTTTACTTCACAAAAAAAAAAAATCAAATAAAAATGCTTTCCATTTCATGTAATTGTGAAATGTATTAAATACAGTTCATGGAATTGCAAAATGCTCTAAGGCTACCCAGTGGTAAGGAAGTTGTTGAAACAAGTGTGCAATAAGTAAGAGATTGTCAGTCAAGTATCCAATGCCATAGTTAATGGGCAAAACAGCTCCTGATAGTGTGTCAACTGCAAATATAGGTTTAAAATGTTGTTCCTTTATAGATATTTTGTGTGATTTTAGGAGGGAGAAAAAAGTATTTCACAGCTTTCAACATTTAAAAACTTACTCCATTAAAGTCACCTAAAAATATTTATAGAACAACTCCAAGTGCATAAAAAAGTACAATAAAGGATAAAAAGGTACAATAAAGGATCACTCAAATATCTTCCACAATTTAAGCTTAACCTAAAACAAGCTTTCCATTAAGATTACAAGGTTCAGTTGCTAGTGGTGGTTTTAAAACTGAGGGAAATTTTCATTTTATCTTTTTCCTGGCTTTTTATTCCTTGTCTTAACAAAATAAATAAATAAATAAATAAATCATAGATATATATTTATGAATTTATAGGCACATAATGAAAGAGAATTTGTGAATCATCATATATAATATTGTTTGGGTAATTCCTGGGTTCCTGACCTGCTGGAATAAGTTGTCTTAGAAATCACAGACACCAAATGAGGCAGGGACCCTTTCTTTCTGGAATAATGCACACACATGAAGCTTAACCAGCACCAAATTTCTTATGTTTCCAGTGGTTTGACTGCAGTTATAACATCACCTAAAGAGTTAGCATGTCCCTACTTCATGTTACCCCAAGTCGCTCATGGAATATTGTTAAGAATATTTAGGAGAAGATATCTGTTGTGATGGAGCTTCCTATCCAACAGGAAGATCAGAAATCCTCCCAGAAGCTGGTATTTAATGTATATATTAGCTTACATTCATGTACATGCTTAACTTGTATCGATGTGTATTGAAGTGCAATATTGAGCTGACCAGAAAAAGTTCAATTTAGAGAAAAATGCCATCTTTCTTCAGTTAAGAGAAAATAACTACACGTTTAAAGAAGGAAGAAACATGGGAATGGAACGACATTTTCTAACAGACAGGAATTCCGGTTGCACCTGGTGCTCTGGTTCTGCAGGTGCTTCTCTTGATGTTATCTGTGCAGCAAACTGCACGAAGCCATATCTGAAATTTTGAATATATATTTGTGAGACTCTCTCCTCTTCCCTTCCCCACTTTTTCTCCTCTGCACTTGTAAATATTGTTCTTAACAAATTGCTTAAAAGTGTGTTAGCAGGAATGCTCTTTGCAGTTGGTGTCCCTGTGCCTCTGACTGTGTGCAGAGCCTTTGTGATTTTTCATCTCTGCAGGAAAATGTCATCTGTAGTGTTTACTCTTTGGCAATTCTTATTTTCTCAGGGACATTTCCTTCATTTTACTGAACATCAGTTTTTGCACTGTAATTTTTGCATAGTGAAGGCTTTCCTTGCAATTATACCACACATGCAAGCCATAAAAATACATGCCAGGAAGAGAGTAGGGTCAATGCCGGGGTTCAGGTACTTGTATCTGCACCAAGATTGTGTCACAAGGAAAGCTTGGGAGTCCAGTGGATTGCATAAAAAAAAGTGATGTCATCACCAAGCCATTCTAAAGAAAAAAATACACTTTTAGACCCACATTTAAAATCAATGCACATTTTGAGCTGTATTCACATTTACAGAAATTGATTCAAGGCTCTATATCACCACCACAGCTAATTTCCATTGGAATACAATGTTTCCTTAATTAAGCAAGGCATGCAGCTGATGGTCATTTGGTTTGACTCAGAAATGGCTAATTTATTATCAAATCCTTTAATAGTTCATGCTGAAGTTTCTGTCATTACTTGTTGCTCCTCTCAATCTTTATTGTGACAAACCCTTTAAAAATGCCTAAGTAGAAAAAAAGTGCACCCATTAATCCTTTCAAGGAAAGGCCGCTGGTACCAGATTAAGTCAAGCTGGCATCTGAAACTATTCTTTTCTTTATGACACATAGTAAGTGGTCGGTAATCCACATCTTAATCTCCTTGTTGCACAGCTTGGTTTATCGTAACTGATACTCCTGTGACTGTTGCAGACCCCTATTACGTTACCTGCAGCACTCAGCTCTTCTTCCTGTTTTTCCCCTGGAATGTCTGATAAAGGCACCCTTGAAGTTGACCATAGACTCCTGAGAAACTGCTTTTCAGAGAAAATGTGATTTCTTTAAAGTTGCGTTTGTGTTACTTTTGGAATTTCCCTTGAGCAAAGACTCAACCAGTATTTCTTCTTTCCACCAACACATGAATTTAACTGCTACTGAAAGAAAATCTCTTTTAAATTCCCTATTCCACTCCATAATTTTCTCTGAGCTATAATTATACCTCATGGCTGTACTTAAGTACCCAGAAGAAAAACAAAAAGCTGCAAGTGAAATTTCCCTTGACCGATACATAAAAAAGTAAACGCCAGGCGTTTTAACCTAGAAAGGAAAGGTGTGTTCCACGCAACTGCAAGTGAAAGAAAGAACTTATTTGATTATGACGCCCAGTTTCTCAGATTTTCTAAAACACTATTTGTGTACAGAGCAGATCTAGATTTGGTTGAAGCAGAATATTTCACCTTACAGTTAAGTTGAGATGCATTCTTACATCTGATTGACTACAGTGGTTAAATGTCTGCTAAATGGAGACAAAACGATCTATGTACCTAAAATTAAGCATTTCAAAAGCCTTTCAGAAATGGGCCTGCTAAAACATGATATTCTCTTAATCTTATGTTGCTAGCATTTGGGAAAAAAATAAAAAGAGTGTATTGACTTCCAGATTTCAAAGCTTATAAAGTTTTTTTTTTTTTTTTAATAAAAACTCATCATCTTGATTTGTGCTCAACTACTTTAAAGTTCACATATTTCTTATTTGAACTTTGCTAGGTGCTGTAATTTTATTCACACTCAGGCTGGATTGGTTCTGCTTATTCAGATGTCATTAATTACAAGAAACTGGACTCAAGCGCACATATCCCATTCACCCATCTTGCCCTTAGGCCAGTCAAATTATCTGGCATTTAATGAGGAGTTTTAGATTTTGCAAGTTATCAGAATTGGCCCCTGAAAGAGTTAGCTTGTGAATTGGTCTATAATATAATATAAATGTGCTATTCTGGAACTTGTTTCAAAACAGACAGCCCAGCATCTCTCAATATGTGAGTCTAAAATGTTGTGCCCTGTTATAGCAAAGGTGCTTTTTTGTACTTTGAGAATATTGCCACTATCATTTTAATGTCTTTCAGTTGTGTGAGAACATATCTGCCAAGATAGTTTGTGTATTTAATTACCCAGCTTTGGGGTAATTGTAGCAATATTTTGTATCCCAGGTCTCCCAGCTGAAGGGGGCTTCACTGAACAGCACTTCCAGCAATAACATAGTACCATTGTCACTGCTGGTTATTTGATATCTGTCAGTGTTAGTGCAGGTCCAGAGCTAAATGAAGGCCATAACAATCTCAAATACATATCAAAATCTCTTTGAGGTGTATATGACGTATCTATTAAGCATATTAGCACTGTAGCCTACTCTTCAACATAAAATTAATTCCTCAATAAAAAAGCCAGCCCTTGACTATGATACTTGTGGTGGTTGACTCAGTGTCTTCTCAGCATGCACACATTTAGGGAACCACCTGAGGACAAGTGGCTGTTTACAGAGGTAAGCACATTTCCTCAATGAGTCCACAGTGATGACTAACAACTGCTTATTGTCTTAATATAGATAGATTCCTACATCCAGGCTCTGTTCTTGAGCAAATGGAGAGTGTGCAGGATTCTCACCATCCATCCCATGGTGCTCTCTCCCTTGTTCCGCAGAGAGCTGTGCAAAATGTCCCCTCTTTGTGGGGGCTCTTTCTTCCCACCATTTGCTGGTAAATAGGTTTAACCTGAGGGGAGATAGAATGAATGCCAGAGCATTGTTTAATTCTTCATCACACCTCCCAGAGAAACTATACCACTTTTTCTCTAGCAGGAACAGAGATTAGGAAAAAAAAATCATGAAAAATGCAATATTTTTAAAAAGTGTTAACTGTGAGGCGCAATAATCTGCTGTAATGCACATGATCACACACTATGGAAATGATGGAGCTTTGCTCACATAAGCTAGCAGAGAACTCAGTGCAGCTTTTCTCATGATATTATAACCGAGCAGTTGAGCAGACATTAATAAATTCCTATTTTTATAGAAGACTGTTTAATTGTAAAGCGACACCTCTGGACAGAATTCAAGCCTGAAGCCTTGTTGTGATGAATCCTGCAAAAAGCCAGGTAAAAGACTGTTTTTTGGTACTTGTGTATATATGTATATAAAAGTGCTTTATTTTTCTTGTGGAAGAACAGCTGATGGGTTTCACTTCAGCTCTCTGCTAAGAAGAAGATTGCCATCTATAGATAACTATCCCCAACTGCACTTGATTGCATCAGCGGGGGAGATGGTGGCGAGCCTTGCAGCGTGTGATACAAGGCTGTGTGAGAACAGGCTGTGGATTCCTGTCAGCAACTTCTAATTCAAAATAAAGGTGAAAGACACAACTGGCAGTTTTAAAGTGGGCATTACTGAGAACTTTTTTTCTTTAGTGGTTGTTAGGCAAAACTGCTGACAATGATTGGTTCCAATCCATACACATTTCAAGTAACTTGCAAATACACTCTTAGATTACTTTCTATTTACTTGTGTAGATAATGAAACAAACATAAAACTCCAAATATAAACCAAACCAGAGCATCCATGGTTCTTCTCAGCCATGTCCAATTTAGAGAGCAAAAAGCCAAATGTTAAGAATATCTTTGGGCCCTTAATGACATGCTGGTCTTAATCCTAGACAGAAATAGCAGGAGACAAAAGATATGGGGCACTCCACATATACAAGGAGCAGGTGATGCTGGGCAAGAGAAAAAGGAAAACACTTAAATGTATGCACACAAAAGTAACAAGTGTGAACACCTGTACACACAAATTATTATTTGTGGTTTTAAAATCACATTACATCTAAATAATCATTATTTGTCACTTCTCCACCATCAGCCTGACCTTTGACTTGCATAGAGTGGAAATATTTTCTGAGAGTACTGGGAAGTGCAAGATTTTCCTAAGGATACTGAGCTATGAAAAACCTGGCTGGGATGAGACTATTGCTAGAACTGTAAAGAGAGAAAAAATAAATTGTGCAAACATACATTTCAACTGCAAGGTATTTCGAATGATCTGTTCAAAAGTCATTGACTCTTAATTTTACCCTCTTGAAACTTTTCAGAAAAACACTTTGTCTTCTCGACATATATGACAATTTTCAGGCTAAACTGTTCGAAGCTAACATGAATGTAAACCAAACTGGCCTTTTCAATGGAACTGTGAGTTCTCATGGTGAGAGGACTTCACAAAGCTAGTAGTAAAAGGCTATCTGTAAAAGAGCATTCAAACTGCATAGTTTTATTTTTTAAAGTGGCTATTGCAAGAATCGAGTATTCTTTTACTTGTCTTTAATATGCAGACATACAGCAGCAATATATAAAATTTGTGAACTGATCCATCCTGAATACAAATCAAATTACTTTGGTCTTGTCAACGTACCAAATCTTTCATCTTTTTCCTCGTCGCCTTTTCTTGCTACATTTCATTTATCTCTGCTTGCAGTTTGAAGAAGTGAATGGCAAAGAGTCATCTCCAGTTCATCTGAAGATAAAACCCATTAAGCTGTTGTATTCACATTTAATTAATGTTTTCCAACTCTCATTTCCTATTTGCCTCCTGAAAATCTTGCCTAAAGTGCTTATTTGCCAAATAAAATAGCTCAGGTAAGGTATATCTGATCCAAATGTTTCACAGAAGATGACTGGATAAGATAACTCCAAGGAGTTGATCATTTTTATTATTTGTGGACAGGCTTCCTAGCTGAGTTCATTCGCTGCAGACGTACTCTTATCCCTGAGGGATGGATGGTGTAAACTGAGCTTTTCCTTTTATTTTTCAAGCGTTGCCCAATGCTGATACGATTGCACTTTTATCTTTATTAATTCACACAGAGGTTAGGTACTCAGAATAAATAAGGTGCTAAAATGAAAGCGTCTATTCCGGCAGATCAGCCAGCACTTTCAAACATTGCACACATTAATCCAAGCAAGACACGCAGCATCAGCTCTGAGGATGGGAAAGAAAGCGATTTTCATTTTATAACAGGCAAGGCTGGCCCCAGAGGTGACAGAGGTGTCCATGCACAAGGTGCAGATGCTGTAGCACTGGTGTCCTCTCCCCGAGTTGCCCTCAAGCAATGCCAGCAGCTGCCTGGCTGCTTTCTCCTGGTGCAAGCCTCTCTCTGTCAAGCAGATTGAGAACAGCTGTGCAATTACTTGGCTGCAGTTGCCGCCCTGCTGTGGACAAGGGAGAGCATTGAAGCAGGCGGGCAAGGTGAAGGCGAGCTGGGAGCCAGCGCCACAGCCAGCGGCTGTAATCTCAGTCTGCGATCTAGGGATGACCGAGATGAAAGGAAAAACGAGCCTGAATTTTATGCTGTAATCTTTGTCACAAACTACTTGCAGGGGCAACTTGAGCCCAGGGATGTTTCTGGCTGGGTATTTACAGCAGCATCCTCGTTGGATGCTCATTGCCCCAACAGTTAACTATTTTCATTGTTTTATTGCTATGTGACTGAGCCAATTGCACATAGCTAGGACATTGCCAGGGGAGAGTCTGAAACCCATCCACTATGAAATAACCCTTCAGACATCTCAGCCCCCTTCTCTTTAGATGTAGGAATTTTAATACTTTTGGCAGGAGCAAGCGATAAAGCTTGGAATGTAGCTGGTGTCATTAGTAAACTGCAAGGATTTCCTTCTCTCTCAAACTTTTTTCCCCAGTGATCACAGGTGTTTATAGTCTTTATAACATATTGGATTTTAACGTGAATGCTTGCTACGGAGATTTTTCACAGCATTAATTTTATCACTTAACCTTTGTGAAGTGGAATCACAGACTGTTGCTGCTTTGTTCAAAATCTTTTGCTAAACAAGAAATACTGGCTTTTTAAAACCTAATTAAACACTGGGTGAATTATTTGGGCTTTAGCTTAATGCTGTTTATATATTCTAATTAAAAAACTTTTATTAAGCCGTTAGTTCTACAAAATGCTTTTCAGGGTGAGGTTTAAAGCACAGGATTTTGACTTCTGTGCTAAACGTGCACACTCTGTCATGACTCTTTTCTTCAGCACAAAGAGGGGATCAGCCCAAATTAAGCCAGGTTTTCTGACATTGCAGAACTGACAACCTGACTTACTAGTCATTAGAGGAAAACAAACAAACAAACAAAAACCAACCAACAACTTTGTCCTGATTTTTTGCATTTAAATATTAATTTCTTGGTGGATTTGTTCCATTGCAGCACAGCTTCTGCAGGCTTCTCAGAGGGCTTAACTGGATGAGTTGAAACCATGTGCATGAAATCCCATTAAAAACAGCGGCCAGGTCCTGATCCACCAGCTGAAAATCTTGCAGATCACTTGATGCTGTATGCATGGGGAAGCAGCATCACTTTCTCAGAGACACTGACCATCCTCTCATTATTACCGTCTCTCTTGGCAATGGGATGGGGTGGATTTTAGCTGTTCAGTGGACCTGGGTTGCACAACACCGTGCAACACAGACACAGCAACACAGCACCTCAACCTGCTTATGTGCAGTTAATTGAGCGTGGTAATCAAGCCTTCCCAACAGCTCCATCCTTGTCCTCCTCCTGGTTACCGATGCCACAGTGGCCAGTCCCAGCCTGGCTCCACTGGGGCTGTGTTAGCACCAGCACAGGGCACACCGAGCTGCAAAAGTCCTTTTGGGTCTTTGGAATAAACACGGAATTATTGAAAGCTCCATGCGGTGCCGCGAGGTCATTGCAGATGAAGGGATCAGTCAGGATTTCATAAAGTATTTATTTAGCTGACAAAGGAATTCCCAACCTCCCTTTCATGTACGTTAGAGCTGATGCTAAGTTTCCGAGACAAGGCTCCGATTGTGGCTGTCACCAAACAATGACGTATTTCTTTTCTTCTCTTAAATTCTCTGTATCATTCTATATAAGAGGGCAATTTGTCTGTCATGCAGCTAAAACAGGGCCCACTCACTGCCCTCATTAAACTGACAGCACAGTTATTAGCAGTAAACGAAGCCAACAGGCAATGAATTTAGCCACTGTTTTATGGCCAGTGAGATTTTTTCAGTAATTAATTTGATAAATATATTAATTATGAATTGAGTTGACAGTACAATCAGATTGTCAGCCTTCCAGACAGGCTCTTGTGATAAGTAGCTTTGTGATGAAGTGGTCGGATTTCAGTACCTGTCATCCTCCGGTGTCAGTCTCTTATCACTGTCCCGGCCATTCACTCTGTAATTTCCTGTGTGTTGTAATTAAATGGTGGCTCTCTGATTGGAAGTGACTCCTCAGACTTAATCTCTCATTCTCTCAGAACATATTGTTAAAAAAAAAAAAAGCCTCTTTGTTTCAGTGGCGTTTAATGTTAAAAAAGGAGTTTTTTATTTCATGTGTGGTTATCGCCTCAGTGGGTGTTTGGAGCTGGTTGTGCTGCCTCCAGCCAGGTGAGCAGTGGCAAGGGGACACCAAGCCAGGCAGTCACCTCTTGCCCTGGAGAGCCTGGTGCCATCTGGAGGACTTTGGGAAGGGTCACTGACCATTCCTCCTGCCAGCTTTTTTTTTATTATTTTTTTCTTTATGAAATAATTAATTAGGAACTGTGCCTGAGGTCATTTGGCAAGGGAGATACATGTCAAGATAAGATATTTCAAAATCACTTCCTTGATAATTTAATATGGGAATGGAATTTGAAAGCAAAAGCACGATAGAGTTGTTTAGAATTGCAAATTCAAGAGAGGTAGGAAGAAGTCCTCCAGAAGAAAACAAACAAAAGCTATCAAGATGCTGTGACTTTTTAAGTTCCTGTTTAAGCTTGTCAGAAAAAGACCTTTCTTTACCAAATGTTGCAGATGAATGTCTGCTCCCAGTTGCCTCATGTTGGAGGGAAAGGGAGGCAGGGGGATTAGGATCCCTGAGATTTGGATCCTATTCAGAGTCTTGGTATCAAATTGCTCCTTGACCTTGAGCAAGTAACTATGATTCAACCTGGCAAAAACTTTAGTTGGTGCTTAATGTTAAGCACTTGCATCATAAAATTTATATGGAGCAACTTATGACCATGTCCATGTGCTGTCCCATTCTTATATGCTAGTCCCAACCCAGAACACTGTTTTTTTATCAATACCCCATTATTCACAGCAAAGGGCAAAGTATCACACATGAGTTCCAGCCATTTCACCCGCATCTGCTCACTGCTGTGTGGCTGGAAATACCCACTGCTTAACCCAGCTTTGGCCACTGATGCATTTTAGCCTTTGATTTCAAGGCCACTGTTAATAAGTTTAAGTCCAAACATTACACTAAGAGATTCTAGACTGTATTAGAAAAGTGCATCAGAATCCCACTCCAGCAGTCATCACGAAGACTAAAAAAAGGCCATCCGGAACTGAAACAGGGCCCTGCTGTATGGCTGCCAGGATTTGCAATGTACAATACAGCCTGAAGCCCTGAAATGAAGCATTAAGAACAGTCTTTTTGAACGTCTCAACAGGGACAGTCTTTATGGATTATTTAAACATAAAAATATACGGCTTTCTGGAAAAGAACCATTTTAGCCTTTAGGGACTCATACTAACTATTGTATTGCAGGAAGATCTATAATTGAGCATGCTAATACTGATATGCTATTGTTCGAGATAAATTTCACCAGGCGTGAGCCCATAATGCAAATGATGCCTTAAAAAGATCAATTTAAAGACTCTATTGTGTCATTTTACTGATTTGCAGATGCATCCGCACTACAACACAAAGCAAGCAATGACTGCATACTGGTAAAGAGACTCCTTAAAAAAGCTGACTTTTAAAGCTGTTTTAAATTTGGCAAAGTTTTTTTTTTTTTAGTTTCTTTATAAAACATCTATGTCTAAATCTGATAACCTTCAATGTGATTATGGCTTACTAAAATCACCCCAAAACTTAGTAAATGTTAATTAAAGTGGTTTTAATTGTCTCTTAAAATCAGTATGGGTCTATGCTCTGCTACTTTCAGTAAGACAAGTATTGTCTCCATATATATGCAAATCTTCTGTAATGGAATTGAAATTTCTCGATAAGCTTTGAACATTCTTCTCACTGAATGTGTCTGGAGTTTGTGCCCAATGCTGTTGGTTTCTCTCACATAGCATAAAGCATTATATTTGATTAAAAATGTATGTGATGGTTCAAAAATTGTAAAGAAAAAATAATGTCATCTGACATATTTGTATGCGTGATTAGGTGCCTTTCTCTGCAGGCAGGATAATGTTCTTTTAACAGCTTTTTCTATGTATTAAATAATGTCAAGTTGCTACTATTCTTACTTACTTTTGGGGCTGTCACAGATGTAAGTTATTCCTGAGACAAGCTACTGAGGAATTGCACCCTGATAGCTGAATTCAGATTTTTAAAAATATATATTTATGGTATTTTTTCTCTCTTAAACATAAGCTTTAACTGCAGAGCAAGATTTGCTTGCTGGTAAATGAAAAAGTGACTTATTCCTTAGAATAAGACTACAGTTGCCTGCAAGCAAATGCATCTTTATCATGTCTGAAAAATTCTAAACTGAACTGATTATGTGTCACTTGACAAAGTGCTGGGGAAGAATTATAGGTGTATTCTTGTTCTCACTAAAACCAACAGTGAACTCTGCTGCAGCAGCAGTGCCCAACACATTTTCTTTACTCCCAAGCTGTCAGGTGTAGCAGGGCTCTGGCAGCAAGCAAAGTTGCAAGGAGATTGTAATTATTGAGTAAGGAAAATGATCAGTATTTCCTGAGTGAGGCTTTAATCTGGGTTTGAAGTCATTGCTGCCATTGTAAGGTCCAAGTGGAAACTGTGGTGCTTTTGTGCATCTGTCAGATGCCGCTGCTTATTACAGAATAAGGAATGATAAATATGCAGAGTGCTTTGATGTGAATATCAGCTTGAACTCCTCCAGTGCTCAGGTAGAAAGCAGCTGAAGCTATTGTTTTCATCTTGCATGAAAGGTTGAACAGATGCTTGAAAATAAATAGGACCTGGTAAAATGATAAAAATCCTGGGATAAAAAGCATAGCCTCTGTTCTCCACACTTACTGCGCACCTAGCCCAAACTTGAACTGTCAGCTATGCTTGATGTGTATCTCCAAGCATTGTACAGAACTGCCCATTCAGTAATAGTAATATATAGCCACAAGAGTAATAAAATCCACATCATCTGTCCAGATTAACTACTAATCTTCATCTTCAAGTGGCCAAGAACAGAGAGACTTTACAACATCAGTTCTATCATCTGCATAGATCAGGTTACCTTACTTCTCAGAAAAAAAGGGATTTTGGCTGTCAGCCCAGACCCGGAGACCTGAGTTCATCTCCTCGACGTGACACGGACCCGCCAGGTCCACCTGTGTGAGTGATCTAGGACAGGGTTCAACAGAGATTTGAGGCACCCAAAAGACAAGCGAGCTTGAAATTAGGTGTGTATATATTTGTCTGTGTAGCTCCATGCAGGGCTGTAGAGAATCACCCCAACTAGCTCCAAGTTAGATCAAATATCAGAAATATAAACATGCTAGTGTCCGACCCTCTCTGGAGAGGATCGGTCTGTATATATATTCTGCTTCTCAGTCAAATATTTGATATATTTACAAGACTACTGACAGCTTTCTTCCTTTCCTTTCCTTTTTTTTTTTTTTTTTTTTTTTTAAATTAATTCCTGCTTGCTGCTGGGTCATGTAGCAGCTGGCACCTCCACAAAATCCTTGCTATGAGGCATGGACACTACAGTCACCCATCTTCATCTCAGCTGCTGAATGAGCCATTTGCCATCACCATTTCTTATTAATTAAAGGTATTATCAGCAAATCCCTGAAATTTTACCTCTTGGGCAGAGCAAAGTATACAGTTAGAATGCATTTAACGATCATTTGAATGAGAAATGCAGGTCTGAAAACGAACTAACGTTAGTACTGAAACTACTGTCGAAATAACCTCTTCTCCTGTCACTTCTGTTCTCATGTTTCCTAAAGCAGGGTGTCAGTTTCCTGAAACATATCCTTGTTTCCTGATTCTAACAACTAAAATCCCTATGCATTTGCTTATAAATCCTATTAACATATACTTTCCATCTTTTAAGGAACAGGTCAATGGCCGACACAGTTCTGGCCATAAGAAATGGAACATGATCATCCTTAATATGTTATGCCATTTAATATTTATATCATAGGTCCTTAAACTGCTGTCTCCTGCCTTAGTCAGCCCTTGCGGTGGTAAGGGCGGAAGCACAGCTGAAGAGCTGGCTCTTCCCTCCTTTCTGCACTGCTGCTGGCCGCCAGCAGTGTGGCTGGTCAGAAATGCTGCAAGCACATAGCAGAGGGCTTTGGAACAAAACTACATGGCAGCAGGGTGAAAAAGACAGGGAGGAGAAACATGAAGAGAAAAGGTTTTCTCAGCCATTAGTACTGCCCATAAGGAAATTAATACAATTGTCTCATTAAAATGAATGCTTTTGATTTCTTATCATTTTCTAATGAGGTTTCATTTCTTGAGGAGGATAGCTGAATATTCCAGTCCACTGTAGAAGAAACAGAAAAACAAGAGGAAAAGGGTAGGAAGCTCAGGGAGAAAGAGGTAAGTCAGAATATCAGTAAAGAAAAAAAATATATATCACCCTGAGGTACTGGTCCACAAAAATGCTTTACAATAGCTGAACACAAAATCAATTCAGAAATACAGTATATCACAGTCCATAAATAACGTGTCCAATCAGAAAAGTGTGAGGAGAAAATGACAAAAGGAAAAACTGTCTCCCAAGGGGGCAGCACAGAGGCGGGGAGGGTGCAAGGAGCACATGTGCCCTTTGGAGGAAGACATCTTGGCAGAGCACCACATGTGCCTTTGCTCAGCCGGAGTCCAACAGGAGGCAGCTTTTCTTCCATAGAAAGCAGAGGGGCCTACCTGAAGGAAAGCTTTCCTAGCTGAAGTTAGCACAGCCAAAGACACTCTTTAAATCCATTCTACTATACAATATGTGCTTAAATATACCATAAATATACATGGCTCAGGACATCCTCAGGTGGAAAAAATTCAGACAGCATTAGGGAAGAATCAAATTTTGGTGCTCTGTGCACATTCTGTGAGCATCTCCACCTGGACACAGCTGGAGAGGGAGCAATGGACCACCAGACTTCTACTGGGACCAGACCAGCTGGGTAAATGCTGAGTGTCAGCATATGATTTTCCTTTCACATTCATCCCATGCTCAAGGCAGTTGACTCCCATTTTTTGCCAGCCATGTAGGACTCAAGCCCTGAATGAATGATCATTCTTTAACCCATACTTTTATGTCTCTGCTCCAAAGAAAGTCTTGACTGACTTATTTCTTTCCATCCTAGTTAATTCAACATATTAGACAAACCTAGTTAAATGTATTTAATATTGCTTTAGGCTTAATCAAAGTAAAATCTACTACAGCTAAGACCAATTATCAAGGTTCATGTTTTTAATAAAACTTATTTCAGTCATAGTTTACTGAAACTGCTTACTGAGAGAAACAGAGAGGTATTATTTTGCATTCACAGCCAGCTGGGCAGAACACAAAATGTTTGTTTACAGGAAAAAAAAAAAAAAAAGTGTTTCATGGATATTCCTGGGTGCTCACATTTAACTGCAACGGTCCTATATAAAGAGTGTTGTGGTTTGGGGTTGTGCGCTACAAGTTTTATGATCTGTCACATGCCATTGTCTAAACTACACTTTACATGCACTATGAACCTGTAAAGCCTCTCAGTGGTCAAGTGTGTACAGTAAGTACCCAAGTCAACACTTAGGCTTCTACACTATCAGTACAATACATACATACATATATATGTGTATATATTATTTTTTTTTAAGGTACCTAGACACTCTAAGCAATGGCACCCTTGAAAATTTAGCGTTGTGGAGATAAGTTTCAGTTGCTTAGAGGAAAAGGTCCTTAGCTGAGCTGAAGCTCAGTGAAATATTAAAGTAGTTTTATTTTACAGCAGTTGTGTAACTTTTAGCACACAAGTAGTTCTGCTGTTCAGCCAACTGATGTTTGCACTCTTGCAGCTCTATAGTCTGTATTTCATGCTCTTCTGCTCATGCAACATTCCTGGGGACAATATGGTCACCTGTTTAAAACACGGCCTGTTATTCAGTAAAATAGGTACAGCCTCCCTTGGGAAAATGAAATCCTGGATTTGGCAGACCTGAGTTTTATTTCTGTTTACAGTATGCAGTCCCACAGTGACCATGGTTCATCCTTTCTTTACGCTAGGACTCACTCTTCTACAGTCATAAACATGGCAATAAAGATACTTAGTTTTTTGTAAAGTACTTTGACATATGAGGATCAACAGCACTTGTGAAATGCAACCTATTGCTTCTATTCATCAGGAACATTGAATTTTTCAGTGCCAAACAATCGAAAGTTTCTCCTTTTTTTTTTTTTTTTTTTTTTTTTTTTTTTTTTTTCCTGATAGAAGTATATGCCCTCTGGCTGCAGGGAATACCAGAACCAGCTTAGGTCAAGCAAGAGTTGATTTAACTACTGCCAGGCAATCTAGCCAGATTGAAGACTGCAATCACCTTTAGTTTCTTGTCTGCTTCTTGTTACTGGCTTTAAGGTGGGTCAAAACCAGAGGAGGCTGGTTATCATGGTTGGTGATGGCAATCCTGAATTTCACAGACTCTGCAGGTTTGAATAAGCAACTGCACTGAACTGAAATTCTGAACCTTCAGAGGTTCATCCATCACTTTTACTAAATTACCTCTTCATTCTCTTTTCTGCTAAGAATCTAATTTTTATAGCACTGTAGAGAATTTTTATAGCACTGTACTTTATCTTGTCACAGTATTTTTTGTCATTATTTTCATCTCAGTGAACTCTCGAATGATACTAAATATACTATGCCAGTTTGACTGTGAGATAATGAGGGAGGTGAACATTTGCAAATGTTCCTAGCTTACCCTCCTAACATTTTACCTGGGAAGTCAGGATTTGTGGCCTTCTTGGGCAACACCTGGAGAAGCTGTCTATATGCAGTCTTGTTTTTGCTAGCAAATGGGTTAGATCGGATGCCTTTTTTTTTCTGGCACAATAGGAAACTAAGGGTTGGTGAGAGCCTTTGGGACACTAAGAAAGCGGAGATGAGCTGGTAAACTTTATGAATTAGATGACTGTTTTCTCCATGCAAATCAAGTGAAGAAATATTCACAAGCTGTGAGCCAGTATTTGCATACCTGGGGGTAGGGATGTACAGCTACAGAGAACTCAGGTCCGAGACTACTTTTCATCTTTAAAAAAATGAAAAAGCTAGGAAAAAGAAGGGATAGAACTTGTGCAAAGTTATGCATGATCCTGTTATCCTTCTGCTCGCTGCCTATGTCAGTGCAAAAAGTTTCCTCGGGTACATTCTGCTCGGTACATTCCCTGGCATCCCTCAGCCAAGGGCATCTCCCAAACCCTGCCAAGTCCCTGCTCATCTTGCCCTGACTCTGTAAAAAGTGTTTGTAAATACAGGGGAGCAAAGGAAGAAAGATTTGGTAATTTTCCCTCATCCAGTTTATCTGCCCTCCTTTGTCCTAAGCTGATCCCAGCAAAAAGGATAATTACCTAAAATGAGACCAAACAAATGTGTGTAGAGGTCAGGGGTGGCGAATTTAGCTAAAGATTTTAGTTTTGCTAAATGTTCACACAGCTGAGCTCATATATTTCATTCACCTGAATATACAGTCCTGTGCAGAAAGCCTAGAGGCAGAAAAGTCATTTAGACTTCCACAGCCATAAAAATGTGTTCAATTAATGCACTCCCGCAGTAGGCAGCTAGATCCTCACCCCCTGTTACACCTCCTTCGTACTTTCTCTGGCAGCGGGGGATGAAAGGAAAATGTCTCTGCAGTCAAGGGAACATATCCAGGGCCAAGAGGAAAAGCAGGGCAGAGGCCCTGTGTGCTCAGCGATGCCAGCTGGCCACCCTGAGGCCATCTCAACTGGTGCAATTACAAGCTCATCTCAGCACTGCTGAGGACATCGGCCAGCCCCTGCAGCAGAGGTGAGCTGGAGGGGAAAGCCATCCCCTGCCCACACAGAGCAAGGAGGATGCCACAGGGACAGGTATTGGAAGTGCCCAAGCAGTGGTGGATCTCAGCAAATATGAGGTTGTTTCTTCTTGGTGGCACTGAGGAGGTTTTTTTTTATGCATGATCAGATATGGAGTTTCCTTGGAAACTTTTCTGCCTGAGGGAAGTGATGGAGAAGCATCAAACGGGCCCTTATTTCTAGACTGATGGAGTGAAAGAGCAGTTGTGGACTGAAGCCCATCACAGGCACTAAGAGCATCACATGGGTTGTCCTGTTTTTCAGTGAATGTGCTTCCAGCAGGTAGCTCCAGGCTGCTGCCTCTGAGTGCCTTCTCAATTCGTCTCCACTTCCCACCTCTGCCTGTCAGGATTGGAAAACCTCAGGGAAAATATTTATACAAAGTCACCCTAGCTCTGTAAGGCAGTAACAAAACAAAATGATGTGTTCAATAACCGTGCCAAGCACAGGAACAAGTCGTATGGATGCAGTCACATTTATAACACGGACAGGAGAGAAGTTCTCCACAGACGTACATTGTACATCTTCACAGACTGCTGCCGGGAAGTGTGTGTCCCATGGAGTGAGACATCAGCTGCGTGCTGTGAATGTGCACGTCGGGGTTTCCTCCAGGCACAGGACAGGTAAGCAAAGATTCACGTTGGGCAGATCAGAATCACTGTGATATGCAGCCCCAAATAATGCTCCTCTGATGCATATGGGGGACAAATCCAAGAAGACGTGAACATGGGTCACTCAGTCACCACCATCCTTCTCTATGCAGGTCCCGCATAGGGGTGGGGCAAGAGTGCATACTAGTGCCCTGGGAGCTAGAGAAGGCCAGAAAAAAGACCAGACAAAAGCCAGGCTCTCACCATCCTGCATTGCCCCCCCCCCCCAAGCCATGTGGCTTGTACAACAGTGCTCTCAGCCTCTGGTTCGTGAAGCTTGAAGTGGTTTGTGATCTGCTACTACATGGTTTATGGCAGGCAAATAAAGGGATTAAGCCCAGGCCTTATGTTTTTCTCCATGAAGCGGTATCTCCACTGCAATATTGGTATGGGTTCAGGATTAGAAAGGAGTTGAAGTCTATTGCTCAAGCCTGAAGCTGCAGCAACCTCCCCTGATTGCTGCCTGGGCTGTGGCATCACCAAATCCCACTGTCAACATCAGTGGGATTAAGCAGAAGGAAGACCTCAAAAGCTGTGTGGAATTTTCTCTCACACTTTCAGAATGAGTTTTGAGGAATGGGGCAAAGGGAGAGGAACCTTTGTTTTTTTGGCAGATGGAGCCTGTCCTGCACAGGGGAGCTCTGGGGAAAAGGAAGGGAAAGCCCCTCCATAAGGACATGTCCCATGGCCAACATCATGGCTCACAAAAAAAAAAAAAAAAGCCTAAATAAGGACAAAGTCTAGCTGGAAGAGATCTTGAGGCCTTGAGAGTTGATGCATCTGAAGTGAGAGAACTAAGAATAGGCAAATGCCAAATTCAGGGAGCAGCAGGGCTAGGAAAGAGTTTGAGTCGTTCTTTTTAGGGGACACAGTAACCTCCTGCAACCTCAGAAGGAATGTATAGACAGAACAGGGTAATCTGCAGTTATCCTGGTCCTCACCCTTGCCCTTTTAAACATCTGAATTGAAGTACTCAGTGCAACCATGTTCCTCCAAAGTAACATCTGTTATTTATTTTACTGGTATTGAGTTGAAAAGCCTCCTGTCACTAACTTGTTACATTCCTGCTGTACGCGTGTCCGTGCTGGTGTTCGTAATTGTCCGGTTTCTCAAATGTACCCTATCTATTCATATCTGCCAGTCCCTCTTTCTTGTCTTACCTGCTGTACAGAGAGAGCGGAGCCAGGGAGGGTGGAAGTGATGACAGTGGATTTTTTTATCTCTAAATCTCTGTGGGGATAAGGTTACATGGTTTGCCATTAGACAACCAGGTACTGTGGCAGAGGACATCATTTCCTTCAGCAGGTTATCATTTTGAAAAAAAAAAAAAATCAGAAACCTTTTAATATACAGTATGGCTTGCTGAATATATTGTGGCTCTCTCTTATCCAGCTTAAAAGACTGAGCTTAATGGCTTTTAACTCTTTTGACAAAAACAAGGGTTTAAGCTGGGTTCTTTATCCTCTTCCAGGCAAGCTTGCAGCTGCATCACAAACACTTTGTGATGCAAACCACTGAATGGATGCTAAAGGCATCCCTGCTGTTGTCACTCACACACATGCGAAGAGCTGCTCACGTGGCTTTGCACAGCAGCGAAGCCAGGTTCAGCACAGCAAGGCTTAGCTGCCAGCTTTGGCAACACTGTCTGTCTGATGGCCTTCAGTCACAGCCCAGTGCTGGGTTACTGGAGCTCATCTTCTGATGCAGAAGAAACACACAGTTATGGTCATGGAAGGACCTGTGTGACAGATGAAGCTGAAATTCCCATTTTCTTCTTTGTGGTTGTGCAAAAAGGAGATGCTATAGCTCTGGGCTTGCAGTTCCAAAAAATGTAGCAAGAAATTTGTACTTAGAAAAGATAATACTCGGAAAAGACGGTGCTTTTAACATCATTGGTATTTTTATGTCAAAGCAGACCTAATGTCTATGCAGGACAGACAGAGCAGTGGAGAAGGGCCTGGACCACTTCTTGCATCATTACATCAGTTTGGTTTTCTTGCTGTCATCTTCCTGAGTGCACAATTATTTTTCTCAATTGTATTTATAGTGCTTCTATAGCTATCATTGCAATGGAAAAACAATATTTGAGAACTGTTTATTACAACTTGGTGATGAAAAGCAGAGCCTACTCAGTGTGAAAGTTATTCCCATACATTCTGCATGAGTGTTTTGTGCACCACCAATCTGATAATAACCCAAACTATTTCCCATTGGAAGCTTTTAATCTAACAGAAGTAGAAAATTTATTTTTCAGTACTTTTTTTCTTGAAGAAGTTCCAGCATAGGAATTCTTCACTTTGATCAAACTCATCAGACTAAACTGGTATTAAGGCTATATGTTTAAATACAATTTTTCTTTTTGAACAACAAGCCCAAGTAGTTGGTTGTTTAGATACAGAAGATAAGCAGTTCATTTTTAAAGCCTGTTGCCCTGAGCTACAGGAGCAACAAGATAGCTCCTCCAAGTTATCATTTAGTGAGTTTGCATCCTTTGTTCAGCAAAAAAGCCCAGGAGCGGCTAGTCTTTTCTCCAGAAATGAGGAATTTGTCATTTAGATCTATCACAATGCAATGCTAGCAAAAAAGTTTTATCTTAATTTCCTGATGCCAGCTATACGATATGACAAGAGTTATAAAGGCTCATTTATCTTGTCAGACAGAAGGGGCCATCACCATCAGACCCCAGAGACTGATCTGCAAGGTCTGTCTTAAAAAATTATGCACCTTGAAAAGCCTCATCCCAAACCAGCCATCAGAGCAATGCCCATATATTACCTACCTGGTCTGAACTGGACAGATTACTGCATAGTTCCTGTCCTGAAAATGTGTTGTTTTTTATGATTCTTATTAATGCTTTTCATTAATAAAAAAGGTATTTTCTGAGAATTCTTTCCTTCACCCCACCAACATCTAATTTTTCAAGGACAGGATGAAAAAGGCAAAACAGTGCCTGTTATTCCCAGCCCTGATCTGCAGGCTCAAACTGTGTAATGAAAAGTGCAAACAACAAAAAACGAAACGGTGCTATTCATTATTTTGAGCAAATGGAAAAAATGTAGATGGAATTTAGTAGAAGTACTGAGAAAGTGGGAATATACACTGTCTGAAGTGCTCTAAATTAATATTTTTGACTCACAAAGAGGATTTTAGATGTTTCACTGGACATGCTGGACATGCTGTTCAGTGAAAACATAGAAAATTTATCGCTGGAACTTATTAGGAAAGGAAAAGAAAAATAATCTATCTAATATGCTTAATTTCTGGTACTGTTGCACTCAGTTTAGACACCTGAATCCATATGTGTCATTTTTACCACTCTGGGGCATGCCACCACCTCCCTTGACAGTGTTTCAGAATCCCATCTGCCAGCCCTGCCTGGAGGGCTCTGCAGCATCCTTGGTGATATTGTTTATTATTTTTGGAATTACTGGTGTTTGAACTAACTTATTGGTTGACCAGGTAAAGACCTGTTCTCATTCAATTGGATGCTCATATGCTTTTGAAATAAGATGATGACAAAGCACAAAGCCTGGCTGCAGTGGCATAAGACAAACTTTGTGAAATTTATGTTTATTGGAACACATTTTGTTTTCATTTACTTCTATGCAAACCTTTAAAAATCAAGACAAAATGACAAATAAAGTAGTTAGAATAAACTACATAAGGATTTTTTTCTCTACCAGACAAGTTCCCAGGACATATGAAAGGTGAACTTTGGGTCTTGAACTTGTATCTGGCAGTACTATTTGTGGACCAAGCTAAATATTCCCAACTGTTTCCTAAGAAAAGGCTACAAAAGTAGGAACTATTTGTACACGACTAGGACAGAACAATTAATTCACATTGTCAGGATTTAACTCATATATCAGGATTGCTTTGAAAATGTTTCCTTGTTGGTAATTTAATCGTTTTGCAATCCTCTCACTGGACTGAGGGAATTGTATTCTTCTTACCCCTATCTCTTCCCCTCCCCCTCTTTAAACAGCAGACATAATTTATACTTGTTTCAGTGTATTTACCACAATAAAGAATCCATTTCTTTCTTTTTTTTTTTTTTTTTTAATTTAATCTCCTTGGAGAGTGAAAGTAGCATTTGCTGAAATTAAGGTGCATTTTGCCAGAAATGTGATGCTAATCCTCTTAGTTTTAATGGTTTTGAAATGGTTTGTATAAGAAGGTAAACAGAGTAGTTGATTAATAGGAAGGAAGTCAATTGGCCATGTTGCAAGTGTTATGTGCTATACTGTACAATAGTTCTTTATTTCTACAGAGTGAAACACAAACTGGTCTCCTTTATAAAGTCCTTATGTGCAAACCGATACATCTTATACTGTACAGTTCAGAAGTGTTTGATTCCATCACCAAAAAAAAAAAAAAAAAAGCAAGCAGTGCACTTTGGAAAGAGAAGTCAAACAAACGCCACTGATAAGACATTGATGTGACACCCACTATCTTCCCTTTTTATTGGAAATAGACACATATAACGAGGTGCTTCACATTTTAAAGTCTTAAATCTTAGAAAGCTCCAGGCCTATATGGTTTAGGTTTTGGCTTATTAAACTCGCAGTGTGGGGAGAGGGAGAAGGAGGGGAGACAAAGCGACTCACTTAGCACTGCCATTTAACCTTTCATTGGCCAAATCGTTTTCATATGTAATTTATTAAAAAGGGCTGTTTAGTCCTGAATTACTTTGCAGTGTCTCATATCCGAGCCCTGATGCCAAGTCCCACTGAAACCAAGCTGGAGCCCCAGCAGGGCCCCCCCATCAATAATTCACCTGTAATTCTCCCAGAGCTCAGGCACTACTTGCATGTAAGTTGATAGGAGTCAGCAGTTCCCTTAATTCCTTTGTCTGGCACAATAGCAAAACTCTGGCTGGCAGGAGCCATGAGGCTGAGCTCCCACATCGGTTGTGCTCCATCACTTAACACTCTCGGTTAAGTGCTGCGACACCAGTGCGAAGTGGCCGAAGGTCCGAGCACGAGAGGCTGTGGGTAACCCAAGAGCTCTGAAGGAAGACGTGGTGGCTGCGATTACAAAAGATGGGCTGGTGACAGAATTTCAGGGTTTAAATAGGGAAGAAGCAGAAATGCATTTGAGAAGCAACTGAGGAATAATTAGAAGTCAAAGCTGATGCAGGAAGGCAGGTTGCAGGTGTTTCCCAGGGCTCGGAGTGAGCCTGGTGCAGGCAAAAGCAGCAGTAGAACGGCCTTCATGCTCTTCTAAAGAGTTCCTTAACTAGCAAATGCAGTGAAATATTACAGCATGATTTAAAATCAATGAAGGGATGTCTGAGGGCAATCATCTTATCTCTTGCACCTTTGTCCTGATTGCAAAGGTTCTTTTTCTAAAGCTAGCTCTAAAGACCTTTGCTAGTTGAAATAATTAATCAAAATAACCTAATTTGAAATTCTGGCTTAAATAAAGTGTTTGTGGAACCAGGTACTCCATGTCCGTTTTGAGTTGAATGACAGATAAGAATGAGTCAAGAAATTACCATATTAATTTAAAAATAAAATCACTATTACACTGTTTCTGGTTTTATTTTATTTATATATTTTCAGGCTCAGACACTATAGAATGGTCTCTTTGTATAGTCAGTGAACTTCTGGAGATAAACTCAAATTGTGGTGATTTTTGTTTGGAAATGAAGCAAAAACCAGACATGCTGTAAGTTTGTTACATAAGTCCAAGCATCTTCACTGGGTTAAATAAAAAGGAAGATCAGGGATGATTCATTCTGGTAGTCACTAATCAAAAAACACCACTGCAGGATCAGAAAGCTGTTCGAAGGATGTTGGGTACAGCTGAGGGGGAGAGCAGGCAGGCAGGGAAGGTGAGTCCCACTGTCCTTAGCGAGGGACATGAGGACGCCTGGAGCAAAGTGCAGTCCCTGTGTGTAAAAAGCTGGGTGATGGAACACTACCCAGAAGCGGTTTGACCTACTGAGTTTCAGTGGTGTCTGACATTACTCCATCCCACAAACATCTTTTCTTTTGGTTTTGGGAAAAGAACAGTTTTTACAAAGCGTAATTAATGATTTCTTCTCTTACACCTCACAGCTTTCATTTGTGGAGTGCCATTCATATGATTAACACTCCATGCTCATATTAAGCCATGAGTAGCAGCGTCTAAGAGACATTGAGAGCAATATTTGCCTCCTGATCAATAATTTGTTATTAACTCAACATTAGGACTTGACACTTTTATAACTTTATTACATGGGAAAACACACAGAAATAGTAGGAAAACCACTGACCATTCTCCTTCTGCATTACTCCTTGAGAAATATATTATATTATAATATTTTAATTTCAGAAGTTCAATGGGAATAAACCTAAGCACAGTTATTGTGCACACGTCACTGCACAATAAGTGCTAATAAGTGCCTCTGTACTGCGAGACCTAACTACTGCCTCCTCCAACACTTGTAAACTTTCCTCGAAGTTGGCTGCGCTTTCATCTCAATTGGTGTAGTGTCATCCAAGAACAATTTCATTAGATGTAATGGTCTAGTAATCGATGCAATTGTAATCAATAGCTATAAGTCCAAGAAATTAGCTGACTTCCAGTCTTCTCTGCCCTGTTCTTTGATTAACTTCAGAAGTGCTGTGAAGCCAAAGCAGCATTTCTGTGAAGTGCATTTTAAAGTATCTCCAAGCCTTCAGGTTTTATGAAGCTGTCATGCTATATTGTTAAAAGCCAAGAGAAGGCTTTTTTAGTCTGGGATAAAGTTTAATGTCTTGGGCTGTGCCTGACGGCAGGAGAAGAGAAGTGAATAGAGACCACCCTGTCTGAGTGGGTACACCCTGCTCTGCTTTAAATCCCTCAGTAGCATCACTGCAGTGGCCTCCCTTAGATGTGAAAGGAAGCACACAAGCAGCTTTTTGAAGGGTTTGGAAGCCTTGTCAAAGTGAAGAACTGAAGTTTCATGGCCTGGCAATTTTTTTCTCTTGTTTCTTGGGTCTCCTCCACCCATCTGGTCTCCCAGTGCTGGGCCTGCCAAAGCCACATTGAGCACTGTAAGTACTGACAGAGGGACTTCTCCTAACTGCTTTTTGCTCTGGTGCACATGGGAGCCATCAGCAGTGGTGTGGGGAGCCAGCATGGAACACAAAATATGAGCAGGGCTGCCTTACTGCAATCAGGTGCACATCTTCCTTTCAAAGTCACTTTCAGTGCTGCTGAACACCACTTTGTGAACGCTCTCTGCAAAATTTCACTGGTCTGCAGCCAGAACTTGCTCTAATTTTACATTAATAATTATTCCCTTTTCCTTGTTATGTTGCAGATCTAGTGTTCATCCCATTAATTTCATTTCACATTCACAGCAGTTTCACCCTTTCATTCTGCACTTTACAGGCCTTAAATGTAACGCGTAACTCCTACTGTCTTGAAATACGCAGGTGTTTGCCCTACACTTGACATCTTTCAGCCATGCTGAATCTCGAATGACTAAGCAGTGATCCATGTAAACGTCATGTCATCTTGAGTTTGATGTGATACCTTTTAAACACAGGAGGTGAAAAAGATAATCCTTTCCCTTCTTTCTTTCTTTCACCTGAAAGATAAATCACTCTATTTGTACTGGCTGGAAAATTAAAAAGCTTTTATTTAGCACCACTATTTCAGAACAAGCATCTTTATGAATTACAGAGGCACTTTGGAAATACAGAAGCATATTTTCGAACGAGTGCAGATATTCTCAACACTGCTTTATGTATTTATTACATCTCTTGCATTACAGTCTCAGAAGCTGATGTATTTATATTTTTCATGAGGTCTCCAGCAGATGATAGGCTATATGCTGCACTTTTCTTTATATACTTGGGGAATGTAGGAAAGGCCTCCTATGTGCTATATCTTGTTATTTTTCCAGACGAAAGTGGTAGCAGATAAAGATCCCCTTTTCTTTTTTTCCAAAGCTCATGTTGGTGTTTCTTGGAGCATAACCAAACTCAGATCTGAATGTTATGCAATCAGAAAGACTGAATCCATGCAGAACAGAAACAAAAGAAGTGCATGTTTGAGACATTTTGACACTTGTGGTCCCAGCATTACATTGTCTATTTCTGAATAATGCAGTGCAATTTGAGCCACACCACTTGTAGCTTTTCCGTGCTGATGTGAAAGCTTGGAGCCTGCTTGGGTACCACATCATTTTTGTGTGTTCAGACATGAAGAATGACTCAAAGTCCTATTCCCAGATGATGTTGATCCTGAGACTGACATGTAGCTTATTCCATACAGCTACACCTGCTGCTAACTAAGCTACTGCCTCTGAAACTAGAATTCTTGCAATACAGCTATTTTAAAACAGTTTTTATGAGTTTCTTTAGCCTACAACACTTAGCAAAGGTCTATTTTCTGGAGAAGGGAGGGAAGGGAAGTTTTACCCTTTGTTTCCAGCCTTGTGCTCATTGTGTTGTGCCATTTGATGGTGCAGCAGTGGTGCTGCCCTACAGACCCCCTCCCCTGCCTGTGCCAGCTCTGGCCTGGACCCCTGATGTTAATGGTGAACAAGGAATGAAGGACAGCCAAGTTTCCCATTGACTATCTGGTTCAAAGTGCAATGCAGTGCACACTACTGTGCTGTGAGGCCGAAAACCACCTTCACCACCTCACCCAACCTCCTGGCTAACATTTCTGAATCAGTAGAAGTAATATTCTGAACTATAGTGAAGCTGAAGAAAATGTCCTTATCTCAAGCCTGTTCTCCTTATATGGTTGTATATATATATGTATATCTGCTCACTATTTATTACTGCTTTTTTATTTTTTACCTTAGATTTTATAAAAGATTCCAGACTAATAATTAACATCACCCAGGGAGTGTGGCTGAGCCAGCAGAACAAAGCCATGACAGCACAAGACTTAGGTCCTGCCTTCTCCAAGACTTGATTTCACGTGAGCCATTTTCTGCTCCTGCCCTGAACACCCATTCTTCCAGTCTGGGTGAGACTGAGAAACAGAGGCTCAGCAGGAGGAGATGCTTTGCCAGGGGCTGCATTGCATGAGCTGAAAACCTTTGGTCTCCTCACTGCCTGGAACCGAGCTCACCACACTATGTGGTACAACCACATCTCCTCTGCTGGCAGGGGGTGCAATGCAGCCCCTTTCCCCACAAGGGCAGGCTGACATCTCACCACCCGGCTAGAAGCAGCCAGGCATTCCTGCTCCACGTGCTGGTGTTGTGGCCGGGCTTTCTTGCAGCTTCAAGCCCAGCAGGCCTGTCACCAGCTCTATCAATTAAACCCCGCGCTGCTCTGTAATTCTGCTGAGTGCTAGGAGAGGCTTGTTCTCACTGGGGTGTAACAAGAGTAATTATAATAATGATTTGCCCATTCCTTACCAGCGTATTTTCTCTTAGCAACCAGCTTGAGCACCACAAGAAATGTGATCAAAGTTGAAAGAAAATTCTCTTTGATGCAAAGGAGTTTTTGTTGCTGTTTTGGTTAGGGAGGGCAAGCAGGGGAGCCTGTCAGTGCAGCCAGCTAATGACAAACACGGGATAAAGCTCCACGGGGATTAGCGAAGTCTGAATGCAAGTCAAGTGGTCTGATTCTGTAATTTCAACCAAGTAGCAAAGCAACCTACAGGCTTTTTAGTGTTTAGGTTGCCACAAAGAAGCTTTGCTGTCATCTCTGAAACACTTTCTCAATAAGAAATTTCCTGGAACACCGAGGTCCTATTTCTTGTGGGAGGTTAAGTCATTGCATTATCTCCTTGGGTGAAAATTCATTATGCTCATCTTGCATGGGTGTTTGAGCAGCCTCTTTTTGTACCACAGGCTGTCCATCTCTCCCTTAGGCGGTAACAGCATCAAGTGGTGTTCAGTACTACTTATCTTGCTCACCTGCCAATTAGCTATAAACTGTAAGAAGCATTGTACCCAAAATGGGGGGGAGGGTAGGGGAGGGGAGGGGAGGGAGAGAAGAAAAGGAAAAAAGCTGGATCAGTTTCAAGTTTAATTACTCCAAAAGAATTCAATATATTATTGCCTCAAAAAAAAAAAAAAAATCTGAACCTTTAATCCTCTTTGAAGATGCTTCTTACTGATATATCCCATCACATTTTTAACACCGGCGTCAGTACTTAGCGAAATCATATCCTATGTTCAGGTAAGCCAGGAAATGTATTTGATTCTTCTGCTATAATTTTCACAGCAGCTTAGTAAATGCAACCTTCTTTACCCTTTGTAAAATATCCCATCAATGCTATTTGGTGAAATACTATGTAATAAATAGAATAGCTGTAAATTAATTTAATGTGCTTATGTCTATATCATATGACTTTTGTCTGGCACATACATATTTACTTAGTGTTCAAATATATATATATATATATATTTTCTTTTTATGAAGAAATTAAGGTTAAATTATTATATATATATATATATATATATTATTATATATATATATATATATATATAAATTATTATATATATATAAATTAATCTTCCTTAAAGAGTCTCAGTACATGGCTGTTTGTGTCTCTGAGATTAAACCCGACCTGTGTCAGTGAGCTCAGGTGAAATCACCCCCAGCCCAGAGCAGGGACAAGGGGACATTCAGGCACTGGGGCTAATCCTGTCTCAAACAGGGCCAGGAAGCACAGTGAGCTGATCGTGCACTCGCGGGAAGAAAATGTCCTTCATTTGGCATGCTTGTCATTCATTCAGGGCATAAAGCCTGGTTTTCAAGAGCAACCGAACAACTATGAAGGGTTTTTGCTCTCACAAGGTTTATTTGGCAGGTTTCATAAGAACTGTCCACATATCTTTTCAATGTTTTGAATAATGATTCATTTTTTCACATGTGCAACAATTTATTTTGCATGTGTTTGCTCTTCCCATGAGTCAGCAAATGGGACTGATCTGGGGGCAACTGAGAGGAGAAGGCTGCAATTTTTTTAGAAGTCAGTATGCTTCCTGTAAGCATTTCTCAGAAATGAAAAAGTACAGAATTTGTTTTATTTTAAAACCGAGTCAGTTCTTTGTTATCATCAGATTTACAAAACAAAACTGTTTTCAACATAAACTACTTCAGGAGTAAAGGTCCTTACTGGATGACATTGTTTCATCTTTTCTTTTGAATACAAACTCCAGCTTTTTAACAACCGAACTTCTGAAACTTACACTCCTCAATAGACCTATTCTCAAAAAATTAGAGCAATTAAAAAGAAAAGGTGTCTGTAAATTTTAATATATGAAAATTAAAAACGGAATATATATTATTACATAATCCATTTGATTTATATTTTATTATACAGTGATATTTAATATAGCATAATGTTTTATCATTTTGGACAAGGATACATTTTTTATGTGTATTTGTATTTTAACTCTCTTCATGGTTAGTAATTTCTTGATTTCCAAGTATTACAGGCAAATGTAGATACCTGGTTCTGAGCTGTATTTATGTTGCTAAAACTAACCTGAGCCCCTGGTTTAATCCTGCCCAGTTAGATAGCTGCGGAACGAAAACCAGCCAGTTTTTAATGCTGCTAGGAAACCATCACTTTTTCAGAAACCCGAGCTTAAATGCACAATGTCAAGAAGTTTTAACATTGATCTTCAGTCCTGCGCTGTTGATCCACTTGCATAACATTGTGCAAAACAAAGCTCGGCGCTGCAGACAACAGTCTCCTTCCAAAGGACGCTCGCTTCTGGCCCATTACAATAGCTAATTCATACAGCGATGGGAACTCGTTGATGACGAGGCATAAATCGGGGACCTGAGGTAAAAGGTAAGTGCTGGAAAACAGCTATGGCTTCTTTCAGCGGTTTAAGGCAGCCCTCTAGAGACAAGACAAAGCACTGCACTGGGAGAAGGCAGCCGCAGAAACCTGTGGGCTGGCTTGGCACCTAAGCAACAAATAGTTTTCCATTTTTATTTCTTTTAATTTTAATATTAATCTCCCTCACTTATCTGGAAAAATAAAATAAAATAAAATAAAATAAAATAAAATAAAATAAAATAAAATAAAATAAAATAAAATAAAATAAAGTAAAAGAAAAGAAAAGAAAAGAAAAGAAAAGAAAAGAAAAGAAAAGAAAAGGTCTACAGTGAGTCTTTAATTCACAATTACTTGCTTTTCCAGCAGGTTGCATGTTCTGGCAGACACCTGGTGACAGCAGGGCAGCAATGCTGCAGCACAGGGGTGCTGGGTCCTGGTGGAGGCGACTGCTGCCCCGGGGAGCTGGGGTCTGAGGTGAGCCTGGGCTCTGCGAGCAAACTGTCCAGAGCACATTGAGACACATGGGAATGCCAAATTATTCCTTTGAATCTTGGTATTTAAGAAATGTTAGCTTAACTCTGCACCTGGATGAAAATTTGTGTTTGAAGTGCTTCTTATGTGATGCTAGCATTTGAAGAGAGCTTAGAACTGGAATGCAGTGGGGACAATGGGACAGCCTACCTTTAACTTCCACTCACCCACCTTTTCTCAACCCCCTGTCACTGCTGCATCTGAGAGCTTCACAGCCATCTGGACAGGCCTCAGAAAAGCATAGCTTCTGGCAAGGAAGGGACGTTTAAGATAGAGGGTCTCTGTGGGACCTCGCTCCCATCTGCCACAGCCGGTACAGGAGATTCCCCATCTGGTTCAGCTGGCTGTAAATGGGCTCCCTACCCTGTGGGCTAGTGACGTGCTGCCACTGAGTGAGTGTGACCCCGAGAAAGCAGGGTTTCATAGAGATAACATGCAAACGTCCTATCTGAAACCTAGCCCTAGTTTTCTGTTTTCATCTGTTTTCGAGCACAAAGATATGTATGTGGTTTAAGAACAGGCCCATCCATGCTTCTTGTTCCAAAACAGAAGAATTCATCTGTTTAATTTCACTATAAAATGCAAAGTCGCTTAATCTTCTATGTTTGTAAGTTTTCTTCAGGGAGGTTTCGGAAGGAAAATGCCCTCTTCTTAAACACAGTGAAAAGGGTAAGACTAGATTATTGAACAAAAATGGCATGGTGTCAAAAATATATGGTAAATCCAATATGACATAAGAACCATTCCCTATACCTTTCGCTTAAAGTAGGTACTTGATAAAGTGCTTAGTTCACTGTGATAATTATGTCAATCTTTATTTCAGTGGGAACTTCTGCCGAGCATTGGACTCACAAGGACATTTTTTTCAGGGATAGAGGTAGCTGATACTGTCATCGAAGTTGCATTGTGTGCTGGTTCTTCAGATGATTTCTGTTTGTATATTTTTCTTGGCTTGTAGTCATGCTACATTAAATTCCTGAAAGGAAGTCTGAGATACTGCAGAGCATCACATCATTAGGTCTAATCCACTGTGCATGGATCCAGCTGGTATTTCCCTGTGAATTGAGTGGGTGTTTAGACAGCTCTTGTAACAAGGCTGCTGGTGTCTCCCAACCTTCTGGCTTAGCATCTTCATTTATATTTGACTAATGAAAATGTTTTATGTTCTGCTCAGGTTTGGAACCTAAATCCAGACCCTCCGGCAGCCTGAGGATGGAAGCAGATGACAGGAAGAGCCATGAAATTAATGAAGGAAAGTAGAGTGTGTCCCCCAAAAGCTTTGCAACAGTCATTTAATGGACTGGGGAAATTAGCCATGTGTCTGAGTGACTGTAATGATGCTCTAGGCATATGTCTGTCAGTTTGGTGCCTTATCTGTGCTAGTAACGGGAAACTGGTCCTAAAAGTGTGAAAATCAGCAGGTTTCATATTTGGTTTGGGCACAAGAAACCTCTCCGAGCATGTCAGACCCACAGGTGGATCCAGTGCATGAGCTTCAATCTGAATAGCCCCTTTAACCACTCTTGTATTTTTGGACTCAGCTCTGCTTGAAAATTAGGAAAAAAAAAATCTTGCTTGGACTGGCTTTTTGTGTGCGCCTCTCAGAAACAATACACTTACCGTGGAGCATACGAATGGTGTGTTTTGTGTATCCAGATGGATTACAGTTTCAGAGTGAGATTTTATAAACAAGGCTCCTTTCTCATTTGGAAAATGACTGTATTTTCTACATGTTGTATATTTATTTGTAATGGGCTTGTTTACTTAGGTCCACATCTGAGAGAAACACTTGCAGTCACTGAACTGAGTAGAAATTGAAAATATGCATTCATATGTCACCTGGGATAACAGAGCAACCTCTGATTTATGACTCAGTTGATGAACTTGCCTGTATGAAGAGTAGCGATACTCAATCAGTCCTCAGCAGGAGCATCACGCTGCTGCCTTCCTCCCCATTAACCTCCCAGTGGTACCTCACTAGCTCTTCACTGAGCTCAAGCTCTGCCAGCTGGGGCTTATTCAGCCCAAAGTATGCATCAGGTCTGACCAGATATGGCTCAACAGATGTGTAAAGTGCTTTGGCACTTGTTGAAAGAGAGTATCTTTCCTTGGGTGACTCACTATGGTCTGCTTTGAAAATCGCCTAATAGATAGAGGTGGCATGGAGAAGGAGAAAAACAGATGATGTGCTCAGTCTCTTTGAGTGCAAGAGCTAAGGAACACCAGATAAAACTATGAGGCAGGTTCAGACTAAGCAAAAGGAGGTGCTTTTTCACCCAGAGCATAGCTCATCCTTGCCACAGTGTGTCTGGGTTACTTTGTTTGCAGATGATGAAGGAGGGCAGAAATGTCCAACGTATCACAGAGCCAGGTCCCATCATCCCCTCAAAATTCATACAGACTGATTTAAGCACGATGCACCTAAGGACAGGGCAAGTCCATGTTAGTGGAGTCATTTCTGGCAAGCAGTTGTACAGTTGCTTACAAGTCTCAAGGAATCATTAACATATCACCTTAACATACAGGTTACAAGTATTTAAAAGGATTTCACTGAATTTAGCAGGCCTTTTTGTTACTGAAAATCAATCCTATCTCACAAGAGCATTAACAAAAAAGCTAAACAACACCCCTTGCCAATGTAAAGTCTATTTCTGTTGCCAGCCTTTGGTATTTTCCCATCTGGCTCCTGATTTTTCATATTGACACCTAAAATGCCCCTAAAATACAACTTATGTGTGAGATTACAGTTATTGCAGCAACCATGGACAGGGAGACTGAGCAACTGGCTGCCTAAAGTAACAACCCTGTGTAATTTGATTGTGCTTTCTTGATGCACTTGTGTTCACCTCCCCTAACCCTGTGCTAGCATAATAAGCATAATAATTTCCTCCCTTGTACTATATTTTGGCCATATACTGGAATTTGATCCAACAGCCACCATTTGCTAGGGATAAGAAATGGCTTTAATGCCACGCACCAACACCTGAATCCTATCAATTTTTCCCTGTTTCATTTCTTCCAATAACCCAACCAATTGGCTTGAGCAAGCAATTCAGAAAAAAAATAAATGTAATAGAGGTCCCTCTTTTCAGAATGGTACTTCTGTCCAATTGCTTTCATCTTGAGAATACAGCTATGAGGTCTGTTTCAAGGGATGTCCTTCAGCAGGCAGCATGAATTGTAAAATCAGTCACACAAATGGCCTACCATATATAAAAATAACCAACATATCAACAGGACTGAAGCCAAGCAGCAGTTAAAATAACTACTAGACCAGTAACACTAAATTTACAATGCAGCTCAACAGATACATCTGGAAAGGAAAAGTGCAGGCCATTTTTAGTTTGATTTCTATTATTACTCCATTTTTTATTCAAGATATGAAACATTCTGAAAAGCAAATGCTAAAAATTGGAAAAGACTGCCATAACAATATAAAATACAATGCAAGTATAAAATTGATAGGGGAATGTTCCTGTCTCTAATGAGACAAATGCTGTGGCTGAGATAAAATTTGAGATTATCTCTGTGGTGAAAAAGCTTTCTTAGGTTGATGCTGCAAGTCCTGCTCCTGCTGCACAGAGTTTTGCTCTTTTCCATGGTGCTGCTTTAGGTATAAATCCTGCCCTGTTAGTGCAGGTATGAGTCAGCAACTCCCTTTTAAGTCAAACTGTATTTATTTGTAGTACTTTTTCTAAAGTGTTGAATGTGTTTGTTTGGAGAGCTCCAACAGGAGGATGGAGGGGAGGTAACAAGGTAACATGTATAATTACAAGGACTTTGATTGCAACAGAATGTAAGTCTCTTATCCTGTTCTGAAATCCCACTGCAAAACTTCCTGTATCAGCATATTCTTTCCTCTTTGCAGGGAACCAAGGTTGTTTTCTTCCTGCTGAAACACCTTTTTTCAAGATTCATCCAAGCTCAGAGTTAAGAGAATATTGATAATCTGCATGATAACTGAGGTTTGAGAGCCCCAAGTTCAGCTCCCTGCTTCCTGTTGGATTTCCTGTGTGACCTCACAATCCCTCCAGTGACAAAGTGCAGGCTCTCAAAGTCAGAAAGGTGGAACACCTGAAAATGAATTTCCCACACCCTGTATACAAATTTAACCAAGTTTGCTGCTGTGCTGGCCGCTGCCAAGTGTTCAGGAGCACTGATCCCTTTTATCAGATGGTTTCCAAGGGGTGCAAGCAGGTGCACCAGGTTGCATGCACAGGGTGTCTTAAACCCCACAGATGTCTGTAAGAGAAGAAATATGCTTTCAGGCTTTTGATAGTTTAATTGTGTGAAATACATCAGTAACGTTTACTTAGTAATCAGTAATGTTTACTTAGCAATTGGTAATGTTTAATTAGTTATGTTAGTAAGGAGGAAGTCTTTTTAGACTCTGGAAACCAGGCTTCGAAGTTCCTCTGCTGCAGCACTGAACATGCAAAAGTCCTCAGAGCAGGCTGATGGTTTCCAAGAGAGGCGGGATGAGCATTTGGCTAAGGAACTGACATCCCCGGGGACCTTTCACCTTTGGGATCTCGTGGAGACCACCGTTACTCCCCCCCCACCCTGCTCCGCCAGAGAGAGGCTTGTTCATTCTTCCAGCGTTTGCCCCGGCCACCCCCCGGCTCCTTCCATCACCACTGCCGGCCGGGTGCCGGTGTCCCGCTGCCGCCGCGTGGGGGGGCCGCCGAGCCGCCGCCGGGCCGGGGCCGCTCGCCGCCGGCTGCAGCCTCCTGCCGCGACCCCATCGGGACATCCGGCCGCGCTCGTCCCCGCCTGGGAAGCGACGCCGGGGGCGTCTTCCAGCTGCTTTAGGAAGGGCTCCGGTCCCGGAGGTGCTGGAAGAAAGGGAGGAGGCGGGCTGCAGCCCTCAAGCTCTGGAATTTCATCACTGCAGGCGGTGCTGGTGTGCTCTCTCCGTGCTGCAGGACGGTTTTCTTTCTGTCCTGCTTAAAATCCCCCACTCAGGAGAGCTTGCTGCATGCTACGTTATTAACTTCCAGACACATCAAAACCTCGGTCTGCCCGTGGTTGTCCTAAAGGTATAAATACGATTCAGGGAAAACTTGCTTTTTCTCCAGAAAGGTTTTTTTTTTTTTTTTTTTTTTTTTTTTTTTTTTTTTTTTTTTTCTGCTGCAGCAGTGTCTTTGAAAGCCCAAAGGCTGCTTCCCGCTGTTGTTACAGGCTGCAGCTTTTATGAGTTATATGCACTCCTGAGGTCAAGAAGCCATGCAGGAGATTAAAGGAAAAAAAGGGTTCTCCGCAGCCCGGCTGCTGGCTGCCAGGGTGTATGGGGGTGAAAGGGGCAGGCACTGAGGTGCTACTACCAGGGTTAGGCGCATAGATCTGGGAAAGACTCATTATTTAATACATCCTCTTAAAGAAAAGATGAAGGTGTGGGGTGAGTGCCAACAATATCACACCCCGAGGGGTCAGGGGCACCACACCACCCACACCTTGCTTACAACATGCTCTGGCTTCAAACCAAGCAGCTATGGGGAAAGCACGTCAGCCACCCTGAAAAATGCTGAAGAGATGTCCATGAAGGAAGACAACAACACCAGTGCTGGTGTGGAGTTTGGGAGTTGGAAATGTTTGTCTCTAGGGTTTATTAAGGGCATCCTTATAATCCTAGAGCATTTCACCCTTCCTCAGTGAGGATGTGAAGGGTGCATCAGCACAGCCATGGTAGGGAAGGTCAGTGATGAATTTGTGGCTGCATGAGCAAATTAGGATCAAGCTTCATCAATGCTTGGCTGATGATTCAATACGCGATGTTCTTTCTTGGTTCTTAAATACTGTCTCGGTCAAGCCCCTGTGCTAAGCTGCTATGATTCCTGGCTGAGCTTCAAACAGAGCTTTCCAAAAAAGTCTCTAATCCCAGGTTTCATACAGGTCACACATACTGTATAATGTGTTTGCAGAAGTTCCTGAATTGTGAATACTTTAAAAATGTATTTTAAATAAAATAGGACTTTAAAATTATCTCAGTTATACCTGTTTTCAATATCTTTTATATTTCACTTCACCAGGACTTTATAAAAAATCCTGACAACTGCTGTGTAGATGATTTACAGCAATACACCCTGCAGTAACTGCTGTGTTCCTGGGGTTACAGTCTCTTACAATTTTTTGATTGGCTCTTTATTGCTTCTGTGTGATTATTTCTTCTGTACAAGAGGATAACTGAGTAAGATATAACCATATGAATGTTCCTCTGATTACTTGTGATGGCTGAAATACACTAGGGAGGATTTCTTGGCATTAGGAAACTCTCCAACAACATGCACCAGAAGTGAAGACCAGAAAATTTAGATCTCTAAGAAATGAGCGGCCAAGGTGATTAATAACACCTATAGATTCAAACGGCTGGGAAATAGCAGGGATGTAAAGATAAAGCCACCCAGATACCAGATTAAGTGCCAACTTGGGAACCTGCCTGGAGACTTGGAAATTCAGCATCAGAGGCAGCTGGTGGAGGCATATGCAAGGGCTATAGGACCAGGAGTAGACACACACTCTGGTTGTACAGTATCAGATGGCAACTGCACCATGAACCCACAGAACATAAACAGAACCAACACAATAGATCAACTTTTTCCCAGCCTCTCAGATACAGCGCAACTTCATTATTGTGATAATAGTGTATTCCTTGAATTTTACCTCATTCCTTTCCAGAGTTGTTTATGAACACCATTTTTTATTTTCTTCATCATTCATACTTGCTGATTCACTTTTTTCAGCAAATATTCAGAACCTACTCCCATATACTCATGAAAGTCAAGTCATACCTTACTTGTTTGTTTTCTCTTTGATTATCCTTATAAGAAAATATCTGGGCTGAGAATTTCCAAATGAAAAAAAAAAAAAAAAATCCATCCTGGCAAAACAAATGCAAACCAGGGCTTTCTTAGAATAGCAACATGTGCCTCCTTCCTTCCTTCCTTCCTTCCTTCCTTCCTTCCTTCCTTCCTTCCTTCCTTCCTCCCTCCCTCCCTCCCTCCCTCCCTCCCTCCCTCTCATTCTTGTTCTCTCTCTTTCTCTCCCCCCTCATTCTTTCTCTTCTTTTTTCGCCAGCAAGAGTTGACCAAAGCAAATAAGCACACTTTTCTATTATCCGCACAAGCTTTCAGTCAAATCACTTGTAGCATATGTTGCAATGTAACACGAGTTGAAGCAGCAGAATCTTTCCCTTAAGCGATTATTTATACCAAATAGCTTCCTGATTAAAAAGTTTACCATGGCTTTGTATTTTTATAGTTTTCTTAATTAGTTCAGCTGTTAAACTTAACAATGTGCTGTCAAGATCAGTTGGAAGATTTAAGCCTTGATTTAGACACACCTTGGCCTCTGGCTATACAAATATGTCTCCAGTATCAGCAAATAAAACAGCAGTGGCTTCAGTGAGTTTCCAGAGTGCTGAAAAAGAGAACACCCAGAACAGAATTGTCAGAATTTCAGAAATGTCTGAAACATCAATTAAAGTCTCCCTTTGGGGGCAGCCCGTGAGAAATGATTGTTGTTACAAACAACTGGCTTTTGAGCTCCAGCAATGGGGTACTCGGCATGAGCTAAGAAGAGAAACTGCTGCAAAACAAAAGTAACAGGCAAGAGTCCTGATGCCTCGTTTCTGCACAAATGCTGAGAGCTTGTTTCCAAACTGGACTGCTCCTTCCCTTTTTCTGTACGATGTTTGCCATGGGCACATGAAAACCACTAAACAAGCTAGCTGCCATCATGTATAAACCTCCTGTGCTTTTCCCCACTTAACAATAGGTAACTGTTAGACTGGCTTTACAGCTCCACAAGTGATGTGCTGAGAGGAAAGCTTTGCCAGCCACTGTAGCTTACAGGTTTTATTGCTGGTGGCAAGATTTATTTGCTCAGATATGTCCTTGATATTATGTTTGCCAAAAGGCAAGTAATCAGAGCAATGAGTTCTGGCATCTCTGTTATTCAAAGGAATGTCAATTAATACAGATAGTCATAGGCTGATCATTATCGCTGTTATTAATTATTGTTCTGTATCCTTTCTAAATCTCCTTGGACATTTCCAAGCACGCTCTACTCTTGTGGCTGTTAACCAACATTGGGACAGAAGCTGGGGATGTCACAAGGGACTTTTGGTCCCAGCATCTGGCTCTCTCCAGGTTATGACGCTCATCTCCTCCATCCACCTTGAGGAGCACTGGGCTGACTGCGTGCCTTCCGTGTACTCACATTGCGCTTAGAGCTGTGTGCTGACACATGATTATGATCAAATCTCATGCTTGTGTTGGCAAGTTTCAATGGCTGGGAAGCTCTCCCTGGTGTTCAGTTGCCTGGATGTCCTGTGTGTGCTTATAGGTCACTTTTCTTTGCAGAGTGGAGCAGCACCCAGTGTGTGTGCTATGTAAAATATGACTTGCCTTGTTCTCTACAGTGAAACAGCTGGGCAGGTAGGAGTAGACTCTTGCAGCAGAAAACCTGCTCATGCAAACATCTGTGGGTGAAGAACTTCACGCCAGTGGAGAACTGAGCCCAACAATAAAAATAATATTAAATCCTGGTGAGAGAAAGTCTTTCTCTTTATTCTGCTTTAAGGCCATTAAACAGTTCCACTCCTTTTCTCCCCAGTTGTCCCTATGATTTTCAAATGCTTCTGGGTAGGCTAATAGGTATATTATTTGTACTCTTTAGATGAAAGATGCTATAAAGTGTATACAACTATTTTGTCAGATCAGATTGACCATTAAACTGTGCTTCTCTTGAAGCCTATTAAGTTACCTCAATTTAGCGTGCACAGTAAATCATGAAAAACAGAAATTACACAGTAATTATGCATCCTGTGAAAAATGTGAGTGGAAAATCACGCCTTTGATTATAAAAGATGAAATGTAAACTGCATACAGTCCGGTGAAGCCTGGCTCATTTATATTGCCTCGCATCCTGGTATGTTGCTTATGAAGTAGCAACATATGGAGCTGAGTGCTGACAGAGATGACAAACTGCATTTCCAGAAGCAGCACAGGCTGCCTTTATGGCATTAATCAACAAACCGAAAGGCCTGAAATGAAGGGGAAATAAATTAGAAAAAAACAACAAAGAGGACTTGGGAGATTAAAAGCAAGGAGGCTCCTCTGGATGTGGCTCAAAACCTGAAGAAAGGCAGGCCAACACCTCTGCATGGCATCAGGAGGAAGTCTGTGTGCTGTAGGCATCTTGTTCTTGTGTGCTGAGCTCTTCAAGGCTCTGAAGTCCTTAGCTAAATCTGTGAGAGACAGTAAAGGAAAAAATAAGAAGATATATATGTAAAGCATAATTTGTTTTGCTCAAAACTACCCCTAAGCAGGTGATAGTAAAAAAATTAGCTTAATATTTTCAGTTGCAGAATGGCAGGCTTTAATAAGCAAGTCACCAAAGTCAGACAAACTGAGTAACTTGGCGACGTTAATGAGCCTTTAAATCAAAAGTGCACCAGCTACCTGCAGCCGAATTCCTCTTCAAAAAAAGTTGCAGAGCATGCCAGATGAGGCTCCAGGCCTAACCAGGAAAATAATTATGTTAGAAAACTGTACGGAGAAGGAGCATAGCTTAGGAGGAATGGAAAAACAAGAGAGTAATCAGAAAAGGTCCTGTGTGTGAGATGCCATTAAGTAAGGGAACAAAATAAGAATTTAAAAAGTCAGTTTTTTTGGAAAGCATTTGCAGAGGATTTTAATACAAATAGCAAAGGCTTGTTTAGGCAGGTAACTATCAAAAGAAAAAAATCTGGATTATCATGCAGAAAAGATATTTTAGAGGTAGGAGTTAATCCATATAAGGCCCAAAATTAATGGAAGTTCTGCTCCATTTTTTTTTTTTCCAGAGATCCTAAGACAACAAGTTCTGGATGGAACTGCTTCATGGATGTACATTTTATAAAACAATTTACATCTGAGAAAGACAGAGAAACTGACTCCATGAAATGACATCTGACACCAATCATTTCTAAGAAATGCATCAAATTACAGGCGGACAAGGCAGATGGGAATATAGCAAGTAATGAAGAACTAGGAAAGGGCAAGAAGTAGTGAACTTAACAGAGAGGCTATACAAGAACAATTTTACTCTGACAATTTGACTCCTTACATAACCTGAAATCTCAAATATTCACAATTTTTATTGATGTCCAGGTACAAAGCAATTGTGGAGTCCAACAGCACTCTCTTGTGCACAGCAGAAGTCCTCTACTGGAACGGAGCACGCATTACAAATCCAGCTTAGAGTACGAATACAAAAAAAGCTTTGTGGGGATGATAAGATCCTTTGAGTGAGCTTGCTGGTAGTGTGGCTGAACAAAATACAAATGCTGCACTAGGCTTAGTAAAAATGATAAAACTAGCACTGCTTCCTGCCAGTACAAACACACAAAAAATTTAAGCTGTTCTTTCTCACACTTGTTGTAACTGTATGGGAAGATGGAAGTCAACAGAGTCATGGAGTGAGATATTACTCATCGTGGCCATTGTAAATGATTTCCCCAGAGGCTGTAATTTCTTTAAGAAACTTGTTCATTCTAACTCATTTTGCACACTAATCATGCCCATAATTTATTCTGCAGATATCTGCACTTCTGTGGTTTGCATTTGGTCCTGACTAACAGTCCTCTGGGGTGGCATGTCTCACTGCGTGTCCCTCTGGGGACCTGCTGCCTGCCCACGCCTCAGCACTTCTTAGGGCTGTGCTTGGGGATATCATCTTCTCCAAGAGGGAAATCTGACAGAGGCAAGATGCTGCAGTCTGGATTTTGGATTTTGCATTGAAGGATCGGTTATCCCAAACATGTCTCTCCAGGATGAATGCTTATGTATCTTTTACATATTTTTCAGGAAGCCAGTGGAGAACAGATGATTCATGAAGGAACTGGTTGAGCAGAACAGAGGCTTTTGGGAACCTATTCTTTCATTTGAGATGAGGCCAACATTGAGTCATTTCAACTTAAGTTCCTGAAGTGTGGATAGTGAACAGGCAGCTGTCTGTCCTTCCCGGCATCGTGTTGCAGTTGCGCTTGTTGCCTGCTGGGCATGACTGCATTTAAAATGGTGGAGCAATCTTTCCCTCAAATCCACAATGTGACCCAATGCTACAGCAGGGTGTCCAGTGTGCTCTGGGCATGCCTTACAGCACAGGAACACTTACTGAGCTTCAGCAGAAAAATAGATGCTGGGAAGCCAGGAGCTTTGCACCCTCATACCAGCCCCAGAAACCTCCTTGGTCACACAGGGAGATGCTCCGAGAGCAGAGGGTTTTCAGCTTGCAGTTGTACATTTAGGTGCCAAATTCCACCTAAACAGTTCTTTAGGTAACTTAATCGTTTATTGATTTTAGTCTTCTGCGTTCCTCTGCCTTACTTCACTGCAAAGCATTGTTGTCCTGAGGCTGGAAGGCTTTTAGAGAGGAGTACCAGTTGTCTTCGTTTTGCAGAGAGAACGATACAGCAGGGCCTTGAGATGGTTCCACAACTTTTTGGTATGAACTAATCCAGCAAGATCAGGTCAGAACCACTGATGGATTTCATTTGCGCAGTATGAGTATAAAATGTTATCAAATCAGGACATGACAAATGATGCGGAGGATTACTTTGCAAACAGTGGCTTGTGAACAATGCAAAAATGCCCTTCAATTGCTCTGTTCATTATTTTCTGTTGGACTATTTGATAGTTGAGGAATTTTGCTTAAGAACCTCCCACCCAAGCAGGAAACACAAAAAAGAGAAACAGGTAAGAGTGAGCATTCAGGACAGACCTGTGTCAGGAGACAGGCTTGCTTAAGAGAATTAAAATCACAGTTTGCTCAATGTAACCAGACAGTGAGTATGCAGTCCTTGGCTATTTATAACTCACAAATAAGGCAAGCAGACAGCTAATATAGCCAGGGGCCAGCAGTAACAGAGCAATGAAGTTTTATTAGCAAGCCTAGGTGGACATGTCATTTGATATATCCATGTGTGAAAGTATTTGTATCATCTATATGTTGGAAAAGGTCACAGAAGCTTTAAATACGAAATTAAATAAAATTAAACCTTACTGAAGATAGCAGTATCCCTCAGGCACCTGGAGTCTGTCAGTGGCTTAAACAATAGTTGTAGAGAGAAGTGGACTAATCTTTGGGGACTTCAGTCTACGTGAAAAAAACAAAAAGGAAGAAGAAAAAAAGAAAACTAACAAAGCCATCTTTGCAATAGTTAGTAAAAGAAACATTGTTTAGAAACAGAAGGCAATTATCAAGCAATGGAGAATAATAGCTACCTAATTATAAACTTCTGCTTGTAGACTCTTTGGCATATGAATTGAAAACAATTCAGTTCAATTAAAATGTTACAATTAAAATAATTAAATTGGATCATGATATCTCAGTTCCATTGACCTGTTGATGCCATCAGTTGGTTAATTAGCCAGTGTGACTCATATAAGCTCCGGTAGAGGTGTTAGCTGGTTTAATATACCTGCATAGATATCTTGGAGAGATAGCTTTGTGTTGTAAAAAGGAAATAAAATAATAAGATTTGCATTGTAACATTTCAGGTATTTCAGTTTACTCCTTTCTTGGAGTGCTTGGGAATATTTGCCATGATGCGCCATGGTCTGCTTGTTTGCTGAAGCCCCAGAGAGGCTGTGACAATCCCTGGGTGGGCTGCTCCAGAGCTTGTGCCATCCCTGGGGGAAAGCTGCCCTACGCAGGGGATCTGTGGGTCCCACAAGGGCCCCAGCAACATTAGCACACTCATCTTGAATTTTCTAAATGGAAAATATCAATCCTTTTTCTATTTTGGCATGTTTGCTTTCAGCTAATTGCTTTTATTTTTTATATCTTTTTTTTTTTAATAAAAAATAGTTTCTGAAGGAACACCGTGGTTTTTGTATCTTTCTTTTTATATTTTCATTAAAAATTTACTTGAAAAGAAGGTTTAAACAGTGGCATTTATGTATTTATTTATTTAAAGAAAGGAAATCACAGTGTCTTCCGTTAAATGCTTACAGCCTAAGATTTTCCAGAAATACAAAACAAGGGGAAAAAGAGAGAGATGTAGTAACTTAGCGTTTTCTTCAAATGCTCAGCAGCAACCACAATCATGATTCATATAATTCTGCCTGTGCTATGACTGTGAGCCTGTAGCCAAAGGGACTGTCTGGGATGGACCTTGTGGACATCCTTAAAGGTAGCGATTGTTTCAGATATTTCTTATTGCTTACTCATCCCAGTGCCCAGTCCTATTCCTCAGATTGATCTAGTTGTAAAAAGTTAGGTAATAAAACATCTTTGGTTTATAATGGTTATTAGCACCAGCTGAGCCTGCCTCTTCATTATATTGCATTCAGGCAGTTTGTTAGCTTCTATATACTGTATACTCCATAAAGAATTTACTCTTCCACAGGAAAGACATTTATTCATCATTCTTTTAAATACAAGACAAGTTATGACCCCCCATAAATTTTTCCTGATTTTTAAGATCTCTAATACTCTTTACTACAATTTACTTTATTTTTCTTTGTAGGCATCAGTGAAAAGACACAGGTTCCTCAACAACCAAGTGAATATTAACCAATTTGTTACATTATTTTAAAATAACTTGAATGACCTAAATGTTCTGTATGTAAATTTGTACTCAAGTTGCAAAGAGATCTTGATGGGGTTCAGTCAATTAATAGCATTTTATTTCCTCACCAGTAATGTTCAAATGTCCTCCACCTCTACATGGGGAAGAGAGAAGACAAGAAGTATGGAAATGTGATGCTATCAAGCATGTCACCATAATGGGCTGCTTTGCTGTGTGAATTTTGTGTTTGAATGTACTGAAATTGGGTAGACATAGTACAGGGTAATCATGAATCATCCTGGACTCCCTCACACCATCCCCTAACTGCACCTAACATGTGTCCTTAGGAGAAGTCCCAATTTACAGTTGGTAATGTTTGAAATTTGAACTAAAGCAGCTTAAGTGAAGATAATAAACCACAGTGTGGGGGGAATGTCACGGCAGCCTGTTACGTTGTTCAACCAAAATCCAAGAAGGTGAAGAAGCTGAGAAGGAGAGCAGAATGACATTGATTCCTCTGGTATGGAGAAGTTAAACAGTTACAAACAAGTCATTGCAACATGATGGATCGTAGAAAAGCTACAAAAGAAAGTGTTCCATGTCTCAATATAAATTCACATTTCTTGTATTTTCAAAAGCAAGTCAATGATTTGCTTCTCATTACTGTATTTATGTTTTTGTATCAGTGTCTGCTCACCACTGCCCTTTTACAGCCCCTGATCTCAAAAGCTTATAGCTTTGTCATATATTAAGAATCTGGATTTGTAGTTTCCATGACAAAAGTCAGTTTTACAAGGAAATTACTACCTTTCAGAAAGAATCTTAAGGTAAAAAAAAAAAAAGGTCAACAAAACTTCACCTTGCTCAGTGTTTTCTTTTTCCCATTCATTTTTAATCTTTTCATCTATGCCCCTTTTTGATTTTTATCTTGCTGTTGGGAAGGACATTAGCAGGGCTGAGCTCTGATAAAATCAGAAGTGAGTGTTTGTGTGAGCATATCTTCCACTTCAAATATAGGACAGCAAGAATCCAACCTGATATACCTACAGACAATGCTAAAAGAAGCAGCAGAAAACATCAGTATGGAAGGCACAGATTTTATGTTGCTTTCATTTCCCCTTGTTCTGTAAAGGAACAATCCTTAATACAGACTACTACCAAGAGTGACCAAGCTTGTGGCACCAGATGTTTTCTTATGGACCTCTTCTCACACTCTTCTACAGCAACATGGAGTGAAACTACTTTCATTGGGGAATATTAGGGAAAATATGATGATTATAAAATTGGCACAACATTAATTTCAGCCATAGAAGCATAACCTTTCCCTGTGCTTTTCTTACAGAAGAACCTAAAAGAGTACAAAGCCCAGTGAAGAATAAGGCAATTTTTATTTATACTGCAGCTTTTGATCTGAGATTTGTCAGGAAGTGTCCCAGGCTTTTTCACATTTTTAATTCCTCCTAGGAAAAATGTTTTCTAAAAGTCCATTTGATTAACAAAATAGCTTTTTATTTAACTGATGCAGCTTAACAACTTAATTGGGAGAGTTTCCTGTCTTTTGATGAAAACAAATAAATAAATAAATAAAGCAGCTTTACCATCTGGAAACAAAGCATTTCAGCCTGCATAGATTTTGCAATACTTCCAAATATATGAAGATGCTAGTCTTGAAATGTAGACAACAATGCAGACAGTGAATATTAAATAATTTGGATAAAAGAATATACTGAATATCATGCAACAAGTAGTACTTTGATGGAATAAAACATTATTTTAACATTTCATTAACCATTTGAAAAATATATCTTCTTGGTTACTTTTGCTAACTCAGCAGCCATCTCTTTCTCTAATTAGAGTCAATCTTGCTTGTCAATTTTCTTCTTAAAAGCAGGACTAAAACCAGGACACATTCTTAAAGTCACAACAATCTTCTGAGTTGTTCCATTTTCAGTTTCTTTAGAGTAATGAAATTCCTTCAAATTTATTCAGTGTCTTTCTTTTTTGGAAGAACTAATGCAATCCTACTGGAAAATATTTACTCCCTTGGCTAAGGACAGTGTTGATACCTTCCTTAGTTTACATTGCTATTTTGTCAATGGCCAACCATAATGTTTCCAACATATAAGGAGTGGTTGCTATACACTATGCTGCATAAACAGACATGAAAATAAACCCATTCATTCAGAGGGAAAAGAAGAGGTGGGGCTGAAGAAGGTTTCCAGCACTCTCAGCCAAATATTCTTCTTCTTAAACCAAAAAAGTCCCCCCCCCCCCCCCGCCATACCCTCCCTTCCCCTTCCCACTCCTCAGATAAGCAGTCTCCCTGTGCATCGCCCACCAGTACTTGTCAAAATAAATCGTATATTATGGATTCAGGAGAAGAGAATAACCAAGCAATAACAAACAGCTCAGGCTAATTTTAACTCTGTTAAACAGAATTAATTAATCTACCTCAGAAAAATACAAGTCATCAGCTTACTTTATTTTTTTTTCAAAGCTTTTTATAATTTTGTAAGAGGAAAAATTCCAGAAGAGCAATCCACTGCAGCAGATGCAACTGCCTAAAACGTAAAGAAAACAATTTATTTCTATGTGTCTTTGACATTTTTCTTGGGTGAGAAAGATAGATATTTAAGCTTCACAACACAAATATCAAAGCTATGCAGGATCTACATATTTCTGTGCTAGACTCATCATGTGTTTCACTCTGTGAGATGAAGCAGAAGAACCAGGACAGTCTTTTTGGCCCATCCTTTATGTACCCTGGATAATTTTTTCAAGAACGATAGTTTGTCTGCTTTTAAGGCTAAAAATTCCCCTGCACGTACTGTCAAGAGATTTTTGCTGCTTTGCACCACCGATTCGAGAGAGATGAGAAATCCAGGTACTTGTATAGCAGAACTCTCTGATGTAAGAAAGATAAAAAACAGGCTGAAGAAAGGCACATAATCCTCTTTTTTATATTGGGCACCATTTGACTGGCTACAGACTTATTGGAAACTTATGTCCGGATCGTGTTGTACAGTATAGATAAGAAGAAAAATCATGAAATTATAGAATATCCTAAGTTTGAAGGGACCAACAAGGACCATCGAGTCCAACTCCTGGCTCCACACAGGACCACCCAAATATCAAACTCAATGTCTGAGAGCATTGTCCAAACGCCTCTTGAACTCCAGCAGGCTCAGTGCTGTGACCACTGCCCTGGGGAGCCTGTCCCAGTGCCTGACCACCTCTGGGTGCAGAACCTTTCCCTAACACCCAGCCTGACCCTTCCCTGTCCCAGCTCCATGCTGTTCTCTCGGGTCCTGTTGTTGTCCCCAGAGAGCAGAGCTCAGCGCCTGCCCCTCTGCGTCCCTCGTGAGGGAGCTGCAGGCCACCATGAGGCCTGCCCTTGGCCTGCTCTGCTCTAGGCTGAACAAACTAGGGGAACTCAGCCGATACTCATATATTTCCCTCTCTAGACCTCTCAGCATCAAAAACTGAGCACCAGACTTCTTTGTACCCTCGATCTACCTGTGGATTTCTGCTGCAGAGAACATTTATCAGCTCGCAGGCTGTACCATCATAGGGTAAAACTGGGGTAGCTCCTTGGGAAAGGAAACAGAGTATTAATTTTGCACAATATCTAACAGCTCCAGAAGGACATGTTTTAAAGTTTGCACTGCAGGCTATGCCAGGTCACTGGACTGATGGCCTGTGTGCATCTGGACTCCTCTGGAGTTGAAGAAAAAGGGCTAGAAATGTGGCAAGTTGTGCTTGTTACTCTTCCAGGCTCAAAACTAGGGCTGTTAGGACACCGGTTGTTCCCCAGAAGTTTGCATGCCGTATGGAGGATCTGGGCTCTCTTCCAGAAGGGACGAAACAGGGGACTGCAGCCAAAATAAAGCTGGAGGACATCAGCTCCTCTGAACAGAAAACTGCATAAAAGCATGACATGGACCATGTTACATGGTGTGGAGCATCACACCCCACGCAGTGCACATTGTTGCTGTGGGGACATGCATGGGACAGAAAATGAGTACCCAAAACCTGAGCATCCTCTGGGGACAGCTAACAATAATTTCTTACTGCAATGCACAATTGCACACAGAGACCATTTTATTTTTTTCTCCTCACTTCCACCCTTGCTTCCAATGAGCCATCAGAAACAAACTCTGGGGAGATAATCATGAAAATACATAGTCAGACAAGAATTTATCGGAGTTTATTTTCCTAAACACAGTCTCGTAAACAAAAAGATAACTTACACAGATATTCACAGAGACCATACAGGCGGAATTCCAAAGGCAGCCTAGGGTTTTATTCAGGTGAGTGGGTACAGATATTCTCACAATCGGTGCCTATCATAGGCAGCTAGGGTGGACTGTCTGCTGCCAAGCTCTGTTCTTGATGTTGATTTTTGTAGTGCATTACACGAGAGCTGAGTGTACCTTTGGTGAGCCCCCAAGGTATGGGGATTGAGCATGGAGCTGCACTCTGAGAAGAGCCTGGGGTGCAACATCGTTCAGCTTGGCACAGAGATATTTTCATGCTAATCTTTCTTCTAATATCCATGTGAAGAGACAAAAGGCCTCAGAACTGAACAAGGAGTGTGTTAGTATGTGTACATATAGAGAAGTAAAATAAAATATGCTAGTGCTAGCTCTCAAGCACACTGAAGGCCATTGTGTCAAAAATGTCCTCATGAAATGGAAGCAAGGCTGGCAAGAAGCAACAGTAATAGTTCTTGGTGGAGTTCCCAAGTACAGAACCAAGGGTTTGGTGCCTATTTCTGAGCACTGCTTTGGCTAAGGACTGTTGGTTATTTTTGGCCAGGGTTTCCTCAAAAATCTTTGTCTATGCCCCTAAATAGATTGAAAGCTCTTCTGAGCCAGGAGTGTCTCAAAACTGGCAATACCTAATATGATGAGGATTTGATTTCAGTTATTCCTACACTAGAAGCAGTACCTCCTGAGATGGTGTCTTACGTCCCACAGATTTCTCAGAATCCAAGACAATTCCCCATTTGTCCTGGAGATATTTCTAAGGTATTTCTTAGTTTGGAAAGGGTTATTGGGCTGAAGCTATAAGTAATGATAACTCCAGTAATGCTGCTTCTGTTTTCATGGTTATGTTGATGAAAAAGTTTTGTTCTAATCAGAAACAAAACAGCTCAACTTCCCCCACCATGTCTGCCAGCACATACACCCCAAGGATACGTGATCTGTTGCAGGCAGGAGAAAATCTGGAGGAGCTTCTGGGAAAGTGTTTGTAACACTTTCTTGAAGAGCCCGTGGGAGCCCCTTCTGAGACACCACACACCACCACTGGCAGTGGATATCTCCTGGACTCACACATACGTCAAGAGACTCGTGTGATGGCCTGGGGGGCCTCCAGCTTCCCAGGGCCCAATTGAGTATTTTAGCACTTTCCAGGGACATAGATTGTCATTTTACTCAAGAAATACACAAGAAGACACTTGATAAAAATAATTTACAACAGCACTGAAAATATATATACGATAAAAGCCCATTCCAAATCCAAACCAATCTACAAAACCGAAGACCAACCACAGACAAAACTAATAACTGGAAGCAATTTATAAGGAACTGAAAACATCATGAGAATAAGGGAAGGAAATATATTTCAGATAGAACAATATAATGTTATTGGCAACACAATGGCATACAAGCCTCTGGAGGTGTCATGCTGTCTTCTTTGATTAAAAGCTTACTCAGAAATATGAGTATTAATTTAGAAAGACTGTTTATACTTCCATCTCTCTAGATTATTATTAACTGGAATATGCAAAATATTGTAAGTAGCAAGCCTTTATGCAGAAGGAAATAGCAAAGATTTCAGAGGTTTTGGGAGATGTAATTAAATTCTATTAGTTCCAAGTGCCTTATTTTACAGGAAGAGCTTTACCACAGAAGTGGACATAGTTATCTTTGTTTGTTTTCCTTTGACAAATATTTCCTGAGGGAAGAATAGCATGATGCTCCAACTAATCTTAAGGAATAAACCATCTCACTGTTGTTAGCAACATGAAAATGTGTCTTGGATCCTTAAGCTGTATGACTTCAACATCCACAGTGAGATAAGCATCTTCTGAGGAGGTGTCACCACATCTGAAGGGAGCTGAAAAAATTTTCATCTACCACAATTTACTTCTTTCAGCTGGCTGTAGATGTAAATTATGCTTTTAAACAAATGCAGGTAGGACAGGAACATGCCTCTGACTATCTTTCCTTGAATTATGACACAGGAATCATGATGTGCTTTATTCTAGTCTAGTTAGCTTTGGTGATATAGGAATGGATATTGAGTTTGAAATTGAGTTTTACATTAATCCCTCCTTTTATGTCTTGAAAACAACATCCACCATTGCTTCTCTACCTTCTTAAACTTTAATCCAAAATGATCCTCCATGTATATTTTGATACTTTTAAGTGATACATATCTGGGGTTCAAGGGGAGAAAGACAGAAAGAAAAGTATTACATGGTTTATACCACTGAGCTTACTCTTTATAAAGTCATTTAGCCTGCCCAGGGCATCACAATTTGGCCTGTAAGTTGTTAAAGGAAGAAGAGTACGAGTCATTAGACAAATTAGTGGAGTTAATAAGTGCATCACCTCTGCCAAACAGCAGGTGAGCACAGTTGGCATCTGTTAGATTTATGACTGCCTAAATTACGCAATTACCCCTTCTTGGCTGCAAAAGTGACAAACCAAGCCCACGGAAGAGGAAAACAAGGAAAGAGGGAACTTCAGAGTTGCAGTTACTAACCCAGTTTTCCTAGAGTTTACATCTGAGAGAGACTGGCCCCAGGCAGATAAGAATTTCTGCCGATTATGGCAATTTCTTAATTGCCATTAAAATGAGTTTTTGCATAGCAAGACTTGATGAAAAATAAGTTTTTTTTCCTTTTTTTTTTCCCTGCTTATCCTTGGATAAACAACAGTAACTTTTTAACACTAACTTTTAAAAGTCTCTTTATTTCTGAAATGAATGGCCTCTCATTTGAACTCACAGAGACAATTGGGTATCATCTTGTAATTTTACTTTCAAGAAGAAACTTTTAATCCTTTTTCTCCAGAAGGGAGAAGCTTTCTCTGTACAAGAGATTGTAGGGGTCCCCTTTGACCCTGATGTCTACCATCCATACTGCCAGCAAAGAGAGCAAATGGGTGGGCTTCAGTCCTCTCTCCTCCTCCTCCTCCTCCTCCTCCTCTTCCTCCTCCCTAAGCACTACTTCAGGTCTTAATAAAAGCTGGTTCAATATTAAGGTTGTTAAACTGTCTGCCTAACAACCCAAGAATCATGCCACTGAAACTGGGGTGCTTTAAAAAGAAATTGGGGTCAGCTTGTGGTATGTGCACAATTAAATTATGCCTTAATTTTCACAGCAATCTCTTAATAGAGGCTTAAACTGTCGTCTCTCTTTGTCAAGCTCTACAAGTCAATCAGAGTGATGATATTTTCCCGTTGTCAGGTACTATTCAGTGTGGATAAGGGTTAAAAGACTTAGACCCTAAATGTGCAGCTGATCCTGAACAGAAAAGCAATAGATGGAAGCATGATGTATGCTCAACTTCTAGCTAAAGTCATTACACTGAAAGTAAAGTAGCTCAGGGAGTGCCCATTGCCCAAATCCAATTTTCATACCAATGTGTTGCTGAGAGTACAAATTACTGAAAATTTGCCAATCCAAAGCTAATATTCAGAAATGCCTTTCCAGTAAAAGTGAAAGCAGCCCTTCAGTTAGCAGCACTGCTCTTCCAATAAAACATTTGTGAAATAAAACTCACATATTTTCAGTAAATAAAACAAAACACAAAGGAAAGATGGTTGTAAGAATACTGGTGAGAGGAATTGTGTTGTAAACCTAGCATACTGAAAGAGACCCTTTTGAGTGCTTACTCCCCAGCTGAGTTAGAGGCAAAATAAATATCCAGGCATAGTCAGGGACTTATGGGTTTCTCAGTGGAAAGAGAGCCAACTGGTTGAGTTTTACCAGGAGAAAAGGGAAGGGTGGCAGTCTCCTGTGTCTTATGCATACCATGTGGAACCATAAACCTTAGCAATGTCCAAAGTCTGTCTCTTAAGTTTCCTTTATCCCACCTAACAAGTTCACTTCCCAGTGTATATGAGATGTTCACCTGCCCCCTTTACTGCCAGATTCACCTCCATATTTTTTCCCATCTATTTCCATATGAGGTGATTTGACTGCTCAGTCCTCAGGTACCTCGTGCATGATCTGCATGGAAAGGCTGTGCTGCCAACGTGTCTGTAACTTGTCCTGCCCCTCCGCATGGGAGTCTGCCTTGGAGGATATCTTATCTGCTCTGGGGAGCAGTGTGGTGAGCAGACTGGACACACCCGGAGGTGGCTGCTGGGCTGGAAACCAGCCTGGAAAGGCTGCTGAAGCTGCAGCACTCAGGCTGACTCTCTTGAATGCTTCTCATCCCTGTGGGCACCAGGAATATTTTAGGGAATGACCCCAAAACTAATCTGGGAATGTCTTTCAGAGATGTTTTCTGTCAATCATGGAAAAAACAAGTGGGGAGAGACAAGGAGAGGCGGATTCTGGCTCTTGAGCTAGATTCTGGCAGAAGGAAAGAATTAGCTGAGAGAGACAAGCTGGAAGTAAATTGCTGTGAATCACCATGTATTGACAGATTCCATAGTCCCGGTGGCAAGAAAGAATAATAAAACAAATATAATCTGTTTTACGAAGGCAGATGGTTATAAACTCAGAGTAGATAAGCTATCCTCCAAGATCCTTCTAAAGGAGAAAAAAATGAATTAAAGAATCTGGTGGTACCTTAAAGAGATGATATTAAGGGCATAAGTGCAAACTATCCCATTTTAGAGGGAAGATAGAAAAGAGCAATAAATGGCCAAGTTAGGTGAATAATGAGCTCTTCATTCACTTTTAACATAAGAATGAAGCATAAGGAAGTGGAAGCTACATCATGTTATTAGATACAATTGGTATAGCGTAAGTATGTAAGATAACAATCAGCAAAGTGAGGACATAAGATACAGGATATAAAATGAAAAATGACAATAGAAATATGAAAAAAATAATAATCCATAAGTACACCACCAATATAAAAGACATCTCCAAAGGGATTTGTCTGAAGCTCCACTGCAAGATGGTATCAATAAATCATGCTGTGAAAATAGTGTTTAGTGCCTTTTTGCATTAATCCTCAAAAATGAGGTCAACTGTAATCAAATGGCTAACACAATTGATTCCAGTAACAAAATGGCAAGATCTCAGTGAATGACAAAGAACAGGTTAGAGGGAGTTTCGGTAAACTACATGTTTTCCAGTCATCAGGTCTTATGACTTACTTGTTAGAGACCTTACTTAAAGAACAAACCAAAATTTTCTGAGGGGAAGATTGATGATGTTCTGGGGGTAGATTGGTGAGTGAAGATGTGGGATCTCTCTGGTCAGAGACCTAATTCTTGGGGGGCTGAGAAGGCAAGTATTTTAAAGGCGAAGTCATTAACATTCTGATTAAACCTAGTGGGTGCATACGCAGAAAACTGCTTTGATGTAATTTAAACCTATAAAAGTGAGCGAACGTTTTTGCTTTTGCATATGCCTATCTTTGGCCAATTCAGGTGGGAATTCGGAAAAGAGGAATGGGTTTCACGCAGCTGCTGCAGTACCAATGCAGCCGGGCATTGCACAACATGCCATTTGACTGCATTGTTGCTATGTATCATACCTGTTCTGAAGGAGAGTTTGTTTCGAAAACTGCATTTGAAAGTCAAGGAGCTAGATGTGAAAGGAGATTTGATTTCTATCAGTACAGATAGATGGCTGGGAATGAATTTGGTGCCTTATGAAGCAGGAAAAATACATTTCTGCCTCAAGAAATCTGCATGCTAAAAAAGTAATACTTTAAACAGTACTTAAAAATATGTTGTTTTGATTGTGTTAATATTCTGGCTGACACATTTGCTCCAAGCAGCTACTTCTGCTTTCTAACTTCTCTTTAGTGTAGTGGCTGATAATCTGACTATTGGTAATTTGCAGCTGATGGAGGAAGACTGAAACAGATTGTTTTAGGGGAAGATTGATTTAAATCATGATTTAAATGGTACCTAGGGATTTATAATTCCCCAATGGTCTCAGTTTAAATGCTTTTGTTTTCCAAGCAGACAAAGTGTTGTCGAATGTCAAGCCTTGTGTGCTGACACTGGCTTTGGGGTGGGGGGACTGGATGCTTTTCTTCCTGTGTTAGCAGGAAAAATAAAATCTCTGCAGGCCACTACTGTCCTTCTGTGCATATGTGCTGCCACCAGATTTACACAGATGTGATTGTCTGCAATTTGGTAAACATTTCTTTTGATGATGCCCCAGAAAAAGAATCTAGTTCACTCCCTCCAGGCTATGCAGAGCTAACTGGGATGGAAAAGAGTAAGCAAATAAGTGGAAAGCAGCCAGCAGGGGCGAAAGAGCGGACGGCATCCCCAGACCACTGGGAAAGCAAAGCACAAGGCACAGCAAGAAGGTTTTCCTGAAGCTGCCAGAGCAGAGGGCAGCCAGCTGAGCTTGTTAAACACACATTTTCTGATGAATAAATGTTGTGCCTGTTGTTTGCAGAGGTTATTTTTCCAAGGGGATGCTGTCTTCCCCAAACAGCCAGGCAAACAGACACAGAAATACCATTAAAACCCTGCTGCTTGGACAGGACGTACCAGGGATATGTGGCATTTGCTTATGTACCCAAGCTAATGTGAAGGGACGTGATTTCAGTGTCTGTAGGACTGTGTATTCCTCTGCAGTGTGCACTCAAGCGTTCAGCCTTTCAGTTACAGTTTGAGTCATTTTATCATACCTCTATTACTAGCAATACCTGAGCAGAGCAAATAGAGCACATCCTTTTAGTGCAATTATTTTTGTACTTAACCTATTGGTTTATTTATTTGTGCATACCCTGGCTGGAGGAACGTATTAAATAATAATGCTGGGATATGGTCCTGAAACAGCTGGCATAGCGTATTCTTAAAAATCTGACAGCACTGTCACACTGCCATAAATTCAACATTGCAATGGATTTAAAAAATATGTGTGCTTTTATAGGGGTTATATTCCCACTTTGGTTGGTTTCAGTTTCTTCTTCTTGGTTTTATTTATGGCCTTGTTCAGCACAGTAGACCTGACTCATTTGATAGCTGCTCAAAGAAATTAAAATAACCCTAGATTTCTGTGGCCTCCCTGAGCAGCCAGAGAGCGTGGGAGGGGGGCAAGGCATGGCGGCTGGGTGCCAAGGCTGGTGCTATTTTCTTTCCTGCACATTGGCAGGGGCTGTCCCTTCCCCAGCGGAGGGACTAACTAGGCAGTGTCACACTGCCACAGTGATTTCCAGGGGGTTGGCATTTCCTTGGAAACTCGGCAAGAGGCTGTTCCTTGGAAGAAAAAAAAAAAAAAAAAAAAGATCACCATGTTTAATTTTTTCCAACTATTGCAGCAATTCCCGTGCCCAAAATGAAGTGCCTATGCTATTGCAATCCTGCTAGGCTGTCTCTGTTCTGGCAGGTTACTGAGATGAAAGCTGCTCTGCTTTGGGTGGTTTTCTTGCTTACAGCTTTTTGTCCAGCTCTGTCTTTGTCTGACAGCTCAGCCCTCAGAGTGCTTCTCCTTAATAATCTTGGTTGTATTAATTTCCCCACCTTAAACAGAGGTAAGGGGCTGGGAGAATCAAGGCAATCTATCTTCAATATTAAATTAATTTCTTCTAGCTGATTGCTGTGTTGCACCTGTACCAAGTCCTCCTGCGCTGGGCCATGACCACCAGTGCTGGCACAGCAAAAACTCCTCGCTTTCCCACCCAGCTTCTCTAACCCATAGTATTTGATGCCTTTTTCAAGGGCTGGCTTGTAATACCTGTGCTCAGGTAATGTGCTGTACCTCTCTACGCAGAAGTGGTCTCTCTGCACGAAGGGAGGCTGAGGCATTTTCCGGCAGCAGAACCCTTCTCTCTATCAGCATCACGGTGCTCCAGCAGCAATGCCTGCAGAGGTCACTCCTGTGGGGTTTCTCAACACACCTGCAGTGGGACCAACCTCTGATTGTAAGCACATTTCAAGTGTAAAAATCTTTCATCACTCTTGTCACTCTCTTTATTTAGGTTGGGAATTTTGCTGGAGCTTAAGAAACCCCAAATCCATTTCAGTGGGATTTGTGTCTGATTCCCTTAGCTCCTCGCTGCAGCCAGCTCTCAGCAGCAGTAAGCTTTTCATCTAACTCAGCAGTTGCCTTACTATTAGTGTGATTTCCCAAAAGATCTCATCCCGGATCAAGCTCCTGACAGAAACCAGCATTATAATACCTTATAACATTATATAGACTTTATAATGCTTGCTGCTGAGACAAAATGATTCACCACATCTTTGGACCATCTCGCTCTTCTGTAGCACATATAATGAAGTTATTATGGAAGCCTTTAAAATAGGAGCATGTGTGTTTAAAATGTTTGCAAATAAGAACTTGGGAACAAAATCAGCCTTGTGCAGAAGTTTCTAGCCTGGCAGATTTAAAGCAACACAGCCCTGCCTTGGAGCTGACTCATGTACCAGTCCAAAATCTCTGCTCCTTTTCCTCAGCTTTGCCAGAGCCCTCCCCACAGCAGACCAGCAGATTTAGGGTGTTTTTCCTTAAGGTTTGGGTTTTGGAACCTCAGGGGTGGTGCCCAGGGATAACAGGCCTAAGCCCTAGCTGGGGTATTGCTAACGAAGCTCTGAGCTCAGGCTGTGAACCCACCGGCAGGCTGGTGCATCTAGTGAAACCCAGCTATTCCCACAGTCATTTTAGCAGAGAATAGCCCCCCTGAAATCACGTAGCAGCCAGAGCAGTTCTCATGGCTTTTGCTGGGTCATTATCTGGGTTTCGTAATCAAACGAGCCAGACATAGCTGGTCGCACTCGCTAAAATCTGTGGCTCAGCACAGATATGAGCAGAACACCCAGGTCTGTTTCTGTGCGTACTCCTGAAGGAGTGAGGACAAGCAGAGGGCTCTGCAAACCACCTCTGTGATCTGAGGCCAAAAAGGACTTTTCCATGCCTGTGTGTTGGCATCTGAATGCAGGGCTTGGGTCTCTGTGGCTGGGCTGGAGGCTGGATCTGCCCTGGGGCTTGCCCGTGCAAAACCTTCAAAAATTTTTAGTTAAGAGGTTTTCTATTCTTGCCCTTCTTGCCCCACCAGTGATTAGCACTCCTCCTGCCCAGAGAAGGGTTAACAGCTCCTTAGCACCCGCTGACATTTTCCCATTTCCAGAAGTTGCTGCCCACAGGCAGAATGCCAGCAATAGTTAGATCTCCTCCCTAAACTGACTTGTCACCTGAAGAGCAACTGGGGCAGCAGGCAGTCAAGAGATTTACCACTTGCAATTACCATGTCTTCCTTCCTATTTCTGTATCAAAACCAGTCTGGATCAATCTAGGTCTCTCAGACTTTCTCCCCAGGTTTCCCATGATAGCCACCACCCTTGCACTGTGTTTTCAGCCACAGGTAGCAACTAATCGAACAAAGGGATTCCTACTCAGTACATCATATATTTATATAACATACACATAACATATTTTTCTTGTGCCAATTGAGCTTAGTTGATGGCACATAACACTTGTTCTTTGCTGCACTAAACTGTTGCTCTAGTGTATTGTACTATAGCAAAGCATGAAATGCTAATTGCATCTAAGGGTTTTCCTAACACTGTCCCACTTCTTGGAAATACCCTGCAGGTGGTTACAAAGATGCTGACCTCAGAACTGTTTCATACATGTACTTTAAATTTCACCAGAGTTTCTCATGATTTATGTTGCTGTAGCTGGTGTCAAAAAGAGGCTTTTGCTTTTCTGAGTGTTGAAGGAGACTCCTGCAATTTTACCTGGGGGTGTGCCCAGCAAGGAGCCAGCAGGACGTCAGGAGGAACCAGCCCAGTGCCTCCAAAGAGCAGCAGGTCCAGCTTTTGATGTCTTTGCTGTGCTTTCTATACAACCTAGTCAGCTGAAAATCCCAGCACTTCTCCAGGAGACCAGAGGGAGAACACCATTTATCCCAGAAGCACTGATTTCTGCAGTTTGGGCCGCCTGGTGCTTACCTTCGGGAGGAACATGTGGAACACAAGAGGTTCCATGGAAACACCAGGAAGCTGTGTGGTGTGTGGGTGATGAAGCTCTGGCACAGGCTGCCCAGAGAGGCTGTGGAGCCTCCTCCTTGGAGATCTCCCAAACCCACCTGGATGTGGCTCTGGGCACCCTGCTCGGGGTGGCCCTGCTGGGGCAAGGAGGGACCAGAGGGACCCAGAGGTCCCTGCCCACTTCAGCCAATCTGGGATTTCTCTGACCCCCCCCATGGCATCACACAGCTTTAGCTCTGCTTTTCTTGCTGCAGTGACACCTCCCTGAGCCTGTGACTAACCAGGGATGTCCATGCCCACTGCCTGGGCACATCGCCTGACCTTTTTAGGCAGAGAAATTTTTGATTTCTGCTGAGGTCATTTTCTGAGTCAATTCTGGGGTTACAGGGTGCAGTCCTGGAGCCTTTGAGAAGCATCACATTTGTGACTCATTTAATCTACATATTTGTTCTTATAGCAATAGTAGATTGAGTGGACTGTTGTTGTTATTCCAGACATATACTTTCTTACCTTACTTTCATACCTGTCCCCAGTTGCTACATCCCATCTGATGTTACACCATGTTATTTACCACTATTATTTTTAAGCTTTGTATTCCTTAACACATTTTAGGAGACTATAGAAAAAATATAATAATAAAAAAATATATATAAATGTATAGAAGATGAGGCAGGTTTTAAATACAGCTGATAACAGGAAACAAATCTTTCACAGACTTTTATTCTAGTTTATTTTATAAGCAGGGAACGTAACATTACTTTTGTTTAGTACACAGTGTTGTTGTTGACTGGATTTCTTCATATAGACATTCATTCAGTTCAACTTATTAAATGTGTTAAATGACCTTTTAAAAGTGATCTTTGATGTCATGTGGAATATCAGAAACATTTTAGAACAGCACCAATGCATGTTCTTCTTCTTTGTTATTTTCACTATATGGTAAAAAAAAAATAATAATAAAAAAAAATCGCATGAATTTTTTATTCTAACAGTCCATCAGATCAGCTACAATAATAGTTTTAAAAGAGCAGATAATAACCTTCAGTCCCTCCAAACAATTTCAAGTATTAGAAGAAATAAGGGCCTGGCTGAGAACTGATCTGTGATTTCATTTATTTGACTAAAAATTTTTGCATACTTAACTGAAATGACCTAGATATTAGTCCTAAATTCTTCTATAATTTGCTTCTGGAGCTGACAAATACCTGGAGAGTGTATACAGAACAGCAAACCCTTAGGGTGTTTAAGATGAGTTGCATTAGATGTAAAAGCTTTAACATAATAATCTTTCAGAAGCCTAGATAAGCATAGCAGAGAAGAGATAGATAGGCAAAATAAAGAAAAATAAATAAATGACACCAGGCAGTGCCCCAGGTTGCTAGCTGAGTGTTTTCGCATTCCTTTTGAATTTTTTTCCTTTTTAAGTAAAAGGCTTTTTTTTTTTTTTTTTTTTTTTTTTTTGGTCCTAAATCCAAACAGAACAGTATTCTTTGTAGTAGTTCATTTAAAGGAAAGGGAAAAAGCTGAGAATGGGAAGTCTTCAGTGAGAGAAGCTGAGACAAAACTCCAGGCCAGGACTGTGAAATCCAATCATTCCTGAGAGCCCCACGAAATCAGCTTTGCTTGCAGCTGCTCACGCCACCACTGATTCTTGCTGTTGCTTTTTCAGCACGTAACAGGGGAACAAGTACACCTAATCTGGTACTCTGCTTCACAGTGAGCTCTGTGGTAAATACAGTATTATGGGGATTTGCTAGTTCTGTGCTACAAGTTGAAAGCTTGAATATGAATAAGTATGTGTATGGGGATGAGGAATGTGCAAAAGTGCTAGGGGAGACCCAAGCAAGGGAATGACAGAGCAATAAGCAGACTGAGTGTCTCGTGAGGGATGGGGAAAGTGTGGGGCTGGTGTTTGTGTGAATGCAAAGACACCCATCAGGTGCTAGAGAATACTTTGTCCCACATTTGGGATGATCTAAATACTGAGCATCAGGTTTAACCCAATACCCATCAGGGTACAGATTAAGGGTTCAAAGCCTCGAGGGCAGCTGGAGCAGACTCGTCATCCTAATAAGATGCTGTACAGTAGTGTGCATCATGCTTTGCAGTAAGTTGAATGTCTCTTCTTTCTTCCATCCACTACTGTATTGTAGTGAAAAATGATTGTAATACTTCAGACATAATTGCACATTTCAAGAGATCTTTAGTGTATGTTATAGATTATAATAGTATGTAATGCTATATCCACAGAAGAAGCAAACACGAATATTATTCTTCAATATCTGTAAAAGCCTAAAGCGTTTGAAGCTCATATACTCTTCTGTGCTGATGAATCCTTCAATACAAATTGGTGGGTAATGCTGACAATTAGTTACTTCTACTGTGTTTAATTTCTTTCAATTTAGACAGTTAAATACAGATACAAAGTTAGATAATTATACTCCAATTGGGAGATGTACTATAAACAAATGAGATACAGTGTGTAATTGATTAGTAAATCTGCATAAAGCTTTCTTAAATGCAAGATATTTTTTTTCATTACTGTGTAATTATTCATTGAAAGCCATCTGTTAAAAGTCAAGTTAATAAAATGTGAAAAAGTGTAGGATAACAACAGAAGTCAACTTATTTCAAAATAATTTTCTTGAAAGTGTTCTCTGGAAATCGATATATTTTATTAGAACAAGTGAAAGTTGTCACACAAAACTGAGGGGGAGAGAGGATTATGTTTGCAGAGGGTTTGGTTGTGAAAACAAACACATTTCCATTTCCAAATACCATTTTCATGTTGGTTTTTGAGAATCAGATAGAACATTTTAGCCAAACTCCCCCAGAGCACTGTGATATTTAAGCTCTTAGCAAGCTTTTAGCAAGTTTATGGAAAAACAAAAGTCACCACTTCTTTTCCACATGAAAAATTCCCCAGACTTTCAATGTTAATTATTTCTCACTGTAATTTTAAAAGCCAACTTAATTGCTTTCAATATGTTTGATTGCTTTTTCCTTACAGAATAGGATCACAGAGAGGCTCAACGGACCATAGAGATGCTCTCATTAGAAATCCTCTCATTAACAAAAGAGGTAGGAAAATGCAACAGTGAGATGCTCATAGATAAATTAATATCTGTAGATTTGAATGCACTTTAAATAGCAGAAGACTCCCAGCTCCTTCTCAAGGTGCTGCAGTCACCTCCCTGCTGCTGCCCTGGCATCTGTGCCAGCTGGTGCCACTTCTGTCAGCAAAGCCAGGACATGTTTAATCCAGCCACATTTTTTAACCTGCCTGTCAGCTAAGCAGCAAGGGTTGCCATACATAAACATTTTTTCAGAAATCTGATATTATTCCCTAGTGCCAATTAGGTTTAGCATAAGCATTTTTTTTCCCAGCTCTTTTTCCACTCTGTGGAAAAGCCTGATGTTTTTCTTCCTTAGCTGGGCTGACAAGTCAGTGAGCTGAGTGATGTGCAGAATGGAAAGTTTAAAAAAACATGGATATGGCAAAATATTTGGTGTTGACTTTTCAAATAGAAGGAAAAGTTTTGGACATGTCCAAGTCAAAATGTCTGACTGCTACTCCCCTGGACTCGTGATAATTCAGACACCAAGCTGATTTCACTGTGGTTTCTCCTCTTCAGTTCCAGGAAATAAATCAAATTAAAACTCAGAGCAAGTTTTGCTTGCACCTTCCATGCAAGTTATGGTGGCCATGTGGAAAGAATGAACTCATGGGAAAGAGATGAGTTGCTCTGCGCTGTGGATAAAACTACTGGATTTTAAACCAGTTTGTCTGCTAAGCCCGTATTATACTGAAGATGACATTGAGGACTTCCAACCCATTTTGAACCATTTGCCACGTCTTTCTATTCTACTTTATTCTGCAGAACTGGAAAACTTTTCTTGCACATCCATATTGCACAAACCACTTTGGTGCGTATCAGCCCTTATCCAAATTCTCTTTGAAATACCATTTTTATTGAATTCTAATGGCAGTCTATTCCTGCACACTTTAAATATTGCATGATTACCTTGCTATGGAGTATCTTGAGGCTGATGAATTTCAGATAAGGAGCTGAAAAAAATACATATTTATAATTAAACTAACTAATAAACTGTAAAGCTTGTAACATATCTTAGCTAGTACAGTCTTTGTATTGCACTTAAAATCATGACTAGAACAAGAAGGGCCACACAAATATATGGCTCTTCCTGTTAAAGGAATAGCTGCATTTTAGGAAGATCAGTGATCGTGCTTATCACACAGATCACATGCCATATACTGTCAGTGCATTAAAGAATCACGCAGAGAAATAGATCTGAAATATAATCATCTCTTTTGTTGTCAGCATCAATCATGTCTTTTCAGCTTTTCTTTCAGGAACGATTCGACTGGTTGGGAACTAACTGTTGGGTTTATTATTTCACTTTAATTTACTTCACTATAAATATACCTCATGGTCATGCATATGTGTTTCATGATTTGATATGTGCTCTCCCAGTCATAGAAGTACTCACAAGTAGTCTTTCCCAACTAATAGAGGTAAGCAACTGAACCCATTCATTCTTCCCTGTTTGGGAAGATTTTCCTATTTGGTGAAAAGCTTAGGAGTTAATTAAAACCCCTCAGATTCTTTCCACTAGTCTTTCCATAAGTCTCTCTGCTAACTTCAGCTACCTTAGGATCAGGCCTTAAATACTGTATGCCATAGGGATTGAAGTCTAAAACAAAGAAAAGAGGATAGAAGTGACATGAATGAGAAATAATACTGATTGCTAAAGAAAGAACTATCTAAAATATTGAAACCCTGGTAGACGTCAGTCTCAACACCTTATGCCTGTGCTGCAAATAACAGCAAGGCACATAAGTATTAGTCTTTCCTATCTAATTCCTATTTAATCTAGCTTGAATTGCTCAAGAAATATATATATATATATATATATATATATATTTTTTATTTGGTAGGATTAACTGAATTTTTTCTTTAGTGTATTTGTCAGGAAGGCCTTTTTTCTTGTCATGTTTTTCTCACCTATGAGATTTTTCTGTGAAAAAAAAGAAAACCCTAACCCAGAAACTGCAGTTTTTCAGATCCTGTTGGAAAACAACGTACTCTGTTTGTCCCTTTTATCTTGCTATGTTGAAGAAACAAATAATTCACAGGTCTAACAGCCTCAACAAACTAGAAAGGAGTAGCTGTGGTGAAACAATACGGATATGGTTCTTGTTAAAAAAATAAAAATAAAAATCTGCCCAAACACTTCCAACCTAAGTTCAGTAAATCACTGAAGGGGAATTTAATAATGAGGGCTATATTTTAAAACATCTTCCTCTGACAGAGCTAGCAGCAAATAAATAGGGTGATTTCTAAAGCTATAGAGCCTGGCTGCAGTCAGGGTAGATCCCAAGTGATTCAGACATGTAGCTAGAACATATTTTTTAGTCTGAACAGACTGTTGTTTCTGTAAGGTATGCCACAGTTCTCAGTTCATGCTTTTTCAAAGCCCATACCCCTCTATTTCTACATGTGCTCACATAAACAGGCTTTCTCAAAATTCATGCTCCTTCAATACACATATAGTCAAAATGCTTTTCTTCATTTGTCTTGGGGATAAAGCGATAGGAGGTATTGAAAATTTACATTCTGTGCTATTCTGAAAATCGCATTATCAGATAATGAATACTTGGCTTTCCACATGCAAAGTATAACACCTTGCGATGGGCAATAAAGAAATTGAGGAAATATGACACACCCTTTGTTACCAAAATCTCTTAGAGCATTTAAAGTTCAGTTTGGATAACGCATTACCTCTTAAATTTTTTATCGTAGGCCCTGTGTTTTTTTCATCCACAGTATAATACAGCTTCCCATGGTGAAAGTTACCTAACAACATGTTTAATTAAAGTCTCACAGCAAACAATCCTATCCATTACTGCATAAAAGTAATATCTTGGAATATTCCTGGCTATTATCACTATCTGTGTCTGTGATGACCTATCTATCTGTCTGTCTTTCTATCTGCTTATCTATCTAGAGCAACTTACCAAGAAAGACCCAAGAAGCAAGCATTATCATCATGCTTAGCAAAGAGAGAGAAATATTTCTATCAGGAAATAAAGGTGTTTAAGAAGAACGATCAAGAATACAAATTTCTAGATCTGCAAATCCAGATCAGCAGTGGTGGGGAGAGGCTATTTTTCTGCCTTCCCCATTACTGTATCTCTGTGCAGAACTTGGAACAAAGAGAGGCTTTCGTGAGTCTCCAGTTCTTTCTGGTGGGGCAGCAGGAAAGGGCAGCACACACCACTGCCTGTACACCTGTGATCTCTGACTGAGGAAAATGTAGTAAATGTTTGCTGCTATAGCCAGGGACACCATCCACACCACAGCATCTTCAGGGGGAAGGTTTACTCACTGCTACATCCCCTTTGCCACCACAGATTTAGGCCATTTTATCTAATGCCTGAAAAGCATAGAACTCCATTGCTCAAATCTGTTATGGGTTAGCTCTCATGGGATCTCACTAAGGCAAAACAACTTTTGAAGTACATGCATGTAAAGATCAGAGCATTACTCTGAGTTACTGTCATTGCAGTTTTGTGTTTGCGGTGCTGTAAAGTTGTGCCATCACTTTCATTACAGACCCATATTTTCAGTGATGCATGTTGTGTCAGGAAAAATTATTTTAAAGCTGAGATTTAGCAGTGCAGTCCTCAGCCTGTGAGCCTTATATAGAAAAAATCCCAAACCATACTTCAAATAAAAATATTGATTTTAACTGATTCATGACTCAGTGGATAAATATGAGCTTTTATCCTGCTTTGGGAACCCTGAGAACACATGGCTTGGATGTCCCTGCCTGTCCCTGTCCCTGCCTGTCCCTGTCCCTGCCTGTCCCTGTCCCTGAATTACACTTCCAGTTTATTAGACCAAGCAAGCTGTTTGTTGATAACACACCTGAGTTTGGTTTAACAGTGCTTTATCATCTCCTCTTGAAAAGCCCATTAAGTCTTCTTAGGGCAGTTTTTTCTTGCTCCTAAAATGGGAAAATTCTTACAAGATTTCCTCCTGGAAATCAGCCAGGGACCACATGGAATTCATGAGCAGAAATCTTCTGTCCTTTGGGAATATAAGAGCTAGATTTCCCATCATTTCAATCCCCTTGCTATCTTTGAGTAATGTATAGGGAAATAATTCATGCAGATGGGAATAGAGATTGGTATCAGACTCTCCATCTGAAATACATTCGATGCAATGGAGGAGGCAGGCTGAGTGCCTGTAATATGGCAGCAGCCAGCCAGCTGTAACATTTAGGATGGCTTCAGACAGCTCTAGGGTATGATAGGGTTATGACCAGAAGAACAGGGCATGGCTACGATACTAATATTTCAGGAATTTTTGAGTGTTATAATGGTGTCCTTGAAACCATAAATAAGGCCTTCAGTCTGTCTTGATAGTAGGCCCTCCAGTAGCAGAAGCCAGAGGACAGAATTACTCGTACATCATAAAGCATACATTCCTCTTTTACCTCAGATGTTCCCCTTAACATCACTTCTGGGCCAAGGTACCTTGAAATCCAGAGAGCATGCATCCACGTGCCACTTTTATGGAGCATTTGAGCTCTCTTGGTTGACTCCACCTGAGGTGCTTCCAAATATCAGCATGCATTGACCACCTCTGCCAAGTCCCTCAAGAGCAAAAGCACAGCCAGCAAGGTAGCTCTTATTCCAGGCCTTTCAAACAAATATCTTGCTGTGAAAGTGCAGGCAAAACTGAGAGCAGACATCCTCTGGTCTAAGAGGCTTAGCATGCAATTCAGTAGCTAGATCTGAAATGCCATATTGAAAGGTCATTCATCTGAGAGGAGTCACTGACACTTGAATCTCTGCCCTGCCAATGTATGTTAGAGGTTTTCCTGAGGAGCAGACATGTAGTTTATACTAATTGGATTGAATTTCTTATTCTCTGCGTGTGCTGTCCAATGTAACTCATTGTAATGCTTTTTCCTTCCCTTGAGATAACACTGAAGAAGAGACAGATTGTCAGATGCTGAAAAGGTCTATTGAGAATAAAAAAAATAATAATAATAACAAGGAAAGTATCAGACTTTCGAGTTTTATTTGTTTCTCTTCACTAATTTGCAAGAAAGGTTAGAGTAAACAAATTCAAAATCCACTGTGACCTTAAATGGCTGGTATCAAAAGAGGGAGAAAGCTATGTACAGAGAGGAGAATTTATGATAGCTGGAAATCCAAAACAACAACACTGCTTGCAGGTGAGGAAACATTGCAGAGGATAAGTTTTAAGACATAATTTCTCTGCATTTAAAGCATTTTTATGAACATTGTTTCAGTTTAAAGAAAATATATGTAGAAGAAACCAAAGGTCACTTCAGCATCCTCTGGCCGTAGGACTCCAGGGTCTCTGCCTGTGTCTCCAGGCGTGGAGATACTCCTCTTCACTGCAGCTCCTCACCTCTCGGGCCCAAAGATAGAGGACAAAAAAAGTCCTTGAAGCTAACAGAATTATACTAATTTAAAATGAAAAGAGTATGAATCTTTTGTTAGCAATAATTAGTTTTTTTTTCTTTTACACAAGGGAAAACATCACCATTTTGTCAGGAAAGTGCAAACATATTTGGAGTTTTCTGTCCAAATCCTTAGGGATGTTCAGCTCTCCAACAAAAAAAGTGGACATTTTCTGTGAAAATATAATTTGTCTAAAAGTGGTGACAACGAGTGGAAGATCCTCAGCAGTGCAAAAAGAAATCAGTCAGCAACTCCTTTAATTTTTCTTCCTTTATAGTTACCAGATCAATGAGATACTCATGAATCCAGAGGAAATTCTTACATGAATACTGCTTAAAGCATTATCATTTCCAGAGCTTGCCAAGAAAACGCAGGTGTTCCTTGAGCCCCGAGTAATAACAGCTCAGGGCTCCTGGGTCTGCATGACAGGTATTCATGACAAAAGGAAATAATCTTTCTGCGTGGGAGATAATTGCAGGCAATGTTTATTATGCCTAGAGTTGATAAAAATCAAATAGTGATTAAGGACACAGACGAAACTTCGTTTTCTTCTTTTCTGCCATATAATTAGGTTTTGTAGCTAGACTCTCAACTATCAGGTGAAATTTAATATAAGAAAAGTCAAAGGTGTTCTAGAATATTATGATATAAAGGGTATAACTGATCACTTCAGGGTCTCTGTCCTAACTTGCTCCTTCCACAAACCTTAAATTTTCCGGGGCGGATGGGTTTTTTCTTCTCCCATGGCTCCTCTGAATCTTTATCAGAAGAGTATATTAAAAGGACAAATATATTAACTAGTAGACATGGAAATAACCTATATGAATGTGGATTAAATTCACCTTTGCTATTGTAGGAAGGAACTCCCTTGAGACTGGTTAAGAAAAGTACGTGGTAAAAATAAACAGAATCTGCCCTTGTTTGTTTACAGCTGATAATTTCACAGTACTCCAGTGAACCTTTTCCAAATGTTCCATCAGTGACTTGCTGAGTTTGGATGCCAGTTTTGCTTTGTCTCTCTGCATGATTTTTAAATAAGTTTTCTTTCACTATCAGTAACCAAGATGGTATATGCTGACAGACATGAACACAGAAGGAAGCACGCAATACTTGTTATTTCATTGTTTGGGTTTATTTTAAATATTTATTGCATTAAAAAAATAAATGAATAAAGGGGATGACAAAACAGAGTAGTAGTCAACTGAAATGTTATGACTTAGAGGAGTTTTACTTACACATTTTACACTAGTGGAGACTTGAGGGACACTGGCAATCTACTGAACACAGGCTTCAATGGCAGTTAAATGTCTTGGAAAAATATGAAGCTCAGCAACAAAAATAGACCTCAATACTCTTCTTAACAAAAGGAAAACTGATCTTGGTGGATTTTTCCCCAAGTCAGTAGAAGAGTGGCACCACTGTGCTTTGTCTATGCATATTCTCTGTTACAGAATGGACTCTTTTTCTTTTTTTTTCTTTCTCTAATTTGGGACACATATTACACTTGTAAAAGGTCCAGGGAGATGGGTATGATGCCCTGTGTTCACTTCAAGACCAGCAGGAAAATAGCATCTTATTAAATATACAGATAGTTTGCTACTGGTGTCACCAAGAACAGATTCTTCATTTTCTTCATCCTTCATTTTCATGGCTGAGACCTAACCTACAAAGGGAGTGTGGATAGACCAATCATCCTCTGTCTTTGGGTCATGATGAGACACTGAGAAAAAAGAAAAAGATTTTAAGGCCTTCATCAAGTGATTGACTATTTCCTGAAGAACAGAATAGTCCTTCCAAAAAATGCTAATACATTAAAAGCTTCTTTCATCATTATACAATTTTGAAGAGGTCTTTTGAACAGTCTAAGATATTATTAATCAGTCAATAGCAGTATCTTTTATTGACTATGCACATAAATACTTATAAGATAAATGAAATTCAAAAAGATGTAATTAAAGAAATTAGCCTGATACAGTTGCCCTATTTCTTAGTAGACATTAATCTCCCAGAAATTTAAATTAATGCTTGGTTTGTAGCTTTCTGACCCATGCATCTCAATCCTGTACATTGCAGCATGTGTTTGCCCAGAAGAACTCCAAAAGATATTTGCCTAACTTTTCAGCTGTATCTCCCTCCATTCAGCCTGCTATGTTGTCAGCACCTTTATTGACCCACATTTTCATTTTGCTTAAATTCACTGTCAGTCCTACAGAACCTTCTGACTTCTCCCCTCTGGTGCCTCTGTGAAGTCTTGTAGGTCAGCAACGTCTCCTGCCCCTCAGTCAGGCTGCAGCACGTGCACAGATCAGCTAGAGCAACTCAGATGCTTGCCAATTAGTTTTGCATTTATATTTTTTCTGGAGCATGTGCTGCTGTAGGCCTGAAGAGAGCCACTGCACAGATTTTCAGTGAAATGAAAGCTGTGTCTGCTCCCAGATGAATAAAGTAACTGATGAAACTACAAATGGGATATCATGGAGATAATGTCCTGTTTGGTGTCAATAAAGATCACAGAATCAGCTCTTACATTTTATTGAGACCTGAAAAATTTGATACAAGAAAGCAAAAATATTTTTCAGACGGGGACCGCTGCTCCATCTTTCTTGATTGCAAAGCAAAATGTCAGCAGAGCTACAGGTGTGGTAATTTCATGTGAGACAGTCCAAGAAACTCCTGGTTGTGGCTGGTGGTCAAATGGTGGTTGGAATTAACACAGAAAACAATCATGTTTAATATTCAACACCCAACACACACACCACTTCCCCCATATCTCCCCCCTTTTGATTGTAAATTTTGACTTACACGTTCTAACTAAAAACCTTTAAGCTAACAATGTTTTACAATGAAAAGGCTGAATTGATAACAAGAGCGTGCCATATCTCATTAATATTGCTTCCCAAACTACAGGCCTGGAAATAACTTCTCTATTTTAAAAAGGCTGCCTGGGCTTATTGAAGAGATTGCATAATTCCTTCATTACCATGGCAAGCCAGTTAAAGCAATAATTAAAATTAAAATTTAAAAGTCCTCAAAGATAGTGGACCTGTAGAAAAGCTTCCAGTAGTAAGAAGCCGTATAAAACATTATCAATATATCACAAATCCAAGGGGATCACAAACCCAGAAAGAGCTGTTACAGGGAAATAAGTTAAGCCTTTAATAGACTGCTTTACAAAGAGTCTTTTAGTCTCTTAAAGAGCTAGGAATTGAATGTTACATTCCCTGAATTGAAATGGCATTTATATGCTTTCCAGTATAGTAAAATACTTAAGCAATCTGGTGGAGAATTTGCAGGTGATACACAATTAGTTGACCTCTGAAATCCAGTTACATCACAATGAGGGGTCTAAAGAAAGCTATGTAAAAAATCCATATGATCATGTAAATTACAAATATTTTTGAACCCAAACTCTTCTGCTCAGCCTGAGGCAGAGATCCAAATATACTTCCTTAATAAAGCAGATGAATTTGGTTAGACAATCCCCATACTAACTTTCTCCTATTCAAAACTTGCTAGAAAAAGCAGAAATGTCACTCTGCTCAACAGAACAACAAGATATAAAATTCATTTACTTCAATCAGAAGGTAACAACACTTGTCATAGTGGCCATTTCATGCAAAGAAGTGAATAGATTTGAAAATCCAAGTAGAAATGAAAAAAAATAAACATACAAACAACAGCAAAAAAATGGAAATATCAAGATAATGGATAAATTTCTGAGAGTGGGTTCTCATGTGTGACTTTGTATATAGAAATAGGCACTGCCATCTACATATCATTTTTAAAGCCTTCTGTTACCAACCTCTATTTTTGTCTTTGCTGAGTGAGAAGAGAAGGAGCTGGCCCAGTTTAAAACAAGAGGAAATGAAATACTGCACATCTAAAAAGAGCAAGTGTGACAAAAGTGATTTCTGCTCTGACATTTTGAAGAACTACAGGGTAAAGAGAACTAATTCTGTCTAGAAAAGCATGGATATGACAAATACCACTTACTTATCAGAACATACGACTGATGTAAAAGGTAATATTTAGCAAATTCTTTCCTTCGATAAAATCAGGAATGAATTTATTTTACCTGTCCTCATACACCCAAGAACTTTTTGGGTCTTCCAATTCTCAACTGTCTTCTTTCTCTAAATTGTATTCCCTCCATTTCAAATATCTAATGCTTTTCCCATGACAGTTTAAATCCCATGGCTACTGTAACATCATAGGTAGTCTTATGAAAACTGCACAAGAGATCACTCCTAAGCTGAACTAGACCCTCTCCAGCTACATTGCTTATGCAGTTGGACATGGGTTTCTAAATCTTCTCAGACACTTCTGAAGTTATCTGCGCAACCACAAACTTCTTAGGGCAAAGCTTTCCTCGTACACATTTATAGATAGAGCTAAGATGAGGTGCCTTTGGGTTTGGTGACATTCCAATTAATTACTCACATAATAAGATGAACACAAGTCTTTAAAGTTAATGATCAAAGACAAAAAAGGCACGGCTTGTGCCTTAAATAGTCATGATAACAAAACCATACTTGTTAAACAAGTCCAGCATAAACCCAGTGATGGCTCTGAATCTCTGATCTCACATTGCTGCATCAGTTCACAAGCCAGCTCTGAGGGAGTGCCACATCCCTGTGGCCAGGCTGCAAAAGGAAAGGACATTGTCACCAGCTGTGACAGCAGAGACATAGATAGTCTCAATATTTGATATAGTCCTCATTACCTCTCCTCATGGGAGTACTCATGAAGACTCATGGATCCCTGCTTATTCATAATCAGTTTGCTCTCATCCTTATGACAACATGGACAGAAAGACATGAGAGTAACTCAGAGCAGTATTTTTTATTTTTATTTTTTAATTCAGGTGATATTTGATTGACATGTTTTTATGTGAATAGCATCAGAATAGCTATGCAGCTTGCGAATAGTGATGGCATAATCTAAGTAGACTTTCAAATGCATGAATTCCTTTTCCCAATTTTCCAAAGGCAATTCTCAGTCACTTGGTGCATGTAGCATCTTGGATCATGTTTCAAAAGTTTCCAGAGGCTAGAAATCAGCCTTTCTAGAAATATATTCTGAGGTTTAGGCTGCAGATACGAATTAAAGATAATGAGTGGTAAAAGAGCTGATTGACAGAAAAATTTAATTCCCTTCCCTGAAAACCCTGATATTATTCTAAAGGTTGCAGTATTATGGATGTATTCATTTAATTCTATTTTAAATATTTTTGTTAATTTGTTTGATGTAGTTTTTCAAAATCTCTCAGAAAATTATGTTAATTTTCACACTTGTTCTTTTATTCCATTTGCATGTAAGAAAGGGCAATAAATATGAAATAAAAACAGATTAAGAGTAAAAAAAATCAGAAAACAAAACTAAAAAACCTCTTAGTTGCTTAAATATATATATAAGTAATTACTCTTTGCTATTAAGTGTATTTTTGTGAGAAATAGAAAGTTCACTTAAACTCTGTTGACCAAGTTTTTCTTTGAACCCTCTTTGTTGTCTTTATAAGTAAGTCACATATAGAAGGTTTATCTATGAATTAGCTCCTTTAGGTGAACACCATTTCCTCTGAAGCTATATGCAGCTCCAAAAGGACAAATATAGCTCCATATGAAGGTGAAGTGTGACTCAAGATGTGCATCATTGGTGATATTGTCATTGAGTGATTCCAAAATATAAATTGTGAAAATGTGCTGGAACATGTCACTTAGCGTTTCACATTTGCAGAAATAACACAGACAGACGAAGTTATGCTCTGACTTGCACGAGGGGACTGAACTTGCTCATCCACTAATTGGTCCCCAGGAAGAAAGCTCTCATCTTGTTCAGAAGCAGCCCAGAGAAAGGGAGAGCAGTGCCTTCCACCTGTATGCACATCCACCCACCGAAGTCCCTGACTCAAAGGTTCACATGGCTTGCTGCTGCTGCTGAGCTGATTTGATTTCCTTAGCTGCCCTAACAGCCTTTAAAAATCCATCCAGCAGGCAGAAGTGCCAGAAGCATCAGCCATCTGCCTGAGGACCTGACGTTTCTTTAATTTCATGAAGCAAACTAACAGTGACAACCTGGGCATGAATAATTCACTAGCAGGGCTTTGGTGAGCAGTGCTGTCGTAGCTGTCATGGCACTCACAGCCACACAGCAAGGAAAATGAAGGTTTCTTTCACTGGTTCCCCAGAGTGGTGGCCTGTGGAAAACCACCTGGCTGGCCAGGAACCCCCAGGTAGCCCCAGCATGCTGTGCAGTGTTCTCTGCATGTGACACATGGACCGACCAGAGAGCAAGGAAATAGGCAAGAAGCCATCCTACATGATGCTGGTTTTTGTAGCTGGGATGGGTCTGCGTTGAAGATAAGGAAATATTGGTCAGTGAAGTTGATGGAGAATGTGTAACTGTTACATCTGCACTGCTCCTTCTCTCTCTGCCAACAAGAAAACTGGCCAAGGATTTGCAAGGAGCTTTGCTGAAGACAAACCAAAATCTGCCCACACACGTACTTAAAGTATTTCCTCGTGCCTTCCCTTTTGGCACCTCTGTCCTGCCATGGATAGCAGAGGTTTAGATCGCTTTCTGCATGCTGATTCAAAAGTTATGATTTTGCAGACAGAGAGATAAAAGTGTTTTCTGCTGCTTCTGACATTTTCAATGAAGCAATGAACTACCAGTGCCAGCTGCCCCATTAAGTCCGTCTACCGTCCTGAAAAAGTATGTAGATATTACACAAGTCATTACTCACATTATATGTGCTATGCATACATGCTGAAATTCTGGCTGTTGAAGTCAGGCTGCTACCATCGATCCAGCAGAAGAATGATTTCATGAGCCATTATCTTACTCATATAAAAACCGATAAGACTTTGCCTCTTACAATGTGACACTTGACCCTCAAACAATCAGAGTAAAGATACTGCTTTTACCCAAGTTCAGGTTAATTGACAATAAAGTGAAAAAAAAGTCTGCTCTACAGTTCATGAGCAAACTCTCCAAACTGCCTAGAAGCAAAAAGTAAAGGCTGATGGAGGCAAGAGGAAATACCCAAGGGCTGTCTGCAGGCATGCTGGCTTCCCAGAGGAAATTGGCTGTCTTTGAGCTGGCTATGATACAGATAAAGGAGAAACAATCTCTCCCATGTGTCAATATTCCCATTATTAAAGTCCTGAGAAGTTTGTACACTGTAGATCAAAGGAGGAAGGTGAGACAGCAGGGGAAAGAAAGTATGAAACCGAGATGCCAAAATTTGATAGAGGAAAGTTGGCAAGCTGCAAGCTTCAGTCCAAAGAAAATGTATCATTTCTCAAATACATTTTCAGGTTAGATTTTCAAGTAGTTTTCTCAGTGGTGTGAAGCCTTAAACACTGGTTTCCTATGAAATGAGTGACCTAGATGTTTTAGTTAGGTCATCAACATAGCCTCCTATATAGTATATATAAGATGTAACCTCAAAAATGTTGCTTATCCCAAGTATTTCATGTATATAGGGGGCAGCATGCAGAGAGAACATTCTTCCTCCATGAACTCCACAGCAGAGACATACTTTCCATCCATGTGTTGTAGAATTTTTGAAACTGGAAGGTCAGCCCTAAATATTGAAGATCTGGTCAGCTGCATGGTTTGTCCAATGCCAAAATGTAATACAAATTACTCAATTGAGAGTGATAAATTAACCTCTTATCTAGACAAATTTCCTATTGTTGCAATATCCCTCCTGTTTGGTACAATACTAGTACAAATCTTTTCTCAGTCAGGGTAGCCTGGTATGGACATGGTATGTAGGCCGCAAATCCATTAGCTATAGGCTGTTGTAAAAAAATAGCAATAGATTTGTGTAATCCTTCTAGAACAAGTCACTTGTGGATAAAATTCATAATTTGATTAAGATAAGGCTTTTGGACTCCCTCAAAGATCAGGTCCTCATTGTGTATGTCCTTCTTGCCTTTGTCCTCATTAGTTTACAATCTATGTGGACAAAGAAAAGGCAAGGGAGGTTTGGTGAAATGTTGGAGGTGACGCAGGACACAAATCTCCTGGTTATCATCCCAATGCTCCGTCTGCTTGGCTATGCTGCTTCAGAGAGCCACCTCTGCTTTTAATATACAAAATCACAGTAAATGTTCTGTTGTTTTTGTGTTTGACAATGGGGCAAATGTCAAAGGAGTACTGAGCTTCTAAGTTGAGACCTAATACCTGTCGGAGTTCACTGGTGATAACTGATATTTATCAGCAGTGCTTACTGTTAATTCATAATGCAGCCTGTCATTGAAATATTACAAACAAAACATGCAGTCCCTGCCGTTAGGAGCTCACAGGCAAGCTGTGCAAAACATTCATCTCCTCTACCATGATAAAATATGCACAGCATATTCTTTCCTCCTGATTTGTATAAAATGAAGCTATGTGATGGATCCATCATGCTCGCTTAGCTATGCATGATAAATAAATCCAGAAACATTCAGTAAATATCCTCAGCTGCAGGGATTACCAACAAGGGAATCAATTATGTAAAGTATGTGGGTCTTTGGAGTTAGACATACACACCGAGACTCACATCACTCATCAAGAGAAAACTTCAGTTTTCCCCTGAAATCTACAGAGCTTTTTTCACTGGATTGCAGATTTAAGCCCTTTTTAGCTGCTACACTTTTTTCCTGTAAGTAGATGGAGTTTAGCTTTTTCTTTACCCAAAAAACTTGCACAACAAAGAATAGCTTGATAGGAAAAAGTTAAGCAATCTGTAAACTGTGAAACGTAGAACTAGGAATGTTTCATCTATTTAGGCTAATAATTACTGAAGCACGAGCCAGACTTGCTGCTTGAATTTAGCTTTCCCACACCAATGATGAGTGTTACCTGCATCCTACCAAACTCTGGGCGAAAAGGGGCTGGGTTGAGGGAGGTGGGATTTCAGGTTTCAGAAGGAGCTGAGTCACCATGCAGAGAGAGGGGGTCTCCTCTTGACAGCCCTGCAGCTATCTGCTCCTGCATGCTTCTGCACTGCCTCAGAGACAAGATCCAGCAGAGCCAGCCCATGGTTCTGCCAGCCTCTCCTGGGGAGATAAACTAAGATTTTCTTACATCAGCACCTCCCAACTCATTTGGCCCCTTCCTGAGGATCCACAGCTGCCTTTCACAGCTGAGCCTGAGGCTGAATTTTGTGCCAGGACACCCTGCTCAGGCCACTGCTGCTAGGGTACCTTTTTCAGCCAAAGCTTTTCCTTCCTACCCAGCAAAGAAACTCCGATTTTCTGGGGCTGCACTGCAGTGAGATCTGTACTTTCTCTCTGATCTCCTTTGCATACCTCTCCTAAGAGGGTACAGAGCCCTCTTATCTGAAGAAGCAGACACCTATATGGTTTTCTCATGTGGGTTTTGATCAATGTCTCAGGACCAGGCACTTTATTTGATGTCTCTAATGACAGCCTTCTGACTTACAAAGTGAATTCCTTTCACTCTCAGCCTTTTAAAGCCTTATTTAAGAAGAAATAACCACAGCAGAAAGAGCTGAGTGGAAGCAAAGGGGCCTTCCTGCTAGGTGCAGAGCACTGACACCGTGCACAGTGACAGCTCCACTACTGAGCCCGAGTGTCTGCAAGGCATAGCTGCTGTACATTGAGCGTGCACAGCGCTGGCAAGTGCTGCAAGCACAGGGGAAAAATCCGCCTAGGCATCTAGTTCTTGCACATGTGCGGAGGCACTTACTGAGCCACAATAACTGTGCTGCGGGGTATCTTTTCCCTCCTCATTGTACAGGGATTAAGGTTTGGCTGCCTTGATGAGAAACTGTCCCAGTTGCTTGCAACCTTTTAGCATTCCTGGTTAAAACTCTTTTAAAGGGACAGCAAAGGCAATCAGAGAACCATTCCCACTCCTTCCTTTAAAGCAAACTTAATTTAAACATGCAATTAAATGCAATTAAATGCAGTACAGACTTAGCCCTGTTTGCTTTTGCCAAGCCCTTTTGTGGCTGCGGCGCTCACCCTGCAGGAGGGAGGCTTTCACTCGGGGAAACCCAGGCTGGGCAAGGGGGGAAAGCACAGCTGAGGGGTGAGACTGGCAGCACCTTGCTGTCTCTGCACCATGACCTCTGGCAAGTCACTGTAGCAGTTGGGGTTTCAGTTGCCTTGCTTTCCAAGGAGGAGGGAAAGCAATCATTTTCCTCCTATGCATCGTGGTTGGAGACAGGGGACGGCAAAGTGCTAAACTGGAGCTGTAAAACTGTTCCGGTAGCCTAATGACAGCTCCAGAGGAGTAGCAGAGTACATCCATTTTCCCATCTTTTTGGACCCAGCTAATGAAGGGAAAAGAAAGCCCCTGCCCTAGCAGAGAGCAGGCAGCAACTGTGAAAGTGATGCACTGAAATGCAGGAAACACAGCGGAGTGCAGGAATTCGGTTACATGGCTGTTTGCAAATTAATGGCTAAATCAATTAAATGAAAGCATGGGATTTCTCTTGAGGAAAGTCTAGTCACAAATGCAAGGAGAAGGGGAGGGGTGGTGGAGTGGGGATGACATAATCACGTTTGCGAATCACCAGCAGTGTGCATGCTTTAATCCATTAATGGGGTTTTTATCTGTGATCATAAAAAGCAGGTTACATTCAGCCTGGAAGGGAGTGAGGGTTGGAGGAGAGGGGAGGGCAGAGCAAGAGCAAGAGAGAGAGAGAAAGCAAGAGAGAAAGAGAGCACAATTCACTCGGTGAATTGCTTGCAAGCTTTGGGCTGATAATTAGGGATCTCAGGAGAGCAGTTTCTCAGAATAACCTGCTTGCCTTCAAATGGACCGAGTGGAGACAGTGGTTCAGTCCTGCTGATATTTTTTAAGCCCTCCTCACAGTTTGATGGGCATTCCCAGTGCTTTTGTGCACGTCTCGGAGAGCGTTGACGTGGAAAGGAGCAGCGAGGAGGGGGAGGTTGGAGAAAAAAACTGCAGCTCTTCTAAAAATACGGAGGGCATGCAAGAGTGTGAGCAGGCTGGGGAGGAGGGTGAGGTGAGAGCGCCTCGCGCCATGGTCCCCGGGTGCCGGCGCAGCGCAGTTTCAGAGATGTCCCTCCTGTGACTGGACGCACCATGAGCATCTGGGAGGTGATCCTGGCTTTCGTGGTGGTGGTGCTGATGCTCGTGGCCCTGCTGGCCAACGTGCTGGTGCTGATGTGCTTCCTGTACAGCGCTGACATCCGCAAGCAGGTCCCGGGATTGTTCATCCTCAACCTCACCTTCTGCAACCTGTTGATGACCGTTTCGAACATGCCCCTGACTTTGGCTGGGATCATTTACAAGAGTCAACCAGGAGGAGATCAGATCTGCCACATTGTGGGCTTCCTGGAGACTTTCCTCACCACGAACTCCATGCTGAGCATGGCAGCTTTGAGCATTGACAGGTGGATTGCTGTGGTCTTCCCTCTAAGTTATCACTCCAAAATGAGGTACAGAGATGCTGCTCTCATACTGAGCTACACGTGGTTGCACTCGGTGTCGTTCCCGATAGTGGCAGCTTCTCTCTCCTGGGTGGGTTTCCATCACCTCTATGCCTCCTGCACCCTGTACAACAAGAGACCAGAGGATAGGACACAGTTTGTGATTTTCACTGGGGTCTTTCACACCCTCAGCTTCCTCCTCTCCCTTATAGTCCTGTGTTTCACATATCTAAAAGTGCTGAAGGTGGCACGGTTTCACTGTAAGCGGATTGACGTGATCACTATGCAGACCCTGGTGCTGCTTGTGGACATCCATCCCAGGTAAGGTGCCCGTGAGAGCAGCAGGTGAGGCTGTTTGCTGCAGAGAAAGCAAGGACCGGGTTCAGTGTTATGTTAAGTACAGTCTGATCGGTATCACAGCAGGGGATCGGGAGGGGAAGAAAACAAGCACCCTTGCTGGTTTCTGTTCTGCATGTTTCTTTGTACTTGTGCTCATTTTGGGGATTGCAAAAACAACTCTTCTTTGTTATTTTTAGGAGCTTGTTTTGAAAGGGAGAGCAAAGAACCAGGGAGTTTTACCTGGGTATGCATTTCCCTTCGAGGCAATGGTCAGATCACTGCCCCTTGTCTCAGGAGGTGGATTTAGTGACTGACAGATTTGTGGGTTTGGGCACTGTCAGCCCCAAATGCTGCTGGATCTCAGTGAGAGGGGGCACATGTCCCTCCACTTGGAGCTGGAAGGGAAGGGAGGCTGGGGTACTGTGTGCTGTTCCTTTGCCCAGCTGTGTCCGTATTGCTGAGCCCTCCGTAACTTTATCTTTCCTGAAGGCAGAATCATAAGGGAATAGCATCTGCAAAATGTGTATGCTTGAATGCCTGTATTTAAATCCAGCTGAGAGAGACTTCAGTAGCAACGTTAATATGACAAGCGAGGGATGTATAAAGTTCATTGCTAATGAGAGTCCGTAAGCAAGGAAATTGTTAGGAGAAATGTCTCCAGGGGCTGGGAGAATAATGGGCTTGAAGGCAAGCACCAAACAGACATGAAAATATGTTGGGAAGCTGTGCAAGAGTCACATCAGAGGTTATACACAAACTATAAATCCTGTATGAATAGGATGCGTCTGGATCTGGAAAGGAAGCAGATTTCACAGGAGAAGGGAGGGTGGGAGAGAGCCTTTCCTGGCTTGTTAAGAACTGAGCTGTAAAGCTGAGAGAGAGAAAACCTTGCTGGATGGAAGCCCCAGAGCAGTGCTGGGCAAGAAGCGGTCCTGGCGAGGAGCTGGGAAGGTGCCTGGTGCACAGGAGTCAGCATGCAGTGCGAGTGTGCCGTCATTCTGCTCACGAGAAACAGAGAGGGTGAAACAGGGAGGACTGAAGCAGGCATGTCTGGAAGGACATGGGATCAGGCTGCTGAGGATGGAGCACCAGTACTAGCCAGAGTGACCCACCTGGCAATGGTGATTTGAGAAACGAACCCACGGAGCTGGGGTAGGGTGGAGAGGGATGGGGGCTGATGGATCAGAATATCCTGGTTAGGGCTGAGAGGCTCCCAGGGGCTGGCGCAGATGGGTTAAGAACCAGCTCTGACTGGGACAGGGTGGCAAAGCCAACGGGTGAGCTCTGAGCAGGGGAAAGCAGGGGCACTGGTCATAGTGTGGAGAGAAATGGGCCTGGTTTGCTCAGAGTTTGGCTTAGGGGAGGAGCGTGGCTGGAGGGGGTGATTGGAAAGGAAGGGGTTTGATGGATTTGCCTGGAAAAAAAGGGAGAAAATGGTTTGGCTACGTAGAGTGACAGAGTGGCTGTGAGGGATGCGCATGCTGCTTGGGAGACAGGCAGAGACTGAATCTTAAAAGTTCAGACTGTCTCTGTCACAGGCTGAAGGGAAGAGAAATGTGTTTCAGCGAAGTGCTGGCAGCTGCCAGCACAGGGAGGTGTCTGATACGGGGGAAGAAATCCACCTGGAAGAGAGGAAGCCAAGAGCAGATAGAGAGGGCAACCCCACGGCAGATGTCCTGCTTGCTTCCCCTCGCTGTCCTTTGCTCTGCAGGCTGGAGGCAAACACCAGCTCCCTCTGTCCTCAGCCAGCTGGGAGCTGAGCTTCAGGACTGAGAGCACACGTGGCTGTCCTCAAAATAAGGTCACAGTTTGGGGATTCCTAAGCCCAAGGCAAATAAGTCTGAAAGGATCAGGGCAGGCCAGCACTGTGCAGAGGAACAGAAACATTTGCTGAAAGTCCTCCAGGGAAGCTGTCTGATCTGTCTCTTGACCAAGAATGTGGAGCAGGACTTCGGGTGAGTCCTTGTTCTGCTTTTGAGAAACACACGTATAAATCTTCCCTTATCCACCACGTCACACAGAGGAAAAAACAGCCTTCTACCCCACGTGCTGTCTGGCTGCTAAACCGTACCTCGATCAGTCTTGATTTCTGCACAGGCTTTGAGTGGCCTCTCCCAGGGCAGAGCTGCGGACCCACCAGGGCTGTTTGAAATAGCAATCGTTACACCTAATGCTTCAAGTATGGCTGGATTGCACAGAAAAGGGGCAAAAATCTCAGTGGCATTTCTCCTCCTCTGCATTTTCTCTGGTCTGAGTTAACTTGAGGGTGTTCCTGCATTTTGTAATCAATGTCACTGAAGGGCAGGTTCAGTGGGGCTGTGGGTGTTAGACCTCCTTTCTTTGGAGGAGACAGAGTTGTACAGGCACTTTGCTGTGTGTAACCTCTATTTACTAACTGCTGTTTAGCTCTTGCACCAGGCTATTCACTAAGAAATGGGAGTTTTAACTTCTTTAGACTGCAGGGATGATGGCTGATTTTAACCCGTGGTGGTGTTGCCTGAACAGGTGAGAGCTGCTGCAGCTGATAGAGTCAAACCTTGGATTGCCTTCCCGAGAGTGAGAGCTACACAAAGGCTTTTCACAAAGTGATGTTCGTAAAACTCTAACAAAGACATAATTTGAATTATATAAGTGGTATATATAAAGGGATGCATAGCATTTGCTGTAGTACCTAACAGTATAGACATGGGTGCTGTGAGGTTGCACATGAGGGAACAAAGTTTGTAATCCCAGTTTCAACTACTCTGACGTTTCTGGCTTTTTGCATGGTCTAGTTTCACTGCGGAGAAATGTGTATGGACAATTCTCTGCTCCCTGTGACTCAGAATCCACCCGCAAGGGGGTCTAGTGACAGGCATTGTGACAGATGGCTTTATTACCTGTGATTTGGAAGGACACAAGTGATCTTCTGAAGATCATTTGAGATGAGTACAAAGGAAACCTCTAAATACCACAAAAAAACGTGTGAATGTTTAGGGCACATGTCCTTTCAAGTTAGCTCAGGCATTTTTACTGGGTACTGCTTTCTCTTGACTTTGTTCCTAAAACAGATATATCTGAGTTACAGTGAGAGGCCTGGGCAAGAATTCATGTAAGTGCTTAACTCATGTATTTCTTAACCCAAATTATCTATACTAACTTTTGGTGTATTCAGCTCTTAAAGATACTAGATCTTAAGGTCCAGTATCTCATAAAGCTTGTTTAGAATACCAAACCTTTGAAGGGATATATCTCAGATTTTCCAGGATATTAAAATCTTTAAATGAAAGCTAAGTCAACTACCCAGTTCTGTTACCAGTGTCACTACTGGAACCTGTGTATATATTTTTATCTTACTGCACACAAGAGCGTACAAAAGCAAAATACCCATCTGAGCACATTCTCTGTATGAAGGATTGAGATAAAATACCACATCACAAAGGAAGGTATTTATTAGCTACATCTGGAAAGGCTGAACAAAAGCAATTGGTTGAAGTCTTCAGGACTTTTCACATCATGCATGAGCTCCAGGAATCACAGACAGCTTTGCATGTGTCAAATAAAATGTGAAGAAATATAACTGGTGAAACTGCTAGAAACAAAAATTATAATGCCCCCCTCCCCCCATCAGCACCCTAATTGAACCTACTTCGGAGATTTCTTTTTCTATACCAACATGTTCCTGGGATAACATGAATCTAATAACACGGGTCTTAAGTGAAGTTATTGAACCTCTCAGATTGGCTGTTTGCACCTAAAAATACTCCAGCTCTTGCAGAACCGAAAGCATATCGTAGGTTCCCTTGAAGAGGTGGATTTTTTTTTTTCTTTTCAGCTGTCACTTCGAGCTGCAAATAACTCAGACATAGAACATGTAATACTTTTAGATGCGTTTTAATTCTACTTAGGCATATTCTTTAAGAATAAGGAAATTCATTATTTTAAGGAGAACGAACTTTATCCCTAGTATTTTGTTCACTTTGCCATCCCTTTGCCAGCTACAACACCGCTCTGAGGGCTCAATAAGACCATAAATAAAATGGATAAAAAGAAACAGTTTTTTTTCTTTAGCCCAATAGAAAGGTAACATAGCAACTACCTGCCACAGAGAGCACCAAAGCACACTGAGACTCTCAGGACACAACACATGCTTAGATGATGATTAGACATTTAGTTACAACAAATAATGTAAGGGTATGATCATAAACCCCATAGCTATTAAAATACATGTGTGGAACTGGGCACTGAGTCATCAATTACAAGTTTACAATAAAAGCAGAGGGAGACCAACCCCATGCAGTTACAACATGCAGCACGTGGGCCAGACCACTCGCTTCTCCCAAGATACGTGGTTGCTTTGCCCCAAGACCTGTGCAATAAGCTGACACGTAGTGCTGCTATGTGCCTATAGAGGGATTTTGGCATGCAGACTGGCTTTATTTTTGTCCCTGCCCAAAGGAAGTGTACTGGCTGATACACTAGTTCAGGTATGAATGGACTCTGGCAGATAGAACCAGTGTCTCCCATCCCCACCCAGCCAACCAGTTGCTTGTTCCCATTCCTGGGCTTCACCCAGCCAGCACAGAACTTGACCAAGCAGGCAGAGGAGGATGGACTTTCATGTTATCGGTCTCTCAGCAAGCTGATGTACTAATCTCAGAGGGGTGTCCTTGCAGTGGAAGGGTGGGCTCAGCTTGCAGGTACCAGTGCTCCACAATCCCATTGCCCTGCCTGCACCCTGAGGGGCTTTGCAGCTCCCTGGCACCCTGTTGTGACCACCACCAGGAAGCTCAAATGAGAAAACTCTTGTCCTAAAATGCCACAGGTAGGAGAAAGCAGGGCACAACTAATTTCTACGTTTGGTCTGAAACAAGGCGGGTGGTTTGAGCTGTGGAGTCAGAACATCACAGTTCTTTGGATTTGTTGTATAATTCCCAGCTTTGCAAAGCACTCAGTCTATGCAGGATCTGTCATAAGATTTATGGCCACACAGTTCACAGCTATGGGATGTAACGATTGCTCTAATGTTGGGCTGAATGTTTAGAGGGTGTTTTTCCTATTACATTTTTATTATGTTTTGTTGCTTATCTCACTGGGCAGTTTCTCCTATCTGTGATATTGTCATTTGAATTGCTGTTTCTAGGAAAGTAGCATGCTGCCTACCCCACTCTGGATGTCTTCCAAATCTCTGAATATCATGAGGCAAACTCCAGCCTGCAAACACAGCTTACAGTAATTCAGAAAGGAGTTGCAGCTGAATTCAAGTCTGAATTTCACCAACTTGTCTATATATGAATAGATATAAGGGGTATATGTTTAGATACATATAAATGTATATACATGCATTTCCCCATAATCATTTTTGAAGGGTAAAATCATATAAAGGATTGATACTCGGTATTGTCCTATAGAAAGGTGCTATTGTATATATGTGAATACAGCACTTGCTGGAAAACACTTACTGGAAAGATTGATTTCAATAATTCCAGAAGTATAGCCATTAAAGTCTGCTACCTGATATTATGATTCATGTTCTTGTTTGTGTTGAATGTCACAGTGTAAGAGAGCGTTGTCTGGAAGAACAAAAGAGACGGAGGCAACGAGCAACAAAGAAAATAAGTACCTTTATTGGTACTTTTATACTTTGTTTTGCACCTTATGTTATCACAAGGTAAGTGCAAACCTATGCAGTGAAAAATACTGTGGAGATGAACTCAACTTGGAAAACCAGTGCACTCTGAACTTGAAATTGATTCTAGTCTCCTATGAAAATCCTGTGCAGCATTTCCACTCCTATGAGAGGCTGTATTTACTGAGCTAACAAAGCCATATAGAATATCATAGCACTTATCTGATCTAATCCTGCTGCAACCTGTGGGCCAATCCCTGTTTGGTCAGCCAAGTCAATGTGTTGGTCTCATGGGAGTGATTTAGGAGTTCAGCCCACAGAGGCCAATAGATGTTGTAGTTATTTTTTGAGACCAACAACTCTCCTACTCCTCAAATTGCCTTGGTAGCCCAAGGGGGTGATCTGCAGGATAAGACACTTGTCTGAATAGGTCAGGATGTAAGAGCCTGCTCAAACAAGATCCAGCTGAGGTGAGAACATGGCTCACAGACAACCCATAGCATTTTTTTTTTTTGGACTGAGTTCTTGGTCATATACATCAAATATCAAAGTTGTCCTGCCTTACAGCGAAAAAAGTTCTTGTGATTTATGGTCAGATGTCCTTATTTATTGACTAGCTTATCTTTGGAAATGGTTCCTGTGGGAAGCACCAAAGTACTCCTCTGAAACAAAAATATGAGAAAGGGTGTATATCTGGAGAAGTGTTATCAAGTTATTAGAAAGAAATTTACAACTCGTGCTTATTAAGACCCTGGAAAAACTGAAATACTGTTATGAAGAACAGAGATGGAAAAAAGTATTTCTGAAACATCACCTATTTAGATATTATTGGACAGAAATTTTGGGGGCTGACTTCAGTCAAATTCAGGCTCACCAAAAAAAAAAAAAAAAGTAATACAACCCAATCCTTGAAAAAGCTGAATTAAGACTCAGTGTAAGTGGACACATAGCAAAACCAAATTTTCCATCTCATTATAATATCCTGATTTTCTATTTCTAACAAAACAATTCACAAAAGGTCATTGTCTCTGTAGAAAGGCAAACCAGCACACCACAGTAATTTTATGTTCATGATAATAATAGCTAATTTATTTGTGTTAATAATTTGTAAAAATGTTGCAAATATATTTATAGCAGTTATCATATTTTTCTGTACTTCTGCTTAGTAGTGGCAAGAAGACACTCCATGCTCTGTGCACTAAAATTGCATGAAAATATTTATAATAATTATGGGCACTTAGTCTTAATTCTCAGGCTATAAGATATTAGAGTATTTGTCATTGCAAGTAGTTAAGTTTAATTTTATATTGGGTCTTTGAACTTAATGAGAATCATCGCAGTCATCACATAGCTTGTGGCTCAGTCCTGAGTGACAACGAGTGCTTGAGCCAGGGCTGTCAGAAGTATTTCTGTGCTCTTCACATCTCAATCCAGCATTCAGGCACCATCTGCCCCCTTACTCTTAGTTCTGAGTCATCCTAATGTGTGTCCTCATAGTCATAAAGCACAGAGGGATTAAAAAAATCCTGAACCTACCTGTTTTAATCCTTACAAGGCTGACTTAAACGTTCACCCAAGTCTTCAGTCTATTAAGGATTAATAGCTTTTCCATGGGCAGTGACTTCAAGAGTTAAGACATAAAGTCCAAAATGCACAAAGATGCTTTTCAATGAAGGACAAGGCTTGTGCAATGGCCAGACGTAAGAAGTAAGGACTATCACTTTCTTGGCCTTTTCATCTCTGATCTAAAGGAATTACTGCACAACAGGCTACATGGAATTCCCTGTTTAGCTACCTGAATCCCCCCCGGGACCTCGCTGGACACTGCACTGCACAGATGAGTATTCGAGGATGTGCGTTACTGTGCTTCCCTGTGCCTCCTGTGTATTGCTGAAATGCAGAAGTCAGGGGAAGAAGAGGTTTAATTATGCAAGCAAGTATTATTTTCTGGACTATGTCCAGAGTGTTTTGCACTTCACAAGACAGAGGCAATCAATCACTTTTCAAGGCAGCAAGCAGAAGATAACTGATGAAGTGTATTGTTCAGCACTACTCGTAGACAGCAGGCTCTAATTGGCAGAACACTTTAAACATGCTCTGAAGTACTTTATGAATTAAGGCCTCAAAACAGCTAATCACCAGGTTTCACTATAACAACATCTTTCTGCTTCCCCACTAAAAACCACCAGCTGTCTGCTGCAGTCCCACGAGCCAACAAGGAAGCCACGCCTATGGCCCCAGTCAGACAAATTCCTCTCTGGGTCAGAGTTTTTCAGATTATATTAAGGTGAAAATCAGATTAGCTACCCCTTTTATCAAGAAAACACCCTTTTAATTAGTTCAGTGGCTGACCTTAAGTAGTATATCTACGCAACCCCATTCTTCTTGATTTCATGTTCCAAAGTAGTAGTATGACAGATGTATTACCCCATACTGTATATTTATAGGCATAGCTTGTTGCTTGGTTTGGAAAAATGCTATTAGTACACATCTCATCTCTTTGCTATATTTATCATTATGTGATTGAACAATATTGTTCAAAACCTGTTTTCTCTAAGGAGCTTTTTCACAAGTAAGATTAAAATAAGTCATACCAATTTCTAATGTTCATGTCCAACTCCAGGCATTTCAGACAAACACATAACTTTGCTCACGTAATTTAATAAGTGCTGTCTATGTGTGAGGAAATTGGCCCTAAATTAAAAATCCTGAAATAATATCAGAAAGAAGTTTGCAGTCCCAAGCCCTCAGGTTAAGGAGGAGGATTGAATTTCTTTTGTATCATCTCTGGGGAACAAGGGATAAACAAACCATGTTTTTTACACTGGTTGACCGCCCTCTTCATACAAATCCTGCTTGGACAGACAGACAAGCAAACCCACAGAGGAATTCTGAGTTATGTTCTTGCTCATCTGTGCATATTAAATGCATGTGTTTCCTATGCAATCTTAGGTTGACATATTCAAAGTCAGTGGCCTTGTAGGCTCCCTCAAGAGCTACAACTGACATAAGGTAAAGAGATTTTCCCCCTGCATGAGAAATCTGCTGGCACAAGCTGGCCAGCACTGCTCCCTATCATCACACCTCTGCTGCCAGGTGGTTCCCACAGCTCTGGGGAGCAGCAATGACTAAGAGCAACAGTGTGCAAGAGCTGAAGGTCCACAAGTCATGCTGCTTCCTTAACAGAAGCTGCCTGATTGTAATATATGCACCACTTATCAGGCAAAACTGGCTAGGCTTTTTCCACTAGCAAGAGAGGATACATAAGACTCAGTCTACCAAGCAATAAAGTAAAATAAGCACAAAAATCAAACTAAAACTGACTTTCGGCTTATTCATATCATTAACACAAAATAAATGACTAAGGTCAGATTCTGTTACTATGGGACTTCTGTGAAAAAACAAAAACCAGAATTAGTAACAAATATAAATGTTAGAAGCGTATGCTTAATGAGTTGATCTAACTTCCCCAACTTGGACCAAAAGAATGAATTTCTTGTGAGAAGATCAGTTCATCTACCAGCTCCAAAATGAAGTGTGATTTGTTTCACTCCTAAACAACCAGACATTTTAGCTTGTTTGAGGCTCTCTGGCCTGTTCAGAGTTTTCTCTGTAACTCAGTTAATTTCTCAAGTTTAGGCAATGCACAAGAGAGATGCTGCCATTATACTAGCCAGCTGGACCTATACACATTCAGTAAAATATTTTACTAAAATGATTAACTGCACATGTTTATAAAACATTTTCATTGTTTATTTCACTGCATAAGAGATCAAAGTCTTACACTTCAAGGTAACATTCTTGTTTGTTTACTGAAAGTGAAATAAAATATTTGGATAGCCACTTGACACCAGGTGCTCTACAGAAATACATTGCTAAAATATTGACAAAGTATCACAGCAAAACGGTTTATAGCTTTGAAGTACAGGTATTATCAGACTGTAAAAGAGTGGCTTATGAAAGTAAGTTGGGGAATTATGTAGACAATACTGTAGAATTTAATTTACAGGTTGCACTGAAATATTAATGCTCCTATCTTCCTGGCGAGATGTTTCATGAAACCCTTTCAAAGGCAATAAGTTATATGACAGTCTTTGCAAGAATGACATTTAATTGTTTCTACATGAAATGGAATTGCATATCTTGGGGGTAGTCTGCATTTGTTTGTTGCTAGATATCATAGAATAGCTTGGGATAAAAGGGACCTTAAAGACCACCCAATTCCAGTTCCCCTACCATGGTCAGGGATGCCACCCACTAGACCAGGTTGCCCAAAGCCCCATCCAGCCTGGCCTTGAACACCTCCAGGGATGGGGCATCCACAGCTTCTCTGGACAACCTGTGCCAGTGCCTCACCACCATCATAGTAAAGGATTTCTTCCTAACATCTAATCTAACTCTTCCCTCTTTTAGTTTAAAACCATTCCCCCTTGTCATATCGTTATCTGCTCAAGTATACCTGCAAATATACTATCAAAAATAACACGCAGAAAATGCAAAATATAAAAATATCAAGGACACTTAAGGAAATAATTTGAGAAAATATTAAAGATTCTATTGATAAAAGTGTAGGCTTTTTAATTGATCAGTCACTGAAGGCAGAATTAGTAGGTCTAGGCTTACAACCCTCAAGTGCCTATTTGATATATTTAAATGGAGATTGCTAACGACTCATAGAACTGAGTGACAGCAGCTGAGACAAATTTGTCATACCTTGGTCATTCAATACATCCACTGAATTTAATTAAGCTTAATCAAATTCACTTTCGTAAAACATTTGACAAAGTAAATCAACAGGATTTAATTCAACACAGTAAAATTCAAAATGCAAAGAAGAAGCCATCAAATATGTGAGGAACAGAAAGAAGAAGGATGGCTCAATGTAGATTACAAAGTAAATATGAACCAGTAGATGATTAATTTCCAAACAGTCAAATCTCATTTTAAGCATATTAACACGGGTGTCATAACTACATTTTGTTAAAGAGGTGAATATACACCAGAACAGACCCCCAGCAGCTTGAGGAGAAGAAAATTATGTCTGAATTTGGATCCTACTTTGTATGAAGGACATCAGCCAGGAGTTACAAGGAGAGGCTGGAGGATCAGCATTTAGTTAGTCAAGATGAAAGGAGAGAAATGGTACAGGTGGCCATTTGGTATCTCAGAGCAGCTTACAGTGATCAGCTGAGCCAAACAGCACCAGTGGACGGGCAAGAGCAGTTCAAGTATTTTCATATCATATAGTCTAGTCACCTCAAATGTCTCACATGGCTGTAAGCCCATAACTCGATAGCTATTTGAGTTCCTCTTTTCACATACATAATACTTTCAGCCTTTGTCTCCACTGAAGTTCACATGATCTCCCTGGAATAGCACATGACCAGCTGTAGAACATTTCTGGAATGGCCATTCATCTCAGTAAAATGTATAAAGAATCTGAAAATAATTTGTTCTTTGATAATAGGACACATTAATGTAAAGATGTTATTTGTGACAGGATGATACTTCTGCTTAAAACTTGATAGTTATCAGTGACTGATGTTTAATTATTTGACAGTGAAATTAAGAGAGTATAAAATGAATTGTCAAACCTTGACTTCAGTTAACGTCCTTATGTCATGTTTCCATCAAATTATTCATTTAATATAGCTTAGGCTTCCATGGCATGTCGTTGAAATGTATGCAAATGGATACTAAAGAGGTTCTCAGAAGCCATTTCAAAATGAAAAAGAAGAGGTCCTTATAGGTAAGAATTTGCAAGAGCAGAAGTAGTTATAACAGTACCCCTGAGTATTGGGATGTTTTTGAGCACTACTGACATACTGAAGTGGAAGGTTTGCTTTACAAAGTTCACTTAAATTATAAATTGCTTTGCCTGACTTTCTATCCCAGAGTGCATCTGATGCTATTTTTATACACATTGTTTTTCTACAACAAAACACACAAGTTTATATTGGGTAATGTCACCACCCCTAAAAGCATCACTGAACAAATGAACCCCACTTCTAATTGAAGCAAAGTACAAAATGATCAAATTGCTAGCATGCAGTTCTCAGAATTAGAATTACTAATACCACATCACTGGCTGCAGGCCCATAGTGCTAAGCCCAGCACAAATACTTGAGAAGAAACAGTGTTTTAGCCAGGGAATTTGCAGTGTAGGCACACCAGAATGGAGAAAGAAGACAGAAGCTCCTAGTCAGTGATGCAACAAATTCAAGCTCTTTAGTCCCACTTTCATGCTCAAACAACTGGACCACGCCATCTGCCAGTGCTATTTTAGACAACAAAATGTATGGAAAGTTGTTAGTCTCTAAAGGTGTATTCCAATGATAAATAAATAGGCTCTTTTGAAGTCTGCCTCATATCCTGCTGGGTGGGGGAGGAATGCAAGGGTGAGTGATGGGTGTCATTAGTTTATAGTTGTGCTGTTACCTCATCCATTTAATGTGAGTATTCACTCTCTCAACCTTCCTGTTTCCACAGGCTTGTTGAATTGTCCTCTGTGGTCCCCATCAATTCCCACTGGGGAATCATTTCCAAGTGCTTAGCTTACAGCAAAGTTGTTTCCGACCCTTTTGTGTACTCTTTGCTACGAAATCAGTACAAGAAGACGTGGAAGGACATCGTAAACAAGATCCTCAAAAGAAGCTCCATCAACTCCTCTGCCCTCACGAGTGAGTCACACAACCAGAATATTTTGCAGCTGAATGAATGAGGAGCCTGGTATGGGATATTCAAGAACCATAAAGTGATATGTGGGAAACAAAAGTAACTGGCCTAACCCTAGTAGCTATCCTCAGCTGTCAAGGTTTCAGGAGGCTGCCACAGAGGCTGGTTGAAGCCCAGCCCCTGTAACACCTAAGGGAGGCAGGCTGCTTGGTGCCTCCTGCCCCCAACTACAAGTGTGCTATTGATACGTGGTCCTGCAGGTTTCGCGGGTACAAATCTCCCATTGATTTTCATCAGCAGTTACACATACATACAGGGTGAAAAGCTAGTCTTTCATGTAAGGGCTCATGAGAGTAGAGGAAGCAGACTGGTGTGATCAAGAGATTATTTCAGAAAAGCCACGCAGGGATATGTGTGTGGTGTTTTTCATGGGATGCAGGTAAGGCTCACTCCAATCTAGCTGACAATCTGGCTTTACTAAAACAACCCCAGTCTAGTTGCTTCAGGATGTTCCCTACAGAAAGCTCTTAAAAAGCTTAATAGCAAAACTTTTACCTGGGTACTCATACAGTGCCCAGCATAGTTTTCAACCTCTTTTTATACATATTATTTGAACAATTCTGTAGAACTGAATGGAGAGTAAATCACTTTTGTAGTACGCTGCAGGCTGGATTTGGCCATGTCTTCTAAGTAACTTTCACAGAAACCCATTATTTTCCTCCCCATTAAATTTCAGAACAGTAAAAAAGGTAGATAGGATGAAAAAATCAGGATGATTCCTGCCTACCTTAACCACTTTCTAGTATATCTGAGCTACACAGAGATGGATTTTGCCCCAAAGCTGCAAAATTGGTCCCCCTGCCCCATATATTAATAAATATAGTTAATGATGGTTTATTCCCATATATATATATATATATATTATTTGAAGGAAAGATGAGCCCACAGCTGAGTTTAAAAGTATCGTTTCCAAAGCAAGTAGAGCAAAAGTAATAGACCTCCTCCCCACCTTGAAAGTGCTGACAGTAATATTATTCCACATCTGAACAAGTGCAAATCTCAGAGGTTTCAATTGCGATCTCTGTAGCACTAGGATGTAGCTCTGCTTATTAATGTTATTAGTATTTACCATGCATTCAGCTCAGCCTGCAGCTAACATAGACCCATATACCACTAAAATTTTCAAGATCAGGAAAATCCTATGTGACACTTCCTCAGAAACCATCACAGTATCTTAATTTTTGTAAACAATATTTAGTTCATTGTAAGTAAAACTGCAGCATGTAGATGGCCTCATAACTGTCACGTAGGCACATGATGTTGAAGCCATCCTCCAGTGACTAATGACAAATTACTTTCCTTGGTAATTTTCAGTGACTTCTCTCTGAATTCAGTGAAAACACTATGAAATGATAGTTTAAGTGTTTTCTTATTAACTAAGATGTAGAAAATCAAAAGCTTGTCAGCACTAGGATTTTAGGAATAATCAATTTCTAAAACAACTTGCATCAACAAAGTCTGTCCTCATCATAACCTCTTAAAATTATTTTCAGGTAAAGAACTATTGGTTTCAAATGCTTCACATTTATACTTTGATTGGTAAAAGACTTGCTACCAATTCTGACCTTAATTCTTCACACATTTGTCTCCAGCAAGTGACTTAAATTCCATAAGACAAAGGTAAGTTAACATCAGAAGTGAAATTAGTTTTTGCTCAGCAAGTCAAGGAAGCTTCTCTCCAGTGTCCATAAATTACATTTTTTTTTTTTAGGTGAGGGTAAAACTGTAAACAGATGCCCAGACTATGAACATTCTCAGTTAAGCAGACTTCATGCATGCAATAGCAGCTTAAATAAGAGCTGATATAGCTGGCTATATTAACATCAATTCTTGCATATTCCAGCTGTAAATACAGAAGTCAGGACCATATTGAAAAAATAGGGCCCCAAGTACTAAAAATGTTGAATTAATTTTAGTTGCCACCTCTTGTGTTCTCCAAACAAAAGGCATCTATAGCTCTGCAGAGAAGCCTTGGCAGAAAAGGTTACTGATCTAAATTAGTATATTGTTTCATTTATGATAAATCATAAATATCAGTTATTTTGCAAACCTCAGCATACTCCATTTTGCAAGTTTCACCATGAATATCTGCCTTTGACACAACAGATATTATGACAACAACATTTTTCCTTCATACCTTGCAAAAAGCATCCGCTGCTGTAAATTCTGACTGTTGATTAAGAACCCAGATAGGTAACTCAGTGAGAGGTTTCACCTCAAAGTCAGTAAATTTGGAGTAATACCTCAGTCACTAGTGTGAAGAGCCTCGCCTTATCCCTCTCTCTGGCACAATACTGCAGCTGCAATCTATAAACTCTCATTGTCACTTGCCTTATAAGTGCAAAAATTAACAGAATGAAGATCATTAACTAACTACCATGTAAGTAAAAGTCTTCATCTCAGCTATTCAGTTTAGTTATAAAACTACAGCATAAACGTAAAAAAAAATAAATACACAAATATAGTCATGGAATCTAAGTAAGTTTTCCCAACACTGTATACTAGCCATTTGTCACATTACATTGTCTACCTCATCTTAATCATTTGACTTGTTAGGCTTAACATAATTTTCTCAGGTACAATAGGTAAAAACACCCAGTTCAATATTCGTTTCTTACAAAATTCAAGTCATTTTGATGGCTTAATTGTATTCTGAAAGGATAGTGGAAAGCTGATTATTAGTCAGCTTAAAAGGATAAAATGCTTTGTATCAGGATGTTAAATGTTTTACTAAGACCACTTTTAGTTAATAAATTAAAACAGGCTGATTGTTAAAGTCCACAACTGTTGTCAATGTAGACATGGGGCTGCTACCAAAGTCAATGGGAGGTTTGCATGTTGATAAACCTAGCCCCAGAGGGATTTTGCATTCAATCCATTATTCAAATAGAGCAAAATAATTTCCCAGAAGAAAAACTATAGTACTGTTAGGATGGCAAGTAAAAGGTAGAGAAGAATATAGCATTGGACTTGTCTCATTAAGCCTGTGTATCACAGTCAGTCACTGGTTGATTTATGTGTCACCATGAGCAATAAATCTCTCCCCTTGTATAAGTTTAAAAAATTGTCTTTCTTTCATGGTGCCTTTCTTCTAGAATTAATCTTATAGCAGAGAATAAATATAATTTCCCCTTACTTACATCAGCTCTCTGACATATTGTCATATTTCCACCATCTGAAGCAAGCGAGAGTTGTACATGCTGGTGCTTGATAAACTGACTCAATATACAAAATAAAAGTAATACCCTAACATTTCCTGATGATGTCTCATAAGATACTAGAAATATGATACTGTGGCTCGTTAAGTGCTAGATATTCATCTGAATTCTTATAGGCAACTGGCGAATTTTTCTAAAATGTGTGTCTAAGTGATGAATGTAGATATGACTAACTATGTGTCTGCTGAGTATTATGTGTACTACACAACACTTTCACTCGAGTGAGTTAGAATAATGATGGCAAATGTAATGCACAATACTTTATTATCTCTGGTCATGAGGTGGAACTGTTCTCTTGTCAAACGCAAATGTGAGTGTGTGTGCAAGGGGTGGATTTTCCATTTGTTGTTTAAATATTTTTGAAAAAGTTTGTAAAGTACGGCTACAATGTGTGCCCAAAATATGGAACTGCATGAGCAAAACTTGTCCAGCTGCTTAGGCAATATGCAGTTTTCTGTTTGTTGGTATCTGCATTCCATATGCAATATCTATTTCTCACATGCATGTTCAATTAACATTTTCTTCATATCTTGTAAGTTTGGCAGGCAGAACATTGGCAGACAATTAAGAGAATTTAGTTCACTATGTCATATTGCAGATTCCCTCTGTTCATTTTACAGTTACTTATACAATTTCAGAGCCATAACTGTGAACTAGGACCCCATATTATGTTATGTTTTTGAACTAGTTTTGATGTGAAGATTTGGTAATCGCAGGTGGCAAAAACTATGAGAGAATGATATGTTTACTACTGACATAAATCAACATAATATTTTGTTGCTTCAACTGACAATCCAGTCCCATTAGATAATTATATCCAGGTTTTATAGATCTGGCTTCTGAATGTTTAGGGTTGTGTTTTCAAAGGTATTTGCACAGTGCAAGATGTAAACAGGATTTATTGAGTTCCTCATGAGCGCAAGTACCCACTTTCAATGCTAGGCAACTACATGATCCATCTCTAACTAAGGTCTATCCCTGTTGTTACCGCTTACGTAAAAGGCCCACAAAACTATGTTGTCAGTGGCTCTGAGCCACGCTTTTTATAACCTCTGAAGTTTTATTTATGAAATAATCAAGTTATAATAATCAAGTCAATAATAATTAATCAAGTCAAATAATCAATATATAAAAACTCCCAGACAAATTCTTATGAAGCCTGAGGACTGCTATAGCAGTAGCCTTGTGCATCACAGCATCGCAGAGCAGCTGAGGGTGGAAGGGACCTCTGGAGGTCATTTTATTCACCTCCCAAGAAGCACATCACTGCTTTTTGCTGTAGTTTACCATCTCAGTTTTGCCAATGCATGTCTGCTCTGCAGTAGTGCTGGGAAATGATCCTAGTCCACATCAACAATAAAGTCATCCTGAAAATTATTTTTTTCTGAAAGCATTTTGGGCAGCCAGCTTAGACTTGACTTCAAAAAACAGCTACATCAGCACAACTTAGGGGCTAAAAAACTGGGTCAGAAATAGATGTGAATGGTAGGCTGAGGGCCAGAATGTTTGGGAAACCTTATCCTTACTTTACTGCTGTTGCAATGATATGTGTTGCTCTGACTGAACTGGGCTTTTCCTAATGACCTGCTTCCACACAAGGAACTCTGTAGGACTCTCAGCCATTCACTTACCCCAAAGAGAAAGCAAAAACTTCTCTCAAAGCCCAGTAGCACAAGCAGCACAGCCTCCATAGGAGGGTCCTTGTTGGATTAGGAAGGCTTAAATGGTTTTCAGTTGGGCTATGTGGAAACTCGTCACATATTTTGGATGGCCAGAAACCATCTACACCTGGATGAGCCCTGCCTTAAGAGACAGACCAATTCTTAAAGCTCAGGAGGTTTATGTAGTTTGCAGAAAGAAAGTTTTTCTGGTCTTGCTTGCCAAACTTTTCATAGTTTCTCCATTCCTCTTACTACTAAATAAAGAAGGCTCTGAGGTCTCAGAATATCTTGTCCTGTTCATTTTTACATGTGCAGTGAATGCCATTGAAACAACTCTTTGGAAATTCCTAACTTTTCACTACTATCGGAACTATCTTCTCCACAAATTAAATGTTCTTATGATTAAATGAACCTTATAAGCAAAACCAGAGACTTCACACTAATGTCAGATCATTTTTATTTAGCCCAAAAGATCTCTCTATATTATTGCACATCACATTCAGTACAGAAAACTCAGACTCATGGATCCTGTGGTGTTTGCTTTACCAGGTGACACTGGATAGTTAGTGCTAAGCATAGGCTTCCATATTGGTAGAATCAGGGACTATATCTTCATAAGCTACCCAAGCCTGAATAGGTGAGACAATAACATTTTAGCCTTAAATCTATTTTTTTTTTTTAATTTGCTTTTTGTGCTTTAATTCAGAGCACTAATTATTCCTTGTAATCTTTGATGGATAAAGTTTCTTTATGAAAACCATCCCACTTTAAATGACAGCTGTCCTTGTTGGGAGGTATAAAAGTTTACATGGAGAAAAGAGCTGCTGCAGTGTCTATAAAATGTCTATTTCTTATATGTGTTCCTGGTGTGTATCATGTAAATATGTATTTAGAATTGTTGGTTTTTAAGCAAATAATGCTGATCTAATGAACTAGAGAGGATACTGTCATATATGTCTATATTTATAATAAAGATGGTTAGCTCTATAGACTGTAAGTGCACTTCAGAAATTTGTGTATTGAGAAGCAAATGTATCAGGTGGATGAAAGCATGCATGTGTGGTAATTGTGTTGTAAAATATGATTTTTTTCTTGAAGAAATACTATTGCACATGGTTTCAATATACCCAAAGGCATGAGTCCACTCAACAGATTAATAGTCTTCAAAGATATATTAGGAAAAGGATCTCCATTTGGAGTTCACTGAATACTGGGAAACAGTTTTCTAGTCTCTGTAGTTATAAAATTACAGTTCTGAAGCAAACATATTTTTTAAAAATCACAGAAATAACAAAAAGGAAATTGAGAGCCTCTATACTCCTGGGATATGATGCAGCAAGAGTTCCTAAGGAAGAAGAAAACAACTGCTTTCAAATGAAATGCCAGTGCATCCTAGTGAGATACTAAAGGAAATGCAACGTGGCCTAGTGTGCAAACTTGGCTATATCCTTCCTGTTGTTGACCACCATAGATAGTCCTATTTAGTCATTTTGCACTTAAGCTGTCTTGAGTCCTTGAACAAAATTAACACATAAAAAACTGTTGGATTTCAAAGTGATTTACATTGCAACCCTGACCATGAAATCCTTATGCAAAGACAGCTAATTTCTACTTCTCATGATTTGCTAATGTGATCAATGAACTACAGAGGAAAAAAATATATACATCCCATGAGTTGAATGACATTTGACTTTTTTTGACTTCTGTTAAGAAAACAGTGTCAGTAAAATATGTGGTGTCCTCAGGGTCATACAGCAAATGTGACAAGGTGGGGGACAACTTATCCATACTGTACCTTCTTGCCCAACCACACTCAAGTAAAATAAAGCTATCTGCATCAGCCACAGTATGTGATGGGTCATTTATAGCAGAAACCATAGAGCTTCCCTCATAACATGTTTGAAAAATCATTATCACAGATTGCCTTGGAAAATAGAAATAGATAACTAAAAGGTGCCTTGATTTACCTTTATTTATACACATTTTTCTAAACCTTAGATTTTTTCATGCTGTATTTATTTACTTAAGATCATTTTAAAATTAAAAAAAAAAAATCCCATATATTTGGCAATCATCAATCTTTCCCTTCTGAATTCTTGCAGGAATGCGATGTACTACCAGTCTTTATAGACGCAGTTGAATATAAACCTTTTCCTCTAGATTAGATGATTACTTGCTTTTTTTTTTTTTTTAAAAAAAAAAGTTAAAAGGAAAAAGGGGCTGGTTATACATATCCTTGCTATAAGGACAGTGGTGTTTCTTGGATGAGTAAGGACCATTCATAAGATAAGGGGTTTAAAAATGTCTGGCCTGTGTATTTAAACTTCATTTTGTTTTGTTTCGAAATAACGAAATAGATGGTTTCCTATTTCTAAGCATCTAGTCAGTCTGAAGAAATGTAGTTCTGAAATAGCGTTAATAATAGCTGTTGTAGATAGGGCATGTTTTGACTATATTATAAATATAAAATTATAATTTATTGCATTTTACTTTTATTTGTATAACAACGGGTTATAATTATAGGGGCTATTTATATGGGTAAAAAAGGCAATATTAATAAATGGATAGAATGATGCACAGACCAACTTGTAATGACAAAATACTCAAGAGTGCCATGGGTTAAAATGGACTATGGGACTTTAGTGTCCCTGGTAGGCTAAACTCCTGTAGTCTCTTAATATATATTTCAGAAATACATACTCAATCATGTAAAGACAGATATATAAAATTCTGTTGTATTAACACCTCTAGTTAAAAGGAATACAAGACAGTAAATTTTAATCCTTCAGTTTTTTGAATAAGGGGCCTGTGCTGCCTATTCTGTTTACAATGGCTTGTGCTTTGTGAATACATATCAAATGTTGTAATATATTTTTATTACATAGAGTTAATGGTTAATAAAAAGTAACATAAATAAATACATACTATATATGTATATTGTGATTTTGTTATATTTACTGTTAATGAAATGTGATTATGATTAAATGACTTCATGTGAGCTATTTTTTAAATATAAAAGTTTACACTTTAAAAAGTCTGTTTCATTTCACTGTTGCAAAAGTCAAACCTGCAAAGTGATTGCAATGATGTGACCTGATAATTCTGTTGACTTTTGGAAAAAGCTACAAAGTCAACTGTAACGAGATTGCATCAGTCTGTTTACAAGCAACATAAGTGAAATTATTGGAGAACCTTAACACATAATGTATTGGTCTAGACTTAATATATATGATCCGAATTAAACTTTCCTTGATACCTTGAGCTGGTTCCACGGTTGGTGTGAAAAAAAGAGGTGGGGGGTCTCTGGTAGTATAGGATTCCTCTTCCTGCTCTACAAGGCTCCAGACCCACCCTGAGCTCCCACAGAAAGGTCTCTGAAGGTTTCAGACCCATCCTGAACACCAACCAAGAGCCAGACCCTGCAGGTAGTCCTCTCAGAGCAGAGGTCTTTCATTGTCTACATGAAGTCCAAGCGCTTTGTCCCCAAATGCATTATTCTGCTGAGTCAAAGGGTTTAACTGTTAATTGTGCTTTAATAACAGTATTACGACTTCAGTTCTCAGATGTGGATAAGCACTCATTGAAATCAATGCAAATATCCCCAGTCGTCTTCCTCTGATCTCTAGACAGAGATTTGAGCTGGAGATTAAATTCCACTCCAGTGCACAGATTAGGCCTCTTAAGGACTCTTTTGCTTCCCTTGCAGGTGTTAAATCTGTGCTGTAGAAAAGCAGAAGAGACCCCCAGATGAGCTCAAAATTCTCAGACATTGAATAATTTCTAAATTAACCAACATGACATCATTTGTTCCCATATCTCCCCTTTATTTTAAACAGCTCAGCAAGCAAGTTTCTGTCGTCCATCTTTCAGTGTGCACACCCTCCCTTCTCACACACACAGACGGTTTTGTGAGGATGTTGTGTGTGGGTTTGTGAGCACCTCACTGGTGCTGAGATGCAATTATCTCTGAAAGACTGGCAGGGTAGGATGGGAAAAATAATTTATTCATGTTCATCTCATAGCTGCTTTCAATTTATACTGAGGTCAATGCACAAAGCAAGCTTCAAATGCAAATTTAGAGCATGAAAACAGTGTGACTGGTCAACCCAGGCAATAGCTTTCACCATTATCTTTGGGAGCAAAAGCTGGAGATACGCTGGCTCTGCAAACCTCAGTGCCATGATAATGTCCTCTCACAGGGGAAAGACATCTCCCAGTGTCACTGATCCATCCTGGGCTCCAGGCTCAAGCAGACACACAAGGGAAACTCACTAGCACAGCGTGAGAGGTTTTCATTTGCTCTGCTCTCCATTACAACTGCTTTTTTCCATCACTTAGGAAGGACGTAAATATTGCCTTTCATATTACAAAACCTGATGCAAAGGAACATTCATTTCGGGAAAGTTTTGCCTGGAGATTTAGCAGAGACTGAATAATTATCCTGCATCTCATTTCAAAGGGCTTGCCATCCACACGGTTATAAAACTTTTTTTTCTTTCGCCAGCATTATGCTAGAACCCAGTTACAAGCTTTACCTCAACTTCTGCCACCCAGAACTTTAAAGGAAAACAACTGTAATGCCAGCAACACAGTGGACATGCATCCAGCATGGGAAAACACCTCCAACAAAAATATTAAGAGGAAAGAGCAATCAGCAGTTCCAACCACTCCTGCCCTGCCTGCACCCTGAAAATGCATGCAGAGCACTAGGGACCACAGAGTTCATGTGTCATATAAAAATTAAACATTTTAAAAGTTATTTAAAATTTAATCATTTAAAAATTAATAGTGCACCTTTGTTGCCCAGGTATCACATTTAATTCCTATTCTATTAACTGCAGCTAAATAACATTTTCCTATATCTGCCTATTTTGCTTTCATTAGTTCTTTAAGCATCTCAAAATGCAAAGCAAAAAAATGTATACCTTTTCTATGCGGCAGCAATTCCTGTTGATACACATTAAATATCCTGACTTTCACATCATATGGCAAGAAATAATGTCTGAATTCTGTTTATGAAGTTCTGTGCTCAAACCTAATACTCCCAAAACCTTAAATTTACTATTTGTCAAAACTGACCGTCACAAAATGGCATGAACAACTTGGGATAAAAGCCTCATTCTGCCAGTGTTTGAGGAAAAGACCCATGGGGAGAGGATCCAGCCAAAAATGTTTGTATTGTTACCTTATCATTCTTAGTACTTTCTATAGTAAAACCTCCACTCCCCACAGGCAAACTGTCAAATTCATATTGTTTCATTTAAAAGTAGCTTTCTCTGCAATCCATACAACATCCTACTGCTCATAAAGGTGTGATGTGAACAGCCAGTCCGACAATGTGATACAGTACGAATGTGCTGTAGCCTCATTAGTTCTAACCTTCTAGATAAACCATAGTTAACGTGACATTTCAAAAGGGAATCCACATCTTCTCCCTCAAGGGCTGTCAGTCACCCCCAGTGCTCCTGCGCTCACCCCAGGACCACTCACGTGGGGTCCCAGGGTCTCTGGAGTGCACAGTGTCCATGCAAGGACCCTCTGCAGGCCAGAGTCTCCTTTGGCAGCTCTTTTGCAAGGGACATCCTTCCACATTATCACCTACATCACGAAGTCCTCAAGCTACCACTCCAAAGTTGTCATCATTCAAACAGACAAGGTCAAAGTGTGTTAAATACATTTTCATTTTCTTATTTTGTGTAAGAGTTGGTAATAATCATAAACATTTCACAGATACCTTTAGGAAATCCAGTGCTTTTATAATTTAGGAAGACAATTTTCTTTATACATTTAGGAAATTTAATACTCCTCAAGAAATTAATGTAATTGCTCTGCTGAGCATACACTCGCATGAGAGCCTTCACTTCTGTTTAGGAGAGGCTAAATTGTAGGTTGCTTTTCAGCAGCAAGCTTTGCCTCTCTGCCAGTGGGGACGTGTCTCGCCTAGTGCCTGGGACTGCTTTTCCAATCAAAGGAGACACGCATTTCCAGACAGCAATTCAGTAACCCCATGTTGGACAGAGTAAGAGACCTGTGTAAGTGATGTGTGATGTTGAAATGTCTAGACCTTCTTCCAATAAATTCGCTGAAAATGTTTCAATAGCAAATGACAGCAGAATGTTCTTAAGAGAGAGCCTGAAGCGACCTGAGGAATGGGACATGGTAGTGACTTTCCACCAAGACCAGCGGTCTCGGAATAAAGTCTCAGGCCAGAAAGACTATCAAATTACCTATTTGCCCTCACAAAATATAAACACTAGATTTACAAACATGGATGATCTGTCATGTGTACACTAACAGAATCACTTCCAGCTGCAGTACTTTGGAGTGGAGCTAATAAAATAATTGTTATAGAAAATGTTTTAGTGAATCAGACATTTGGGGCCACCTGCCCTCAGGTAAGGTCAGCTAAAACTACTCCAGCACCAGCATATGACAACCTCACCTGTTTGTAAAACTCCCAGTGATCATTGTTCCACAAATCTTCTATCCTCTCCAGATCATTTCAGAGTTTCATTATTCTTCCAGTTATCATACTCTCTATAATAGCTAACATTTCTGCAAACCTTGATGCAAACTCTACACATCTTAATCTATTTTATGCATGTATAGTTATGGGAGGAAACAATTAAGCAGGTGAGAATTTGAAGAGCTAAAGCTCTATTTACAAGAAACTAAACAAGTACAGAAAACTTTCAGAGTTAAAAAAAAAAAAAAGTTCTCCTTTTCTGCTGCAAGAACCCCTTTGAAAGGGATAAACACTTACACAATAAGACATTCCGCACATGCTGGCACAGTTTAGTTGCATTGTTTCCAAGCTGTTGATAAATCAAGAGAAAGACTGCCACATGATATTTTTGAAAAGACTTCAGGAGATGATGAAATAGAAAAAAAAAATTAACCCACATTTTCAAAACTTAATTTACTAAAAACTTGGTTAAAATACCAGATTCTCACTTTTCAATGTTCCATAGCTGTAAGTTTTAAATCGTAGAATCACAGGATCGTTTGGTTGGAAGTGACATTCAAAACAATGCCATTCCAACCCCCTGCCGTGGGCAGGGACACCTCCCACTAAATCAGGTTTCTCAAAGCCCCATCCAGCCTGGCCTTAAATTCTTCCAGGGATGGGGCAACCACAGCTTCTCTGGGCAACCTGTTCCAGTGCCTCACCACCCTCTGAGTGAAGAATTTCCTCCTTATATCTAACTTAAATCTACCCGACAAAGGTACCCCCAACAAAGAGTCCCTCCCCAGTTTTCCTGTAGGCCCTGCTTAGGCACTGGCAGGCCGTTATAAGGCCTCCCCAGAGCCTTCTCTTCTCCAGGCTGAACAATGCCAACTCCCTCAGCCTGGCTTCACAGGAGAGGTTCTCCAGCCCTCTGGTCATCCTTGTGTCCCTCCTCTGGACTTGCTTTTACAGGTTCCTGTTCTTCTTGTGCTGGGGGCCCCAGGGCTGAACACAGCACTCCAGGTGGGGTCTCACAGGATCAGAGTAGAGAGGGAGAACCACCTGCCTTGACCTGTTTGTCATGCAAGATGTTATTTTATAAATAAAATATACATGACACACAACATTTATGTCACATGTAAACTGTTAGTTGAATCCCTGATAGACTACATTATTTTCAATACTATTTTTTAAACCAGATTGGGAAAGACAATTAATTACCTATGACATTGGAGTGTTTCTATTAGGCTGCCTTAGTTTTCCATGCTGGAGAGCTCACTATGTTTTCTTGGCCATAAGAAAGCTGGTGTGTGTGTGTGTTTGTGTATGTGCATGTGCGTGTGCACCAACCCATCCAGTCAGATAAACCCTGATGAGATAGAAACAAGGGCAGCACCAGCAGGGTCCTCCTTGCTTCATTACATGTTGTGATGCCTCCAGCACATCCCACTACACTATTACCCACTGCCAGTACAAGGTATACAGGGAATGTAGGAGCTGAATATCCCATATGAGATGAAAGCTGAGAGCTCAACTGTAGTTTTGGCAGACAGGACCAGGGTTTCACATCCTTTAAATGGTGCCAGACACCAGGGCTAGCATGTGGGGCAGATGTATTTCTATTTGCTCCTGTAATACTCATGTGTTTTTATAATCAATGTCCTTTTCAGTTCTCTGAATGTCATTATGAGAGCTCCCACATTGCTCTTACATGGATTCTTTTGTCTAAACAGAATAAATATACCCTGAAGTGATATCTGCTGCTCTTGGCATAGCACAACTCTCATGCTGAATTTACTTGTCGGACCTGTGTCTCAACAGCTTCAGAAGCTAAAAATTTCAGGATTTTCCAGAGAGCAAAATAGGAATTATGAAAAACAGGTACTTAAAATGTTGAAAATTACTGCAACCAGTATCAAAATTGTTTTTCTAGAAAAAGATCCTCCTGAACCATGTGCATCCAGAGAAAGAGGATGCCACAAAAGTCAGCAGTCAACATTATAAAAATTGCAACAGCAGAAAAAATCAGAAGCTAACAACAAACCTGACAGTTTTCTGAGGCTCAGGCTTGACCCAAGTATTTTCTGAACTCAGACAAAAGTGCAAGAGACAAGGCAGCACTTTGCTGTGTTAATTATTTACATAGGTACACACTTTCTCACTACTGAAACTTATTGTTTAATCAGTATGAGAAGACAACAACAGTCTATTTAAAGTTTTTAACACATACAAAGTCATGATAAGTTCATTTTCACAGGACTTTCCTTCCATTTTTCTGATATAAAGATTGCTTTCAGTGCTTTGTCATCTGTCCTGGTTTAATCCATTAAAAAAAATATCTGTGCAGCATGAAACATTGCTGTTGATCTCATAAAGTGTCGTCTAATAATTACAGGTTTTAAACAAGCTAAAGACAGAAACTGGTTGAAACAAAGCTTGTAGTGAAAAGGAACATGAAAAAGATGAGTAGGAGTATGGTAATTACATGCTTATGACTGTGACAGTAGGCAAAAGAAAACAGAACAGCAGATGGTATCTAAATCTAAAGGAAAATGTAAATGATGCTAAACTCAGACAGTTCTCTAAATAATGGTTTATTTAACAGCAGGTAGATGTTCCACCTGCTTGATAATTCAAGGACATGTATAGGAGGGACAGAATAGACTTCTTTGTTTGGTATCCTACATTATCATTATGTTATATACTGCAAGGCCTGTACTTCACCTTTGTGGCCATCTCTATGATTTTGCTATTGATTAAGTTACATTATATTTGATGCTTGTGATTGGTAGTCACACAAAACATCACCTCTTCTGTGACCTTGGTGGCCTTAGCATGGCCATTTGCAGCGTAGCCTGAGTAGTAGCTGGCCTCTAATTCAGTGAGGAAAATTAACATAACACTAAAAGCCAATAAAAAGAGCCAGAATTTTAGGACTTGCCCCCAGGAAGGTGGCTGAGCATTGTCATAAAGGTGCCATCTGAATGAGTGCAATGCAAGAAATCAGGTCTCCCTGATTTTCCATGCCTGTGCCTGCAATTAAGCCCAAAAGGACAAGAGGAGCTGGGCAGGGGCTCTGGCCAGCAAAGTGCCCGAGAGAAAAAGAGTTTATTCACAGAAGAGTAGAAAGCAGGGCACGGGTGCAGCCCAAATCTTTCACCAGCAGAAGCAGCACATTGGGTCTTATAAAACTGCTGGCTGAAGCACCAGCCAGCTGCCTAATGCCTGTTTCCAGCTATGAATTACTGTGTGTGTGTATAAACACAGTTAATAAGTTTCTTTGGCTTTGTTTTGCTCACATTATAATTCTGGAACCAGCAAATTATGAGACCACTCTGTATAGCCAGGATGTATTCATTGAAAGGTATTTTTAGTCATACTTTATTTCTCCATTCTAATGTAAAAGGTTGAAGAGGCAGGGAAAATATGCCTATGCATTCTTTAATATTTATATACTTATATATTTATATCACATATAAATATGTACGTGTTTTATAAATGTATTTCTCCAGAAGGTGCTAAAAATGCAATAAAATCCATTATCTGTTAAAAAAAAAAGGTCTATTTTTATAAAAAAAATAATATTTTAAAAGTATAATTATTTTCACTTTTCCTATGTCAACAGAACCTAACAAATATTGCTGCCAGTAAATATTGAATATATAGAGACAGCAAAACCATCTTGGAAGAACTTGTGATTACTTTAGATTGCTTGCTCCTCTAGTGTCTGGCCAATTTGCCCAGACTTTCTCCAGGGACTGAGGCATATTGTTGTCCGTGGTAGAAGCAAGCAGTTAGTCGATGAGATTTTGAAGACGCTGCCTGTGTCTTTCTAATTTTACTTTCTCTTTGTCTGTACCCCGAGTTGCATGCATGTTCCAAAATCCCCTATTTTGAGGATTTTCCTGGAGAGAGTTAGGCGTTCAGCATGGCCCACATGACTCCCCAGTCTCACGCTCCTTGTGCTGATCATCCTCAGCACTCATGAGCCTGCACAGTAAACCTGCAACGTCCTTTTCAGTTTTGCTTTAAGCTCAAGACTTTGAGTACATGGTCCCAGGCTGTCTTACAATGCGTTTTCTCCTTCTTCTTTCCATCTCAGCTCCAACTGGCCCATGCTACGACCTGCAGATGGGCTGATGAGATACTGCTTGCTATTCTGTATATTTTTCTTCTTTCAATAGATGCAGGTGCACACACTGCTGAAGCGGTTTCCCCAGGAGCCTGCAGCTCTTAATCATCCTATTAAAATGATTGTGTATTTGCCATAATCTTCACATTAAAATTATCTGCTTTGCATACACAGAGCTGTTCAAATTATTTGTTGTGAACAGCTGATTGAATTGAGTTCTGTTTGCTATTTACAAATCATCCCCTGCTAGTTCTCAGTTTTATGGAGATGTTGAGTCACCAGAACTTCAGGTATCTGTGGCTTGGGGGGCACAAGCACTGTTCCTCACAGTGAGCTGATCTTGGCACCCAGTTTCTGAAATGTGGTGGGGCACCTTCCACATTTCTTTGCATATGTTTAGCATCTATCCTGGTGCCATCCCTGGGCTTCAGTAGGGTATCTGAGATTTCCTAATCCTGACTGCATGCTTGAGACAGGAAGAACCGAGTCTCCCTAAAGCAGCAACGTAACAGAAGTAGCCTTGGTGACATCTTGGCAGCAGCAGCCTCCATGGATAGGGTTAAGCCATCAAAATAGATATATGTGCTGCCTTCTGCTTCTGTGGAACCTGCACATTTTTGTCTTTCCACACTGCTTTTCAGCCTTCTGTTCCAACCGGCTGATGTGCATAAAACAAGGGAGCTTCCAGGCAGCTGTTAATGTCAGTTGATGTAATTGCTAGCTTTAAATGTCTTGCTTACCCAGACACAGTGGGTAGATGTGAAAATGCTGCTCCTGCCTCAGAGCAGGAGGAGCAAGAGGAAGAAGATGACAGCCTCAGATATCTTCTGGTACTTCTTCAGAATCCATGATTTAAAAAAAAAAAATAAAAATGCTAGCTACCACAGTGACCATGAAGACCTCTCCTGCTCTGTTGTTTGTTTTTAAATTGTTGAACATGTTTTTATATTGAGGTTCAAGAACCCTGAGGTTTTTTTTGCCTTGCAGAAAGAAATGTGCATGCATATGGGATATCTCAAGGGCTTTATAAAGTTTAGGAACACTTCTCCTATTTAGGAATGGTGCAAGTGAACTTCTAATCAGGAAATACAATACTATTTTAGAGTTAGTTTCATAGCTTTTGCAAAACGCATTTGTTTATAACATGCAGATATCTGCTTTATTAAAGCAAATTTAGCTTTCATACATTTGAAAATTGTGATGTTATTCCATAGACAAAGGCAGTGAGCAGAAAAACTACCAAACGCTGGAGTGAATACTGCTGCAACCACTCCCTCCCCTTCCACTTTGTATTCACAAAAAAAAACCACCTCGATAGAGAGAAGCTCCTTGGTTTGTACATGAAGTACTGTTTGCCTGAACACAGGAAGAATGAAAAAAAAAAACAAGGAAACATTTTCCTTGCTCCCAAATATCTTTTCTCTCAACTCCTCTCCCTTTGGGATGTTTTGCACAAGCATGTTGCCAGCATGTTTCTTTCAGGCTTTTTCTTGGTTTATTTCTTGGCCCCTTACACTGTTTCTCTCCCAGTCATCCATACCACCACAAATCAGTAACCAGATTTTGGGAGAGGGCTGGCTGATGGAGGCAGGTACAGCTGAATTTTGAGGAGTTTCTGGAAAATCCATAATAAATGTACAGTGCTGGATGTGCCAGTTACCCCCATCAGTCCCCACATTTCCTTACAGTGCCATCTACCTCTATTGGGACCCCATGGCTGGTCTCCATTTCTCCCTCTTGCAGCAGTACAGCATCACAAAACCTTCTTTCACCAAAACAGGGTTCTTTTCAGCAGTGACTTGTACTATGGGTCTGTCTCTGGGAGGCTAATCCTTCTTGCTTAAAATATTGAGCTTACAGCTTAGAGAGGGCAGAAAAGAAAGACGGGGCAAAGGAGAAAAGGTACTGTCAGTTAATTAAAGAGATTATTAAAGTGATTTCCTGGGTCCAGAAAACACACTTATAAGCTCAATGGTAATGGTGGTCATAGAACTCCTATAAGAAAAGCAGTCTTAGGAAGCAGCAAGTGAAAAACAAAATATCTTCACAATAGTATCAAGTCACTGTCTTCAAATTTTTATTCCGGCTCATGCGAAGTCATGAGTTCATCTTAAAAATGATTAAATTAAGGAGAAAATGTAACTGAGGACATTGCTATTTGGCTATGGCTTTTCCAGATGCTTGTAACCATCTGATATGGGGCTTTCCTTTACAACTCTGAAGGTTAGAAATTTCTTCTAACAAAAGAAAATCTGAGCTTCTTCAGGGAGATCTCCAGCATAACTACAAGAGTTGGCAGCATTTTATCAGAACTCAAATTACAAGTTATTTTTTAGTAGTGTGTTTACAGCAGCACCCACGATGTGCTGGACCTTTTACAAACATTCAAGTGGCAATGGGTCACAAATTCTTGTGCAGAAAATCATCGTAGTTTCACAGCAGGAATCAGATAAAAAATAACTCTTTGTGAGCCATGACACTGTTTTTAAATGGTCGATAAGGAAGTCTACCAAATGCAGTGACAAAGCGTCTGGGCAATTTTATCTTGATGTCAGTAGATTTGGTTTGGCTTCAACAAGTAAGAATTTGTTCTTGTTACCTCCCTAAAACCTCTTTATAACCTAACTAAAATAAATACCTGGCAAAGATATTATATATTTCAAGATAGCATTTTCAGATGCAGAATTCACATGAGACATTGGGGTTTTCTTTAGCAGGTTTTTTTTTTTTTTTTTTTTTTTTTTTTTTTTTTCCGTCACTTTATTTGGAGGTTTGGAGGGATATTGAAACAGTTATATTCCATCTCTAGTTCTTAGGCTACAGCTTGATCACTGAAACAAATTCAATGACATATAATCAGGAAAGCTGATAAATACTACAGACTCCTACACTCTGCTCTGATTGTTACTATAATAAGGCTACATCAGTACAGTTTGGTTTTCCTAATGTCAAACAATTGGCAACTCCATAGCACTGATGCCCCGAGAGCTGCCTGTTCTCGTAATTGCTTCTGTCTACTGCAAGTAAGCATAGTGTACACTATATGCCCACACAGCAGCATATAAACACACACACACTAGTATCGTCATGGGTCATAACGACTCATTTCTACTCTATCATCTTTAGCATCCTTATTTGCTCCTTCTTCCCCCTCCAGAGTATATAATAATACACATTTATTTTATTTTAATTTGTGAATGGATCATTTCAGCATCCTCAACAGTTCTATAACATCTTTCTAGAAACTCAGCACCTCTCCCCAGATTCTCTGATGTGGGACTGTGGTAATTCAGAGCTATCCCTGTGCCTGGTATGGGCCAAAAACTCTGGAAAACAAGAGGTGAGTGGAGTCCCGGCTTGGCTTATTTCACGTGTGCTCAACTGGCTGTCCATCTTCCTGCCATTATAAGAATATTACACCATTTTCTCTTTCACAACAAATAAGAATTTCATGTCAAATGACCAACTCATTGATAGAATGCTTCCTTGACTATCTGATTTCCTAGCCTGAGCTTTTACCAACTCTCTTCCAGTTCCCTTGGTGTGAAAAGTACCCCTACTTCCCCTCCTACCAGATCTGAAAATTCAGAGTCATTTTCTGTTATTTGAAAAATTGCAGTTATCAATGTTCAGGGAGAAATGATTTATGAACATCTGCTTCTGAACTCTCTGGTTTGGGCCAGAAATCTTGAAAAGCCATCACTATGGCTGTTCTTTGTTGGACATCTCACTGAATGCTTCAAAAGAAAAGACTATTTGAAAAGTCAGGAAAAGGCAAGTTCAGGGAAGATTTTTTCTGGTCAAATAGGTGAAAGGAAGCTTTTGACTATAATCTTTTCCATGTTTCAGCTTTGCCCTGAAAATCTGTTCTCTCTCTCTCTCATTTTTCTTTTTGCTGCTCTCATGCTTTTTCTGTTCTCATTACCCAAACATTAGACCTAAGAAGTTAACATGTTCCCTGCAGATTACAAAGATGAGAGCCTGTGAAGTTCTATTGATTTATACTTTGTGCAGATCTTGTCCACAGTATTTCTTTTCAACCAGTGTTTTCAGAAACGGGGAAAGGTTGCACTTCTTCATTGTCCCTGGAGTTTGTGCCAGTAAGCTACCAAACAAGTGGCCAGATGAAACTCCATTATTTTCAAGTGCTTATTACATTTGATTTTCAGTCCAACAGCAAATCATCCAGCAGTCAAAGAATTAATAATACATTTGAAGAGTGTGATAAGCTGAAAAGTACTCTCTGGAGACTCATACTGCTTTAAGAATGATAGATTTCTTCCGAAGCCAAGATGGAAATTCACTGATTAATTTTACAAACACTTTTATTAGTGAGAAACTGATTTTCTTATGTTGGATTTTCTCCAAATCATGTATGTTCTGCACACCACCTAATGCTGAAGGTGGCATAGCTATTGACAATACAGTGCCATCAATATTTGAATTTAGAGTGACTCAGACTCATTAAACTGGTCCCTGGTGACCTTTTTAGGGCAAGAGTGCTACAAACCATGCAATGAAACATAACTGCAAAAACTCAATAAAACCATGTGCCAAATATCTCTCAAGAATACCTCAAGTTATAACATTTAAGCAACATAGTTTAGGATTTTAAAGCGGCATAGAAATAGAGGCAACAAATGATAGCAGAATATTTAGAATTAAACTAAATAAGTAGATTTAACAGTTTACACATAGTTTCTGGTGTAGCTGTTGACTTGATTGTCTTGGTCCTTCAACGCAACCATAGGGGGGCTGAAATGTTGCCAGAAAGCATTATATTATTAGAGCAACTCTAGATGTGATTCATTACCAAAAGTAGAAGAATAAGCTTTTGCATTTGTGAAGATACAGGGTAGATTATAGACACAGAGCCTGTTTTCCCATTCACTTCCCACTCCTTTCCACATTATACTATAAATCTCTCAGTTTTGTTTCTGAAGATCTGATCCAACCCTGAAGCCACCAGGAGCTGATCAGTGAGCTGGCTTAGAGCTATAGCATGCTTCTGGAAGACAACCAAAGTAATAACTAATGACTCAATTTGCCTTCGAATTAGAAGTCTCAGAAAACAGTAATAAGTAGGAATGTAGGAATGTGATTTTAAAGCCCTTACATTAAAAAAAAAATAAAAATAAAAAGAAATCACAACAAACCACAAACAAAACACCTGAAGCCATGTAATCAGATTCAGGTCCTTGTGGTAAGAAATAGATCTCAAATTTAAATCCCTCTGGTCTATTCAAGTAAGATTATGCTGTCATTGATCCTTATTAACCTAGGTATTGAATTTCTGTCACATCTAAAACATGAAAAGTAATTCCATTTTTCATACCTTACTTGCTGACAATAAGGCTGGCTGAATTTTGTTAGATCTTTAAATGATGGTTTACCCTGAATGCTCTTTTCTGTTGCTCTTGGGAGAGTACTGAGTTAATAAGAATGACTGTGGTGTTGACATAAGTGGTGTATTGAATTCTAGACAGCAGCTGCTGCAAATTAAGTGAGAGTTAATGATTAGAATAATTAAAATATCAGGTGGTTGATGTAACTAAATATGATAATAGGTGGGAATTGTTAACATTTTTCTCTAAACAGCACCAGTATTTCAGAATACACCAAAGAGATTTGGAATGTAAATTAATTCAAAAGAAAAGAGAAAGCTTTCTTTCCACAGCCATATTTTGGTATTAATATTGATAAATATTATTCAAAAATGCAGAGAAAGAATTTTGCTTGTTTATTTTGCTTGCAGAAAATAGTTTTTTTTTTTTTTTTTTTTTTTTTTTTTTTTCTCATTCTCATGGAACAGCCCATTCTTTATATGTATTTTAAAACTGATGTTATCACAAGCCTAGCTGGGATCCTACTGTCTGGGCATTTAGCAAGCTGCCATGCTTGAAACTACATGCTGGCTCACTCCATTTATGTATTTCTTTAGATCTGGATATGTCCTCTTCCATATACCTTTTTCTGGCCTTGAAATTCACTCTGTGAACATTGAAGCTTTATCCTATGAGACACCATCTTTCAGATGCTATCAGCCTCAGTCTACATGGAACATCACAGTTCCTCAGTGCAGAGCAAAGGGCAGGATGATTTGTTATTTAACCCACTGGAGACAAGTGATCATTTTGGTACAGAACTCAACTTTAAACACATCTATAATTTTTTCATAAAGTCTTACAGAAATTATAAAAATCTGAATGAGCCTGGCTGATGAGGAGAGGTAAGTGCTTGAAAGGTCTCTGCAGATGAGTTTAGTAGGGAGAGTCAAGCCAAGAGGCCTGAGCAGAAAACTGCAGGGGATATTATTTAATCCAGCCCGTACAAACCACCAGACACAAGGGAGGTGAAGGTGGGTGTATAACCTCTTAGAGCCTGGCTCTCTGTATCTGATTATTAAAGGTGTTAGTATGAATGAAAAGGCAGATAGCATGGAAAAACACAGATATAAAGCACCTTTATATTCATTACCTGTTTTTTGTTTTGTTTTTGTTTTTTTTTCCACTTTTTGTTTTTTTTTGTTTTTTTTTTTTTTCCACTTTCCAGAATCTTGTTCTTGGCATTTATTTTATTTTTTTATTGATGTGTTATTTTCAGCTAGTAATGAGTTAAAATGGTGTACCAAAAATCATCCAATAAACACAGTCCCTCTGAAATTTATGAAAGGCATAAACCCATCCTTTTGCTGCCTAATGAGCAAGGAGCATATAATGAATGGAAGAACACTGTTTAAAATATTCAATGTAGAGAAATAATCCAAATCTCCATTAAAAAAAAATATTAAAATGGTAACTTGCCAGGGTAAGAAGACAGAGGAGCTACCTGTCTTGCAAATTGTCCTGCAAACCTGAATGTGGAGTTGGTGGATTTGTAAATCTCACCTAGGCTTAATCTGGCAATATACACTGCACAATGATGACTACATCAGTGGAAGTTGGCAGACAATAGTTATTTACTGGCTTACTGTTCCAGGCACAAGATTGCATTCACCATGATGGCTTCATTGACCATAAATTTTGCTGCTCAAAAATCTTATTAAAGTGTCATAGTGAAATACAAAAATGTCATCTCAAGCTAAATGACCTTTAAAAAGAAATTAAAGATTAGTAAGAACATCGGACTATGTATAAATGTGATTTAAGCTTGGAAAAGTGAGGAAATACTAGAATAAAGATCTTAAACATCTACAAGTTAATCACCTGAAGCTTAAATACATTCATAGCCTTTTATTAAGGACTGGTTCACCTGTTATACCTATTTATGGAGAGGACTGAAAAAAGTGCTTGCCACTGTGGTAGCACAGATAAGCACAGGCAAAAGCGGTACTAAAATTACCCATGAAATCAACTGTAAAAAAGTACTGCCCCTCTCTCCACGTGTGCAACTACAGTAAGAAAGAGTAGCTGCTTATCCTGTGGTGTTCCCATGCCAGCCTAGCAGCATACCAGAGCAGAAAGTGACACTGCCCCAATCTATACCATTGGCATAGGCTTGTACACTTCCTCACGACAGGCTGGTGGCTGCAACCTGGCTGAACTCACATGGGTACACTACAAAGTTAAATGGTGAAGAGGGACTTCTGCCTCCAAACTTGGATATTTTACATACCAATGTTAAAGGTTAACTAATTAAAGGTGTTGGTGTGACACCACTTGTACCTCATTTCAAGTTAACCCATCTTTCTTCAGGTGTTTCTCAAAAAAGTCCAGCACCCACTGTAGAATGATGAGAGGCAAGTAAATCTGGTTGTATAACTGTCACTGATAGTTAAATCCACAGTTTGGGAAGATATCCTGAATTCGTTGAAAATAATGAGCTGAATTTATAGGGAAAAAACCTCCACAACTATACATGGATAAAGGAAGGGAAAGTATTTGGTAAGAGAAGTTGAAAATACACAACAGACTTAAAACATCCAATGAAACATTGCATTTCTTCATCAGCGTAGTCAACAACTTCATCTGCATTCAGTTTTATCAGTGTGTGTTACCCACACTGAGTTCAATTTCACAATACTCAGATAATCCTACCAGACTTCTGGTGCCAGTAGATTAAATTTGATTTAGAGATTACCAAGATCCAGTACACCCATACTAACATGTGTAAGTAGATATTGTTTTAGTAGATACAGAATTATTGGCTTCAGCATTCCCAAGCCGATTTGCAGATACTAAGATATGTCTTCCAGAGGTTAGCATACTTGCAGTAACTAAAATTGATGAGAAAAATTGAGAGGTTGTTATAGAAATTATGGTAATTAAACAGATAAAAAAATGAATAACTAGATGGCATGACATGAGGACTCAAGGAGAAGCCAGCTCATGCTGTATTTTGTGACTGTCAGCGCTCTACATAGGAGCAGAAGACTGATGGCTGGTATTATCAAAGAGAGTGGAATACGTCCTGTTACAACCTTTTATTTGTTCAACCTTTACTGTGTGGGTGAGATTGTGGAGCTGAATTTCTGATTACTTGAAATAATTACTTTTTTTTTTCCTTTATATCAGGAATGATGAAAGCTCGGCAAAATCCTCATATATGTAGCTGTTAAAATGAAACTGTAATTATAAAAGGAGTGTATTTATCTGTAAGATTTATTTCCTTTCTTTTCTTTAGGGTTGCAAATTTTTTCTACAACAATAAAATGAAAGGAGATAAAAAGCACAGAATTTAGCATAAAATACTATTTTAAAGACGGGGAAAAAGTAAATAACTAGAAAATACTGGCATCTGAATTTATTGGTTTGTGGCATGGATATACATGGAGATTAAATAGCAGTACCATGTATTTAAAAAGAAAGAAAGAACATTTTAACTCCCAAGTGCATTACTATAGTAGCAAATAGGGCACACTTCATTTTGGTACTATTGTATTCAGGGCAAGCATAAGCATCTTATCTCAGCATGAGATATTCGCATATCTGAAGTTACTAGTAAATTTCTTTTGAACTTGCACGTTCAGTTTAAAGGTGCTGAACAATCACAAAATAATTGCAGTGACGACTACACTTGATGTCTATTAGGCCATTTATTTAGTAATGCCTGGACCAAAATAGAGTAAGGTCACCTGCATTAGTCATAGTTCTGCTACACTCAAGCACATGCAAGCACTAGTCACTGCCAGCAGAGAACACCAGGGCCACTGTCTTCAGCATTTATGTTAGTGACGTCTGCAGCGATCAGAATCCATTTAATTTTAGCTAACAGACATCAAATGCCTTCCCATGAAATCCACTTCTCACTACTGAATAAAAAATGTCTTGTTTGTTGAGATAACCTCATACCTGGGAACAGAGCATAGGGACGGTTAGGTTTGTAAAGTAAATCTCAGAACAGCCTGAAAAGTTATTACAAGGTAGAAAGAACTGACCTGCCAGGACTGACTGTCCAGCTAGTGGTTTCCACCTTCAGTCTGAATATTAGTGAATTACATTTGACTCCTCTTTTCCCTGTTTGCGTCTTCGTGCAAACAACCCCCCAGCAAAATGATTGGGACTTCATAGGATTCAAGAAAGAAGCTACCTAAGGAACTTCATCAGTTCATAACAAAAAAATCAGTCATGCTGGCAAATTAGCAGGAAAATTTTTATGCTGTCACTACTCAAAAAAAAAAAAGTTTCTCATCATTACCTGAAAAAAGAATGATATCACTTGTCCTTTCTCAGATGCTAAAAAAAAAACCTTCTTAACAACTTTGCTGTTAAGTTCGTAGCTCAAAATAAAAATATGGAACATAGAATGTTGTAAAGGTAACAAATAGAGTGAAAAAAGTAAAATATCATTCAAAATGCTAATGTGATGATTGGATTATTTGTTTACCTCTATTATTTAATTTAAATGATGCTGACTGGGAGCTGGAGTTCGATAATTTCAGTTATAGAAAATTGTGTGCACCCTGTTATTTTCTTTGTGCCTTTGCTGTCAAATACATTGCTGTAATTTAATGGAATTTGCAGAACAAACATAGGCTGGAATTGTCTATGAAATTTAATAATAGGACTATTTATTATGCAAGGGTTCATGATTATACTATTCATTCTGAAATCTTTTGCCTTTTGTGTTTACAAGATTCTTTGCTGACAAGAAAAAAGATTTAGTACAGAGGGCAAGTAATATTTTTACAGTAAGTTTTCTATTTAGTTTATTTTTCCTGTTTTGAATGATAGTTGGGTGAATGTCTTTTCCAAGAATCATATCAAGATATGCAAGAACTGTAATAGCAATTAAAAAGTTTTAAACAAACTATTTGGAAGTGTACATTGCAGCCTCACTACCATGCATATTAAAAATGTTTGTTTATCCACAGACTTTTGACTGGCTAAAAAGGTACAGCTGGCCCTTCTTTTGGTATAACTAAGGTCACAACATTGAAGCTAACAGAACAAAATCGATTTTCACCAGCTGATGGTTTGATGAGTGTTTATTTAGTTCATTCTTTCCTAGATCTGATCTGCATCTTTACCAAACCTCAATCCTATCCTGCTGTACAACTTTGTTACTTAAAAGACAATAAAAAAGCACAAATCCAACTCTAAGAATAGTGAGGCCAGAGAAGCAGCAGCTGTAATGGTAAGATGAGGAGACCATGTAAAGGAACATGAAATCTCTTGCATGTTATGGAACACAGGGACACAAGGTGTGCATGAGCACAAAAGGCACTTATAGGCAGGCCAGAATCAAGAAAAAAGATGCTGCCAGTGGATTTGTGAACTATATACATGCCCATGACCAAGCCTGCATCCATGACGAAAGCTTCATTTCGAGTCCTTCTCCTGGGTCAGAGGGGAGGTGCTATGGCACAGTGCTGCAGTGATCTTTATCAAGCAACCTTTTTGTTAGGTTTAGAAAACATAGCCTTCTAAAGCAGAAGAGAAAACGCTCTGGGCATTAAGTTCTGGAATCAGATTATGATGCTTGTCCAAAAGTCTCTTTCAGGGCAAGAGACTGAAATTTGACACATTTTAATGATGTTCAGCAGAAGCTGTGCCCTCTCAGCTTTCCTCCCATATGTGGATAAAATGTAAAGAGCGTCATAACTTTTTTGAATTGCAAATATATATCAATTTTATACTTTAGAAACACCATTTTTCATTTTTTTCATTCAAAACAACATTTCTCATTTACAAGTATCTCTCTTTCTTTTTCCCTTCTCTATATTTAAAGAAAACAGATTTACAAAGGATTAAATAATCCACAGGCAAAAAAAAAAAAAATCACTTCAGTTTAACTCAAAACATATTTTTACATTCTTCCCGCCTCTCCCCCACACACTGGGGCTTATTTCTCTTCAGCTCAAACTGAATTTTGTTTCCAATTTTTCTCCAAAAGAACAAACCCACATCCAGCTCCCCTAACAGAAAGGCCTCGCGCAGGAAAATGCGTATGAAGAGATGGGCTACATAACTCTCACTACTGCTACAGCTGGGCTGATGGAGGCAGAGCTGAGGCCTATCTCCGCTGCCGCCACTGCCGAGCCCGCTGCCGGAGCCGCCGCAGGGACAGGCTGATTGGCTGCTTCCCAAACTTCCTCATAATTTCCTTGATCCTCGCCAGGTTGGTTTTGGAGATGGTGAAGTCGCACTGGGTGGCTCCCATGTCGTAGCCCACCTCGCAGGTCTTGGTGGCACCGGTGTAGCCCTCCGCTTTCACGCTCACCACGTATTCCCCTGGGTTGAGAAGCCGCCAGTAATCCCCATCAGCTCCTGTTTGAAAAAGGGATGGTTTTAGGACAGGGCTCCTTTCTTAATCAGGGACCTACTTGCACCACACATGAGGTCCTGGCCAGACCACCTGAACACACGTAGGTTAGTGCTGGGGCTATGTGAGAGTGTGTACCATATCGACTCTGAGATCTAAGCATCCCCTTCCATAAAATCTTACATTGAGCTTTATTATGCTAATTTTCCTACAAACTATAATTCATCAGGGTACTTGCTTACCTGTAAATGCATGAACAGTGTCACTGTAATCAACTAAATCACTTGTGCATAAAACATTGTATTTTAACACCTCATTCAATCAGGGCTTTCCTTTCATTTCATCTTGGTTTACCCATATATACACTAGGATGGTTTTAGACTTTTTTAAAAATATTATTCTAACCAGAAAGTATACATCGCTGAGGACCAAAAACAATGAAACATCAATATCTGAAATTAATTTTTCAGCCAATCCTGGGAAAACCCACTGTGGACTGAAAGTGCATATTCAAATATGCAATTATATATATCTAAATAGAAATGCAATATCTTGCATACAAAGAGTTTTTGTTTGTTTTTAGTACTAACATTTACTGACAGCCCTGCTATCACTAGCCTTGGGTTGCTTGCAATGTAGTGTTGCAAAAACTAAAGACAATTTGTATGAAAATATTATATTTGTGAAAAAATCAGACTAGCTGGCTTCTGTTTAAAGAAAAATGATTTTAATTTAGGCCTTTGTAAAATAGAAAGTGTTTACAAGCAGCAAGCATTAGCAAAACAGCGATATCTACTATACCCTGATATTGCAGCCTTTGACTGCAAGCATGAAATTGTGTGCAAGCACACCTGATACTGTTAGTTCTTGCACACCACCTTGCTCAGGTGTTTCTTTCAGACACTTCAGCCCTACTTGGTGGTGGCCAAAGTCTAGATTTGCTCTTTCTCAAGACCTTAGGAATGGCACTCTTAGAAAGGATCCTCTGAGGAACACTTTATTTAGTTCTTCTCCTTTATTGGTGGGTCCGTTGACACCCTAACCAAAAGACAAAACTGAAAATTGCCCAATTTGTTGCTAGAGGCTCATTTTTATCTGTAAATGCCCTTCAGCATGTGCCCTGGGTGTACCTGGCCAGTGCTCACTGCCATGCTGCATTGGACCCTGCTGCAGCACAGTAAAAGGAAGCACAATTTGGTTCCCACTGACGTTTGTTTCCATGACCATGTCTCCAGGGATGTTGCTACATGGCTAGTGAATGCTGCATGCCCCCAACTCGTGGCTGTGAATTCATCCCTGCTCAGATGTTGGCTTTAGCCCCTGGGATTCAAAGCTGACCCATAATTTTTTGACACGTTTAGCCAGCAGTTCATCATAACCCTGCACAAGGCCAGGAAAAAATCTGCAAGTTCACACACCACAAGGAAACCATTACACATTCGGATATTAAGCTGTTAAGCACGATGCATTTTACCTCCTTTTCATTCACAAGTAACTAGACATTAGTGCCTCTGTCAGCTGTCATCACCCAGAATTTAATACCAGACTAAAAGGGTAGGGTTGTTTTGTTTCATTTTTTTGAAAATTAGGTTGAATGATGCAGAAGGTAAAAAATAAACAAATAAAAATCAGAGCAGATGGCAAGAGAAACAATTAAAAATACAGATACTTTTATCAAATACTAAGACTACTAAATTAACAGTCTCCAATGGGAGAAGGCTGAAGAAAGGCTATGTCCATATCCAAAAGCTGGGTCTGGAATGAAATTTTCATGTCCATTCAGGTAAAATAAAAATGCAGCAAAAATATATATATATATTAGAAATTAAATGTGTCAGATAACTCCAGAAACACTCTAGTTAAAAGGGGTGCTCTGAGCCTGATAGGATCGATCAACCTTTTACAACTAAATGACTTTAACTAAATGTTATGAATTTAAATACATTATTAAAATTATCCTAATACTCTGTTATCTACAGAGGTCCCCAGGAAATCTAGTCATGGTGATGCATGCCCAATGCATACAATAACTAAAACTTAACTTTTCTCTGCTGAACAGGCAGTCAGCAAGGAGAAAAAAACTGGAGAATTATAACATTAGAAATATGCTTAGCTGAGACTAATGTTATTAAATATTAACTAAATGCTACTTCAAAATCTTTCAGTTTGGTTACATAATGTATGCTGAAAGCATATCAAGTTTACCAAAATATTCATAAATCTTTCTCTGAACACTGTGTGAAATTAAATTAATTATGCTTAATTGCAAAAATCATACAGAAATGTGCATCTGTCTTTGAATTCTGGTAAAGACTCCAGTACAGAAATGCTTCACTAGAAGGGAACTGTACATTTCTTGATCAAGACACTAAATACTCCAGGTTTAACATTGTCTTAATTGTTTACTGCAAGCAGTCAGAGGCTGCCACAGGTCAGGTGGCTTCTCTTTCTGTGGGTGCATGCATGTGTGCACACAGGCAGTGATGGGAGGTGTCACGAGAGAAACCCCCAGGCAATGGTGCTTTTGGAAGGTGGTCTTTTCTGTAATGACATTTGGCTTGCTTGTTTCTCTCCTGCTAGTATATACAAGCAGTTAAAACACTAGAAATTCCACCTTCCAGTTACTTTTCATTGCAGCAATTATTGGAGCTGCCCAGTGGGTGCGGGAGGAGAGGCTCTGTACTATCCTGAAAAGGTGCCACTGAGTTAATTTCTGTATCGAGAGGCCCTTTCCCTATCCTTGAGTGATCCAAACCTGAAATGCTGGCACAATTTTGAAAATATGATAGAATATGCTCAAGTCTGCTTCCTACTCTGGTAACAGGGCACATTTGATCTACCCATCCAAAAAAATATATAAATAAATTAAAAATGAGCTAAAGCACTGCAAAAACAAGCAGGTGATAGAAAACAAAATATAACCCTTTGCCAGGTACTTGGAAAAATGCCACTGGAGTATGATTTGATACACCCATTGGCCATAGTAAATCAGAAGCATTTTACAAATTCCTTTCCCTTTGTAATGGAAAGTCCACTGACCTCTGCTAGTGGGATCAAGAAGGCATCCCAAATAATTGCCTGCACTTGCAATGCAGGGAAAAAAGAGTGTCCAGTACATTTGTCCATCCAATCAATGAACTCTTTTCTGAAGGTTATCTCATAGAGCATAGTCCACATCTAACTGTAACACCATGCAATCAGAGTGAAGCAATAATTACACCTACATCAAAAGAAAATAGAATAATCTTCCATAAGGCTTACTCTCTAAATCAATAATTTCAATTAGCCTGTTAATATTATCAGTTTAGTGCCACCCGTATCCTTTTTCAATAGGATATATTGTACTGCCAAGAGAAAATAAAGGACTTTTTGTGCATTCTTTTTTTGTCCACAGAAAAGAGCGGAGAAATTTTCTCAAACAAATAAATATTATTAAAATACCTTTACACACAATTTTGTCTGCTGTACAGGGTAGCCAAACACATCAGTGTATCAAAGAAAAAGCACGTACCTTACAGCCCAGATCACTTTAAACAAAATTTAAATGAATAAAGATAGTGGCCACAATTCTTCTTCCATTTGCATTATTTTTATATCAAGGCAACTCAGACATTTAAATTGATTAATTTTTCATTTAAAATGTATAAATGAAAGACAAATGCTGACAAAAGAAAGCCTTCTTTCTCTAAAGTTGTCATTTAAATTTTTTTCTGCACCATAAATTCTGCAGTTTCAAGACCAACATATACATTGTTATCTGTGTAATATAAAAGAAGATAGAACTCCCTCTCCCATCTATAAAGTGATTCACAAACAGTGTCAAATTCAGTACTTCTCCTTAAATAAACAAACAAAAATAATGAAACTATTACTTTTGCTTGTACCAAGAATTTCAGATTGACATTAGCCACAGAAGCTCAGCTCTACACCTCATCCAAACAGCTGTAAGCTTCCCAAGAGTTGCAAGCTGGGTTCTGGAACCTTGCACAGTTATTGCCATGCTACCAGGACTCATTTCCATATGCTTGTCCATTGTTTTTAAACAGTCAATTTTTATTTCACGTAGCAATCCAGTATGCAGAGAGCTGGAGATTAATTTCCTCTTGCATTTGTTTAGTCTCAGGCAGAGTAATATCTTAATTCCATTACCAGAGCAATGCAACCCACCGTTTATGGCAGTCTTCCAAGATAGGGAAGACCAACTGATTACTTTCATTCCCACTATCATTTCCCACTGGTCCCATTTTGAAATATTTAAGGAAGAGTCATTATTGCCTAATTAAGTATCTGCCATCCAATGTTTTCTTGGATGAACAACAGAGACATGGTAGCACTGAAGTAAAATTAATTGTAAACTAAGTTAGATATTCCAAGATTTATTATCTGCTCAGATAAAACATTGAAGAGTTGGAAGTCTCTTATCTAACGCTCGGTGATGCTCTATAACCTGGAATCAGCCAACATATCAATGTGGCATCCTGTACCTCAGTGGCAAGCAATCAGACAGACTCTTGCTAACAACAGGTCTTGCTTGGCCATCTCCTTTCTCATGCTCCTCTCCCTGCTCCATACCCTCTGTGGTTTCTCTAACAACAGAGCTCACAAGCACAGTGATGACCATAAACGACTGTATAGGACCTACACAAACACAGCAGCCAATGGACACTATCCAGCCCCCAACCTGCCAACAACAGTTTTCGGGTATTACCATTAATCCTGTAGTTGCTGGTATCTATTTAAAGCAGTACTTTATTTAGAACCATGACTCCTTGCCAGGCCATTAAATAGGCCTGGAGTTTACTCTGAATATAAACATCTGTGTCTGGGTATAGACTAAGGCTGTACAAACAAGGCAACTATCCATTTGTCCATTTATTTATTTTTTTAAATACATATAGAACAGCCATTCTCTGGGCTGCAATCCACCCATTCAAGTCCTTGTTTCAGCTGGGCCCCACCAGGTTATCTTTTATGACACTTTGCAGAAGGCTCTGCAGCATGTGAAACTCCACTTCCTGTAGCAGCTGTTCCTCCTCTGGACACAGCTCTGGATCACATCTCCAACACATTCCCATAACATAACAGCCAGAGAAGCACTCTGTGCAACGAGCTACTACTACAGCCTTGTTTAGCTGTGCTGCAATTACTCTGGGTTAGAGCTACATTACCTTTTCATGAGAAAAGGAAGAATGACTTCTCTTTTAACACAGCCTTACTCAGGCTATAGATTTTGGGCAGATACAAGGATATTTGCTCAATACTTCAGAAAAGGTAGGAAGAAGAGGAACAGGTCCAAAAGGAAAGCCATAGTTCTGTTCTCGTCTACGCAGCTATGCCATGGAGAGAAAGAGCTCCCCAAATACCATCCCTTCTGCAATGCACTCCTTGGATTACATCTCTGCTGGTTTTACTCAGAAAAGACTTTAAGTTGTAATGAAGTTCTGTGTGGTTTTTTGTTTGTTTTTAACCATAAAATTGTTCATTTCCACTGACTTTCTATTTTAAATCTATTTTTACTTTTATTATTATTATTACCTGTGCGAATATCATGGTTAACACCTTCTACTGAAATAATGGCATTTGGGATTCCCCTTCCATGTACATCTTTCACTATGCCTTTGATGCCCCGATGGACCTAATAGGAGAAATAAATAAATATTACACAGCAATGAGCAGAACCATCATTAGGAAGATACAGCAAATCATTAATTTCTCATGTGAATCAGGTGCATCCTATTCTTGTTTTGGTGCTCATGCTTGTGAATCAATTTACAAATTCTGTTGGGATCCTAGAAACATCAAATTCAAGAAACTAATTAAAAAAGCAGATAAAAAAGCAAACAAAGGGTTTTTAGGTGCTCTTTTCTGGCAAGCTCTGCAACTTGCCAAATTTTAACAAGCTTTGTTATTTTGTCCTCTGAAATTAAGACAGTCTGGCTGAAATTATATGCCAGCGTTGCTTACAGTTAAGCTTTCTTTCATAAATATCAATAATCATGCAATTTCTACCACTTGAAGTGTTAGTGAAACCTTACTTTGAAAAAGCCTATGAAGTTGGGAAGATGTTATCCCAGTGAATTTGCAGGGGCTGTACGGCACAGACTTCACATTATAGGGACCATTTCTGTTTTTCACATAAGCATAGTTACAGCTGAAATATTTGCACAATGCAGACAGCTTCTCCTTCATGGGGATACAATGTGAGCGTGAAGCCTAAAAACTACATTTGACTTCCTAAAGCCACCTAGCAGTTTGTATAGAAACTTCTGCCAGAGCAGGACAATAATTACAGCCATGTGAGAAATACATCAGAAACCCCAGACTGCTTTGAAAACCTCGGTGACAGCATTAGTACAGCATGAGGGGCAAGGGCTGGGAGATGCTGAAGGCAGCAGCAGGTGGCTCAGCTCCTGCTTTGCATCGCAGCACTGCTCCGCTGGGCCTCAGCCCCAACAAGGCTCAACACAAATGGTCACAGCAACCTCAGGGAAAGCCAGAGCTGCTCCTTAAACTCTCTTTCAGTCTGAAAGGAGTCATCAAGTTACTCAGGAGTTGTTCTTCTGTCAAATACCTGCTCCATAAAAACGATCAGGGATTCCCGGTTGTTCTCCCATTCTTCAGGCAACTCGCTTTCATGGGGATACTTGTCACAGCCCACATAGATGGACAGCTCAAAGCAGTTTGTGTGCAGGTAGCTGAAGTCATTTATGCCTGTCAGAGAGGAGGGATAAAAAAGGAAAAAAAAAATAAAATCTTTTTTTAATCTATTAATCAGATCTGGTGATTTTATGCAAAGTAAACAACTTTTTCAAGCACAAACTGAGATTTTATCTAGCTGGCTTAGTCTGCAGATCTGGCAAGGAAAATCTTTTTTTCAGGAATGCTATGTCTCCTGTAACAAAGCACCAGAGTAACGGCAGAGTAAAGACAGCATCTCCTCTATATGCTTAAAACAGAGGACACAAGACCACAATGTGACAGCTGGGGTCATTGGTTCACCCCAGCACTGCATCCTCAATTCCTTTGATGCAGAGAGCTGTGCCCTTCTGCCATCATAAAACTTAAAGGAATCAGATATTTAGCAGAAAACAATAAAATAAAGAGTAAACTAATTCCAGATAAGGTTTCTAAGATACTGGTGAAGATTGGAGCACACCAGAAAGATGTTAGGAAAGTAGGTCTCTCCCTACAGTAAGAAGCTTGCATTTAATAATAAAAGATTATTTAAACAAATGTTTATTAATGACATTAGGTGTTATTCTTTACAACACCAAAGATCAGCAGGAAATACATTCATCAAGCGGTTTTGAGTGGAAAGAGTTAAAGAAGAAAATAAAAAATCCTGTCCTGTCCAATTACCACAGAGCAGTAGCCAAGTATTTAACGAGCCCTCAGTGCCTTCTGGGTGCAGAGCAGGAGGATTATGTAATACAGATGTTACACTTTTCACATTTGTTGATGGAAAAAGCCTAAATATCAGACAGTGGCATATGCTACTCTGCATAACTGTGCTTCCCTTCCATTTGAGGAACATTCACAGTTATTTTCCCCTCACATACTATATCGCACCCTGATTAGTCTATTGCGAGATGTTTTGCAACACACAGTAATTGATCGGTTTTAATACATTTATTTTAGAAAACAGCTTAATGTTGCCAAGAGCAATTTTCCATGTAGTGTCTGAACAGGCAAATCCAGCCTCAAAAACACTGGAAATAAAATAAAATATTCATATGTTCTGTGTCTTTGTGCAGTTCATCCACTGCAGAAATATTATAATGTCAAATTGCTGAAAAATTTGCATTCATTGCCATCCAGAATATGTGCAGGAAATGGTATGGCTGGCTTTCAAAGGCACTGGGAGATGTGTGATATCTGTGGTGTACCAACTACTCTAGGGATTCTCTGGTGCTGAAAAGGAATCGGAAAAATCCCTTACAAATTTTTGCCATAGCATGAGCAGCGAAAGGTTTATGTGCATGGCCACTGCAAGGCCACGCAATAGTGGGTGAGGAGAGAGAGGAAAGGCAGCTTCAAGGTCAGCAAAAGCACGGGGCAGCCCATTGCCAACAATATTCAGGTGTGTCACCTTGACATCAGGCATTAAGCAAGCAGCTCTTTGGAGAAGAAACTGTTATGCATTGAACTGAAGGGTAAATAAACAGAAAGTTGAGTGACCTACATAACTACATATATACAGTCATGGAAAAACAGAGGAAATGGAATGAAAAAGGTCCATGAGAAATTTGTGTACAAATCTGGGATCATATTTGAATAACCCTTTACATTGCAAGGTACTGTTGATTAACTGTCTGCTGTAAGATTTGTGTATATATATGTGTGCATGTGTATGTATACGTGTAAACATTTATATATGTGCCATACAAATCATTCTCTTCCATTTCTCTACATAGAGAAAAGGTCTGAAACCATCCTTCAGGTTGGAGGGTGAGCTTGCATGGAAACATTGTGTGAGGTTTAGTCCAAGGTGTAAAGAACAAAGGTAAAAGCAATATTCAAGCATTTTTTCTCAAAGACAATCTTGGAAGTCTTATTATAATGGCATAAAGCAGGATATACAATATAATGAGAAACATCCTAACTCAGTAAAACAGAACAGATGAACCAAATCCAATATGCAATTGTTACTAAGAAATCAAGATACTATACACCATCTATATTGCACACCATTACCTAATGTAACTTAATGCAATATCTGTCAGTGACATGGCCAGTGCCATCTTTTCTGTATCGATTCATAATTATGTTTCTGTAGCACTTTGGAAAATTAAGCTCATAAATTAGATAATTAAGCAGTCAAGTTGGCATTAAGAATTTGGAGGTTTTTTTTTTTTCTTTTTAGAATTTGCAGAAACGCACAGAAATGTATCATTGGACACTGGCCTTATGATCCGAGCAGTTCAATCTTTCTTCCCCCCCAAATTCACCCAGCACTTTTTAACCTCCTGAAAAAATATCTGAAAAGTTAATTCTTGGCTCTAGTCCTCAATGGCTGGCCAGCATTAACTGTACGCAGGCCAGTGTAAAAGATGTGTCCAAAACCGAGAAATGTTTATGCAGTGAAACTACCTGCGAGTTACAAACGAGCCAGCTCCAACAAAAATGTGTCTGCACAGTTGCTTTCTTGCATCTGTTTGCCATTAGGGCTGCAGTGGCTCCTATTGCTATTCAAGTGGTGGCAGGTACACTGCTTGCTTCTTAATTTCACAGAAAATGTTGTCACTTAGAAGCAGTTTTTGAGTAGAACTGTGATGATTCAGCAGAGTGCCTGTTCAGAGTCTGCTTGAGTGTACACCCATAGAGATAACTGTACCTATTGGGGATAATAATGTGCCTTTAATTGGGCTTTCCTGGAAATTGATGCTCTGTCTGCATTACAGGACACAGCTTCCCCTTTGCACTCTTTGACAGGGAGACAGGCTTGGGCACACAGCAAATGAGGCAGTCTGTAATTTATTCTGGCAGCAAAAATGCCTGTGGAGCCCAGTCAAAGTTTAAGCACAGGTGGTCCAGGTCTTTTAAAAATAGGACAGGTGCAAACAAGCAGTAGCTTTCTGTGGTATGTCTTTACAACTCAAATGAACATCAATGGGGGCTGGTCTGCAAATGAATGCCGTTAGCAGAGGCTGAAATCACAGTTTTCTTGTCTGAGGGTTACCAAGGGGGCCAGGCCCCTCTGGGAGTCTCTGCCTCGGCTCTGGCACTGACTACCTCTGCTGTTCAGCAGCAGCTTTCTGATGACACCTTCTGAGATGGCAAAAGGTTGACAGGTTCCCCCTGCTAAAGGGTTTGGGCTGCATTGTTGTTCCCCCAGCAAACCATATTGAATGTATGGAATCCATATATTAACATATTGCACGTGCACTTTTGGAAACCTGGGTAGTAAATGTAATGGCTATTGGGTATTAGTGACATGGTCTCTGTCAATCCGCTGATACCTCATGACGGCTTTCAGATAAGAAAATATTCCTCTTGGAGCACATTTCACCACCTTTACCTCTGCTATGTATAGCGGGCAGTGATGGCCTTATCACGTTCAGCACGGTAATGCCACAAGGGATAGCAGTTTCCACAGACACCTACTTCCAGCTACGGTATGCCACGACGCTCCATTAACTGTGCCGTCCTCCTTCTGGAAGTCCTCTGTGTGACACGCTCTCCTCCTCGCATCTGTCATCAGTCGGTGCGTGGAGGCGTAGGAGTACGCAAGCCAGCGAAAGACGTGGTCATCTGGGGTGGGTGTGTAGTCCTGGGTTTTCCACAGGGACCGCACCATGTCGTAGGGGTACGCCACCACCAGCTCTCCTCCCTGCAGATTGCCACCCAGCACAAAAGGAATTTTTTCCATCCATGCAATTATTGCTCGCGTCTCAACGGCCACCTGTGAGAAAGAGCTTTGTTTCAACCTGTGAATTTTGATAATCTTCTTTGAAAGGTAGACAGGGAGTTGCTTAACATGGAGTGAGTAGCCAGCACAAGACATGTGGCCAAGAAGAAAAGCTTCTGTTAATTGTGGTGCCTGCCAGATTCATCTTCAATTCCAGTGACAATCTACAAAAACTAAAACAACCTTAACATTTGTAATTTGTGCAGAAAGAACAATCTAGAGCAGCTACCAAGAAAGATGTCAGACCATGACACTGTGCCCACTGGCATCAGCTGAAACAAGTGTTCAAAACAAGGGATCTTAAGCATGGAAATAATTCTAAAGCCCTTAGAACTGTCACAGTTAAGTGCCTTCCTACAAAACAGGGGAAGCTCAGACACTATAAATAGTTGTTTAAAATGCCATGCAAAAATAAGTTAAATTTAAACATGGCTAGCATAAGCCACTGTGGTGGTTTTGCATTATGTTATTTTAAACAACATCAAGAAAAAAAAAAAGGGAGAAAACTTCATAGTGACTAAGAGCTCATCCATGCAGCAAAGACAGGGAGCAGCCTGGTTCGCAGAGCTGGGCCCTGTTGTGCGTTTCCCTTTCTTTACTGTTTCAGCCTCAAATTTGGCTGTCAAGTCCCCCAGGCTCTCAAAACAGCCCAGGGAAAAGATGATGCTCCAGGAAGCCCTTCCCTTCCCAAGCAGCCTCTGCATGGGACCTAATCATGCTTTTGAGATGCAATTTTATTTCCACTGACTACCAAGAAAGCCTAGAGCCGGTATGCAACCTCACCTACAAGCTGTTCATGTCTTGAGAAGCATAAAGCTCAGTCTTTCAGCCTGCCCTGGGCTTCGTATTCCCCTCTCTCCAGAGCGAGCGTTACTTACAGTGGCATTTTCAGACAGGTACCAATCAGGAATGGGAATGTGATGGTTTGGAACTTTTCTTTTGCTCTTCTTCTGATCTTCAGACTCCCAAAGCAAAGAGTTTAAATCAGGGAAATTATTGTTGATGTCAATGCCATCCTGAGTCCATCGTCCTAAAGACCAGCCCCCTAATTCTGAACCCTTAGGGGAAAACAAAAAAAGAGGAGGAAAGGTCATTCAGAACATGACAACCTGTGGTCCCCCAGGAAAGAGTTTGGGGATGCGGCAAACATAATTCCATACAGAGAAATAGAAAGACAAATTAGTTCTTTAACTGATTTTTTTTCTTTTTCCTATTTCATGTGAAACCTTGAATGAGACAAAGCAGAAGTCAGGAAAAATTAAAAAATTACCAGGGGTTAGAAAAAATATTCTGTTTTGTTTTCAAGGTTTCTACTGAAGACTACTTTTCCCGAGTTGCACTAGAGATAACATATCCCTTCATGGCTGTGAGTGCAACTTTTGTATTCTGGTCTGCAGCTGTAGACTGCCCTGGAAGATTTTCCAGTGCATTTGAATAGAGCCCCTGAATTTTTTCCTTCTGTTGTCTGTCTTCTTCCAGACTGAATTATTACAACGCCTGACACACTGTGCACTTCTTAAAGGGGTACTATTAATTTTCAGCTGCAGAGAAACACAAATTTTCATAGGCTTAAGTTTGGTTTCCCATGAAAAACAGGCTGCATGAACTTTCTATTTTCCATAATGGTGTTCCACTGATCTGTACACCTCAGTAATCTGTACACCTCAGTATGGTTTGTTCTGACAGTCTTAGTGCCCCTCCTTTCCATATACTTCCTCATACTAGCCAACATCACATAAAAAAATTGTTTCATGCTTTTTCCCCAGGTAAGATGTTCCAGTGGTTTACTTTTGCTTGCATGATTTTGGTTTTATCTTTTAAGCTTATTTCTTCTGATTGCTTGTAAAATTTGATCCCTGGAAAAAATAAGAATAAATTGCTTGTTTCATTAACCTAACTGAACTAAATAATTCCTCCATATTACCGCTTTATATGCCTTGTCATATCCATCCGGGTTGACTGAGGGAAGAAGGTGAATTCTTGTATCCTCAATGAGGTGGACAATGCGTGGGTTCCCAGCAAGGTATTCCTGACACATGAACTGCATCAACAAAAGGATCAGCTCACGCCCAAGCACTTCATTCCCATGAGCTCCTGCAATGTACCGAAATTCTGGTTCACCTGTCAAACACATAGGACAGAAGTGTAGTCAGAACAGCAAATCAAGGATCTACTTAAAACTCATCGATGTCAATCAGTAATTTTTCACTTAGGACAGGTTAGAGAAATGCCTTAACTGAACAAATGATAGGTGAAAATATATAAGAAAAAAATAATTACTTTCTGTACACTTTCTACAACAGGCTCATCAGTATCAGTAATGTCTAAAAGTCACTGTGTAAAAATCTCAACATCCATTTTCCACTAAAAACAAATTTTTAATTACCTGCAGAAAGCTGAAATTGCGATTGTAGATCTTAGACATTCTGATAGTGTAAAAATAACATGAAAAATACCTTGCTGGTAATTCATTTGGAGAGATATTAAGGCTCTGAAAAGATAATCAGCCAGTAACATTATCTGATTGATCTCTGACTTCACACACTCCTTTTCCTTCACTAATCACAAAACAGGTTCACATATATTTCTCAAGATTATACATTATATATTCTACAATACTTGCACTCAACTACAAAATGTCAGAAATTATTAGGAAAAGTATTAGCTATTCAAAAAAGCATAATTCAATTGTCCTTTGTAAGAATAATACTTGAAAACACCATATACAACAGATCCAAAATGGACAACCTATGACTTGTGCCTGGGTCTACCCTCCCAGCTGCCTGGCCCAAGATGCAGTCTCTGTCCCTACCCTCAGCAGGGGGTGAGAGACTGAGGGACTAAGGTCAGCCCCAAGTCTACTGACAGATGTCGTATGCTCAGCTCCATACCCTACAGCAGAGCAGAGAGATGTCTTAGGAGCATGTTGCAGCACTCTTCCTCGCATGGGGTGGGCACCTACTGAGGTATTCACAGGTATGGTAGAGCACAGTCACCTTTATACCAGCAGCTGACCTAAACAGATCACAGTGAGTTCTTTATTCATCTCCACAGAATGACTCAAGACTGAATGACTTTCTGTTCTGAAGGACTATATTACCATAGGAAATTATACCCCAACACTCACCGGTGAAAGAATACTGTGAAAAATCTCACCTGTCTTTGTTTGCAATGCAAACACTCCTATATAAAAAGGCAAATTCCCATTCAAAACTAAATAAATCCCTAGCACTAAAATTCACTGATTTTTTTTTTAATTGTAAAGAATAAAAGTCATTATCATTAAAGAATTTGATCCCACATTCAAAAATGCTTTCTATTTGTGCTCTACCTCCTCTTCCCAATTTAGAAATTCAGCACTGAAGTTCCTCCCACGTACATTTGAAGTCACTGCTGCCACGAATATAATTCCATCAGGGATAATTACTGCAGATACAGAGAATGAGGAGGAAAAAAAACCCTGACACCCTTCAACAGATTTAGTTTTACTAAATCCTAACCAACTTCGTGTTCTCCTGGGTTGTCAGAAATCTCAACAGCATACAGCTTTAGTCCTTGGTGGCTTTTTCCAATATTGTAAATTCTTGTGATATTCGGGCACATTTTATTCACCGTTTTCATCAACTGCCAAAAAAATGACATAGAGTTAGACAATGCATCATCAATAAATTGACTATTAATTATTTTATTCCAAATTGCTTTTTATCAGAAACTCTTCATTTTCTATTTTATTTCTTAGTTGTAAATGCTTCATGTTTATTTTACAAATTATGGCTTTGCTATCACACAACACAATGTTTGTTCAGCTGGAACAAATTGAATACTGTCTGCTGAAACAGCAGAGTGTAGATGGGTTCCAGATCTTTCTTACGCATTTCCAATATTATCACATAATTAACTAAAATGGGTAAGTCTAACAGGAGTAATAATAAAACAAAACAAAAATTCTCCTACATTACTCCTGTACTACCAAGAGGTAATAAAACATATGTTCTCAAAACATTACATGCTGGGGGCTGATTAGACACCCCAACACTTCTTCCTACATGCTCTGTGATCAATATAGCTAAATGACTCAAGATGACCCAGTGTGTTAATGGCATGGCAATGTGTATACATCACAGGTTCCCACAGACACACCGCCTAGTAAGGATTTCTCTCCCCTTCACCCTATGTGGTGATGACTTCATTCAAAATAAAGAATATCATCCATTTAAACAGCACTGTCCCAGAGAATTCTCATTACACCTGTCACCACCACCGAGACAGAAATCAAGCCCACCCCTGTATTACAATATGAAATTTCATAGGTGTAAAATCATTACTGTAGGCAGTGTTGTTGTGGCCAAAATAGCAAGATAGGTGTTATCTGAATGTCTCCTGTAAACATAGCACAATATACTCCAGGAAAAACTGTTATATCAGATTCTTCTGAACTGATTTACCAGGTTTCAACAAAAAATAATGGCAATACCAACGACCAGTCTGAAGGCATACCTATAGACAAAATCTATTCATCATTTCTACAGATATTGCATGACATAATCAAAACATAATCAAATAGCCATACTGCTTAATAAAGTGCATAAGGAGGAAGGTCATGGTAAGTGGTGTAGTCATGTTTAAATCAATGGAGGTACACAGATGTCATCCAGATAAGGATAACTGCGGTCTAAATCATCCCACAAACAAACAAAACCAATTTTCACTGTGACATTTCAAGTTAACATTAAAATTCACAAACAAGACTGAAAAGATGTGTTCTTACTAAGAAGTTATTGCAAGTAGCTTTAAATGACAAAATTTATCTGTTTTGATTTTTTTTTTTTAATGGAAGAGATTAAAGAAAGAAATAAGGACTTTACCGTAAATTGGAACCCTAGGCACTATTAATTAGACAATGTTTCTGTAAACAAGGGTGAATATATTATTGAAGAAGGATTGCAGGAGGATAAAAAAAAACCTCTGCTCAAACAATGTTAATATAGAGACAATACTGGATGATAACAAAGCAGATGATTTAAAAAATACATTAATTAGATGTGTCCAATTCCCATGCCACCATTTAGCAAATCAAACTGGAAACACAATTCACATTGGAAAGAATATCATTAAAATTCCTCTCGTAAAAGACTTCACTTCTATTTATAAATCATGCAAAGAGACCAAAGAGATTATTTTTCAGGTTTGTTCATCTTGTACGTTAGTTTTATACATATGAGAAACAATTTCTTTTGTAAACTTAAGCTCAGCACTCATCTGAAAAATGTACCCAGATATTGTTATCATCATTAATGTGCTGATATTATGAGTACCCAGCTATTTCCATGGATTTATTATTATTATTATTATTTGTTAATGTTTTGGGTGTATGTAAATGGGTATACCTTCATTTGCTGTTCCAGCTAAAACACATACAAGAATCAGAGGAAATTATTTTACATTTTCTAACACAATGTTTAAGAAGTCAAAACCCATTTTTTGGACAGACCACTTTAAATCTCCATGGTCAAGAGCTGCTGCACCTGAACCTGCTCACAATGAACCAAAAATACTATCAATGGATATGGAGCCATGGAGCTCTTAATAGGGTCTCACAGACCATCATTAATCTAAATGCTACTGTATGTGCATTAGTAGTCATCCTGACAATAGGATGAAAAGGATCATTGTTGGACAAGATACCATCTTTTTCTCCACAGAGATAAATATATATATATATATATATGTATTTTTTTAAACTTTGCCAATGAGTACAAATATTGAATTTAAAAATAGGTCTATTCTATAAGGCTAAAATCTTCTTCCTCTAACGTGTAAATAATGTAACTGTCTCAGCTCCGCGCATACCCATTCCTCTCCTTACTCTTGAGACTGCAGGAAGCTTCCCTCCGGCTGATGCATTCCTGCATCCATGCAGCTCTCCAAGTTTGAAATAGGGAAGTTAAGCTTGTCCTTGCAGAGATCTCTGTGAAATCATTCCACGGTGCAGAAGCTTTTCTTATGTGCCTGGCACTACATAGGCATAGGATATCCACGGCATCGATTAAGGAAAGTGGTTAAGAATATGTTAAATTTCATTCCTAGCAAGAAAAATGCCTAGAACCAAGTTCAAAACACATTATAATCAGTGAAAATATTTGTATTGGCCTCAGTAAACTCCTAACCATCTGTTTAATTTCAAACATGTGACTAATTTCCTAAGTTGAATGAAGAACTTTCCTGAATCAGGGCCTATGCAGTCGGCTTTATGTCAGCCCTTTTGTTGACAGTGCAGATATGGTAAGGTAGCTACGTGCTTATATACAAATACAAAATGGGAAACGAACATATTTTGTATTTGCTTTTCTCGTGCCCATTTCCTACAAGCAGCACAATAGGTCACCTGAAATGTCAGTGTTTTCACATATACAAACTGTCAAAGACAACTGAAGATAATAGTCCATCACGGCTTTATTAACCACTAGGATTGTAAAACATTTCCAGAGTTATGCTCACTGGCAGCTCTTATCGGACAGCTCCTGTTTGTTTGTCATTACCTATTATTTATCCTATTACCTATTATTTATCCTATTAGCACTTTGGAAAGACTGCAAGCATTCTTTGAAGCACCCCTGCAAAACTGATGTCTGAAGGTCCAATCATTCAGTTTTGAATAAAAGGCTTATTGATTGTAGGTCTGAGTGCTATCTAAACTTAGAGAAGGCAAAATGGCTCTCCTATCAATGACCTTCAGTTTAGGGCTATTCTTTATCCTCTATGGAGATCTTTTGGCTATCTGAGTCAACTGTATGGTTGTCAATGTTGGTCAACTGTATGAAGTTCAACAAGGCCAAGTGCCGGGTCCTGCACCTGGGGCGCAACAACCCCAAGCAGAGCTACAGGCTGGGAGATGAGTGACTGGAAAGCTGCCTGGCCGAGAAGGACCTGGGAGTATTGGTTGATAGTCGGCTGAATATGAGCCAGCAGTGTGCTCAGGTGGCCAAGAAGGCCAACAGCATCCTGGCCTGTATAAGAAGCAGTGTGGCCAGCAGGTCTAGGGAAGTGATTGTGCCCCTGTACTCGGCTCTGGTGAGGCCGCACCTTGAGTACTGTGTTCAGTTTTGGGCCCCTCGCTACAGGAAGGACATGGACGTGCTCGAGCGAGTCCAGAGAAGGGCGACCAAGCTGGTGAGGGGTCTGGAGAACAAGTCTTACGAGGAGCGGCTGAGGGAGCTGGGGTTGTTCAGCCTGGAGAAGAGGAGGCTCAGGGGCGACCTTATCGCTCTCTACAGTTACCTTAAAGGAGGCTGTAGAGAGGTGGGGGTTGGTCTGTTCTCCCACGTGCCTGGTGACAGGACGAGGGGGAATGGGCGAAAGTTGCGACATGGGAGTTTTAGGTTGGATGTTAGGAAGTACTTCTATACCGAAAGGGTTATTAAGCATTGGAACGGGCTGCCCAGGGAGGTGGTGGAGTCACCATCCCTGGAGGTCTTTAAAAGACGTTTAGATGTAGAGCTTAGCGATATGGTTTAGTGGAGTACTTAGTGTTAGGTCGGAGGTTGGACTCGATGATCTTGAGGTCTCTTCCAACCTAGAAATCTGTGTCTGTGTCTGAGTCCTGCAACAGAGCAAGTACAAAAAACTCTGCATTCTTTGTTCTGCTTAGGGTCAAACCAGAAATTGCCTCCTCTTTGAGCTCAGAGTTAGAGACAGTCAATCTGGTCTTGCATGCAACCCAAGATGTTTCCTGGGTTTTGCTCTAGTCATCTAGATTTCATTGCTTCACCCTCAGATATGTTCATAAAGTAATACATAAAGCTCAAGTTAGAAGAACTTTCTGCATTATCATTGCATCACTTCCATAAAACACTCTTGCCATGAAGACCAACATGACTTCAGGAGTGCTTGTAGTCTGACTTTTCCCAAAGGTAAGAATCATGTCCAGTTAACTAGATATAAAATAAGCGCTCTTATTTCCTAAGGCAGGTATGACAGGGTTTAGATATTTCATTCTGTTACAAATACAAGGTTGAAGCTTCAGACCAGATTCAGATTCACCTTCTTCTGAAGTTCAAAGCTATTTTAGAATAGGTACTCCTAATACAGAAAAAATATATTACTTTCAGATACTTTCACAGGATTCCCTCATACCTTCAATTTAATCAGGTGTTTCATTTTATTAGAAGGGATGGGTTTTCCATTCTTTCATACAACTGATTTGAGTATACACAGGCAAAAGATGTACTCAAATGTCCATCTCAAACTATTTCCAGTGATATCCATCAGCCATTTTAAAACCTTTCTATACAGTATAAGTACATGGTGTATATACTTCTTGGACTACAAAATAATCCCTACTTCTGAGTATAGGATACAGTGAGTGTTCCTATTGACTGAAAGAAGATTCCTGAGGGCTCTTTTGAAATAAAAATTTGGTACTATAAATTTCATCTTCCTAAACAGAGAGTTCTATTAAAATAACCTGACACGGAGAAAATTCCTCCCTCCCACAAATACTTGACATATTGTAATGCAATGCTTCCAAAACATGGCCCAGGGAACACTCTCCTCCTCCTTCCTCAATATTTATGATAAATAACTTCAAAGAACAGTGCTTTTCTGAGATGATTGGCAGTGAAGCAGCTAATAAAACTGATAACAACACTGTTTTTAACAAAAAAAATGGAGTTAACTCTGGAAATTGACAGTTACTGTTCTATTTTACACTCAGGAAAGAAATTAAGTTCTGCAGTTATCACTAAAAAGCAGTTTAGATGATATAAGACTTATTGCAACCCAGCCCACAATCTTCTGCCTACAAGCAGCAGAACCCAATTAGAATCCAATCAGTTCTAAATACACTGTTTTACCCACAGAAACACAGACTACAATGAGAACACAATGATAGGTCACAACTGACCAGCTCTTGACCACAGCTGAAAATTTTCTACTTGTATGAAAACTGGAAAAACATCCTGTTTTAAAGCTACATTTTTTTCCAAAGATCTTTCTAACCTGACCAACCTGTCTTTCTGCAAAGAGAATCTAAAATACCCTTTACTTTATTGTTCTTGGCAGTAATTATGCCAATTGAGTTTCTACTTGTCTAATCTTTGTGCTAAGAAATACAGGCCATGAAATCTCTACTGAAATAAGCGTGTGACTCAGTACACAATTGCTCAATAAAAATGAACGGTGATTCATGCAGTATAAATATACTGAAAATTCAGCACACAGCAAATGATTCACACACTTCAAGTCCAAACATATTATCTTTATATTTGAAGAGAAAGCAGGCAGAAACATTTCCTTAGCGCAACCCACACCTATTCCTGTGGTGATATGAAGCAAGATTCAAAAAACAACACCACAACAAAAACAAGAACAAAGATTGCTTATTTGAAGTTAAAGAAACAAGATTAACAGTGCTGGTAGATTTAAAATCATACCAACAGGATTTATTTTATTTTTTCCTCTTTAAGATTTCTGGTCAACAAAAGATTTTCAATGGAGAGTTTCCAATTCCGAAAAAGAAAATTTTCCAATTTCCATTGGAGATTTTCACTATTCTGAACACAGAATTTTACTCTTTATAATTTTTTGTAGTTATCCCGAACAGCTGAAAGATACAAGAATTCTGATGGCTAGGTCAAGGTCAAACTAGAAAGGAGAAATAACTGTAACATTCACCACTCAAATATACATTGAAGCAAAATAGTGGAACATATTTTGGAAATACTCTACTGTCAAGTAGGTAGACTCTACCTACCTGCCTCATTTCCTTGTAGTTGTGATGCTTGAAGTCAAGATTATCTGTGGTTGTCATTTCATTTCTTCTGTGGTAATAATTATTTGGGTCTATGAAGAGAAATAAAAGAATTTTCATGTACTTTTTAGCCATTTCAGATATAAAGATTAACAATAACATATGCATAGAACATGGAAATCTGAGTTCCACAGTTGTATGCAGCATTTCAAAAACAAAGCTCAAAGAAACAACACACTTGAAATAATTCTTGTTTCAGCACAAATCAATTCGTATTGATTCAAACAGAAGCAAAGAGGCAACAGGCATCAGCTTGCTAGACAGCTACTCTGCTAAACTTCAACAGAAAAGCAAAAGGGCATCCTCAGACTACAGAGGAGGGCAAAAGACAGGCAAATCATGAGTCAGATGCAAGGTAAGAGTGGGGAAAAAAATCACATCAGAGGAGAAAGCTCCAGTAAATGTTTTGTGTCCACTTGATTAATATTCTATTATGAAGAATGGGATTGCTTGATGAGTAGTTTGTCTACGCATCTCTTAGAGAGAGAAACCGCTACACAAATTACATATTTCTAATTGTTTTCCTAAAAATTTTTATGGTAGTTTAATTCCTTTTTACTTTACAATGAACACAATTGTTTCTGTAGTGATATAATTTATAGTTCATATGTTTTGTAACATCAAAGGTGTATACACGGCTTGAACAAAAACAGTTTTTTGTCCTGGACTTTTCAGGTGAGTGCTTTGGCCATTCACCTGGAAAAACAAAAACAAAATACAGGCTAAGACTGTCATTACTTTGCTTTATATTTCCTGATATATGTTCCCAGTTAATTTATTATGATTTTAGAGATAAACAAAGCTTTTTAGAAAACAAAATAATTCCTTAATTTGTTCTATTCAGAATGTCTGGAAATCTGTGTAATTTTTTGTCAAATCAGTGGTTGTCAGGCTCGTATGATAAATCATTTTCTTTCCCACAGTCATGTTGATTTCATTTAAAATTATTGAAAAAGCCAAATATTAAAAGCTAAATATCATTCTATCTTGTTTCAAGATAGCCAAAAGACACCACCTCTAGAGAAAAGTATTTTTTTTTCCTTTTTTTTTTTTAAATAAAAATCAGTACCAACTAGCAGTTGTGATTTTGGGGAGGGGAAAGGGAGAGCATAAGTGTTAGTAGGAGAAATAATGGTGTTTGTTTCCTGCAACCACTAATACTTCATGAAATTATGGAAAACTACCTAAAATACATTACAGCTTAACATATTTAAGTTTCATGTTTCTGATGTTAAAATGGCTAAATTCTCAAAACTCTTCTCCCCATATAATTCTAAGTGGGTTTGTTCTGCATTTTCATGTGTAAAGAAAACAAAATTTGAAGTATTTTAGTTATTTATGAAATAAATAATATTAAGCTTTAACCTGGCCCATGTTGCCACATTTATTTTCCATTTCCATGACTCTTTCCTTCTATTCAGAGTCTACAGCAGAAACACTAGATGATCAATTGAATGCTGATCTACAAATAGGACTGAAAAAAGACAAAAAAAATCAACTTTTTTTTTTCCATGTGCTCTGTCATTTCTAGTGAGAAAGTACTATATAGCAAACCAACAGGAAAATTATTTAAATTAGAGCCTAACCAGATGAGGAAACAAGATTCCTTTGCTTATGAAGACAAAGTTTTGAAGAATCAAGAGGGTGAAGTTTCAGGCAGTGCACCTGCACCTTTAAGTCTTCTTTCCAGCCTAACTGCATGCTAAATCATGCAAGTCCACCCACAACAGCAATGCTGCTGTAACCCTGCAGATGACTCTTAAAGGTTAGCCCATGTTAATTCACATAAATTACTTATTAACATATCCATGACTGAAAAATAGAGCATTAAAACACCTCTTCTAGAAAGAGGCAATGTGTTTAATGCTGCATGGAATATCTTCACTATTGTAAAAGTCTCTGTTGTAAAAATATAGAAAGAAACATCAAAAAATTGCCAGGACGTTGAAGGCTTTCTCTATCACCACAAGCCAAAGTATACAGCAGCTGATTTTTTCCTAATACTTTAATCCCATTCCTTCAAAGTCTGGCACTTTTTCCATACATCAAAAATTAATATCATGGGAATGACTGAATAGTGCAGAGTTGTTGAAAAGTCAAGAAATTGAAAAAAAACATACATTGAGAATGATTGCATCTCTAGACCTTCCTCAAAAAACTTGCACAATTTGACAGCTCCCTAGAGAGTTAACACTCATATTTTGCCAGGCTCTACTTTGAGTTGACTTGGATTACTGGATTTCTGCTGCAGCAGGAATACAGATCAGAAAGTTAGAGGCTAAAATGTAGAAATGCATAAAATCTCATGCACAGTTTCCTAGGCCCAACTTGGCAAAATTATATTTTGTAAAACAAAATAAAAGACCAAGAACCTCAAACCACAGAAGATTTTGAATTGAAATATGCTCATTTATTCAGGACACCACCTCAGACAGCCTCTCTTTCTTCCAAGGAGGAAAGATTTTGCAAAACCGTGGCACTCCTGTTTATACAGAGGAATATATTAGTATTTTCTTCCACTAGTCTATCTTTATATTACCAATAGAATTAAAGTTTACAGGCAAAGGTAATTTGATTCTTTCACACCTTAATTCTTTGTAAATATGGACAAGTAACTCAGAAGATTTCTCAACCTGCATTTCCATGAAAACAAGAGGCCAGCTCAGAAATTCCCAACGCCAAGTCCAGCATGTCAGCTATGGGCCTTGCCCATAAATTTAACCCAGTACCAGAGCAGACTGATTCCTCAGCAGCTTGACACATAGACGGGATTTTCTGTTGTATTTTAGCTCTCCACAGCACCTCACAACTATATATTACATATAGCGTGAGGTATAGTTAAATACCTCAAAACTAATTCCAATTAAACATATTGCATGATGACAATATGCAAGGTAAAAAACAAACCCTTAACCTGTTGTAGATGTTTGTTAAAAGCTTTCTAGCATCATCTAATCTTTCTAATGAGTTCCTACGTTTTTATTCTAATAATAAGGGAAACTGAGCACTGGCAATACTCTAAAATAGTAAACGTTTTAGAAATTAAATACAAAATATCCTTTTAAAGATGACCACTACAGACTGGGAGATATTACATACCTGTCATGATGACTACGTAGAAACATAATACATTGGCCTTCCCCAGTAACATTATATAATTTGGTCTCATTTTTATTCAGTCTTTGCTCAGAAAAACTTAAAAGTTTTAAATTGTACAGGATTAAGTTTTATCTTTATAACTATAAAAGCAGAACACAAGGACAGACTGTCACTCTAAGCAAAACTTTACTCTCAAAAATAATGCACTGAGTTTAGCGCTGCTAAATGAACAATCACTTATAACCAAAGAAAACTGAAGAGTTTTACATAGTGAGCTCATGCCTAGACTTAACGACGTAGCTTGGCAGAAAGAGGCAAGCAATGAAAATAGGACTGAATGATGCATCCACTGCAAAACACAGTACTCCATTACAGAGTTAAAGTTGGTCTTTTATCTTGGGTTGAAAGTGATGGCATAATCGTATCAGTGACAGTCTTCCATATAAGAATTATTAAAAATTAAATTTTATCACAAATTTATTCCATTAAAAGAATTGCCTATTGCCTTGAATACTCTACAGTATAAATAAATGCATGAAGAGTTCAGCTAATTTTCTCTCTCCTATCTTCTGGGTACTTTTGATCATATGCATTTTCTTTTTGTTTTTTCTTAGGTTTGAAAAAGAGCAGGCAAGGAAAGTACATCCATCCCTCTGAGGCAATTGCAGTAGATTGTGTGTGTCAGTCTACATCTGTGTAAACTCTACCATCTTTGGAAACTGGAGAGAGAATTAAATGTGGGTGCTTTTGTCCACCTTTTTTCCCCAACAAGTAATGGCAGCACTGATCCTCCACTACAGGTAGGATTTGCTGGCATCTTTCCTCTGCAGCTAAACGCTTTTCCATTGGCGAAACAGCAAATCACTTCTGTTGCCTGAAAGATGGTACTGACAGAATTCAATAACAGCTTTTGTTTTTGTACAGCTACTGTATTAGTCCAGAAAAGGCTGTTTGTCAAAACCAGCCTACAGTACAGCAAAAATGTATTATGAATAATATATAAGCTTTTCACTGATAAAAATGACAATCATTTTAGAAATACCGATTATCCAATCGGTAATATCTCTGTACAGATTGTATAAATAATGTTTTCTCACTTTTTGTCCAATGTTTGGGTTATGTAGCGCACACACCAGTTTTTATTAACACTGTCCTACTACAGGAACAGGTCCTAGTTGGCTCTAACCACTTTCATGGCCTTCTGCCAATGCTAACAAGCTTTCCTAGAATATTAATATCTTATTCAGGTTTCTTTTTTGTCTGTTATTTCTTTCTTCCTTTCCCCTGTGAGACTGCATGATGGAAAGCTGATACACAGTACAAACTGAATGCAAACCATTTAATGTATTCAGGAATTAATAAAGACAAAGCCTTACACTACAAGTTAAAAAGACATGAAGTGAGATTCAGCCATGAAAGATTTCCAGAACTCTCTTCTTTCTTTACAACTTTTTTTTTTACACTTTTTTTTTCCTTGATGTAGTCCCCTATGCAGTTTCTGCCCTTGCTGCCATTGCCCCAGGAGGGCACAGTGCACAGTAGCTCTAAAATCTGACCAAGCTGCTCTTCTTGACAACTTGTTTTCTTGCATGTCCATGTTCAGGTGCAGATCTGGTCACAAATATATCAGATATTCAAGAAAACTAAGTATAGCATAACTTCTTTCATGGATCATTGGGCTTTTGAAAGAATAGGGTTGTGAGAACTGATAAGAGTTCCACTCACTGGCTTTGTTGAATTTGATTTTGCCTAGTTTTGTGTGGGAAGCCTCTGTCAGAAAAGAACATTTCTTTTGAAAACTGATTTCTAGTTGCACAATCAGTGCATGATCAAAGAAGGTGGACCCATGGCCAAACCTGCTGGTTATGTAACTGGAACCAAGTAAAGTGACTCCTATAAAGAGTGAGGAAGTTCAGTTATAGGGAACTGCAAAAAAATTACTCGTCCTGCAGGAGGAAAGCATGCATGGAAAGGCCTCTGCAACCTGGGGATTTTTGTTTTGAGAGTTTTTTGTGTGACGAATAAAATGAGCTAGAAGAAAATATCCATCCTTTCTGAGCTAAAAAGATGGTTCAGCAGCTTATCAAAACATATTATTTCTTTCAGTCCAATTACATTTTGAATAAACACACCCCCATTCCCATTGTGTTTCTCAACGAATGATTATGGTATTTTCTTTCAAGAATAAACTGAATCAGTCACTGCAGACAATTAACTCAATAAATGACTACCAGGAGGAAACACTGATGCTGTTTCCATGCTAATCCAAGATCTGTGACAAGCTGTAACAGTACTCATTTCAACGGTGAAATAAGTGCAGATAAATTCAAATCTCAGTAACACCTTCACCAGCAGTGGTGGCTGAAGGGTGACAAATGCTAATGCTGGAAAACAGAATTTGACCCTGTAAAATATATATCCAATAATAAAACTGCTGCATTTACAAAACAAACAACAACAACAACAACTTAAAATATCTACGTATTTTCTATTTCTTTAAGTACTGTTCTATGGAATTGAAAAGGATTATGAGAAGTTCCCTACAAATTGCTCTTTACAATAGTTTGAGTGTCATCTCCATTATTCTCTGGAGACCCCAGTGCATGTCCTGTAGTAGAGTAATGGTGACAATGAAACCTCTTTTCCTTCAGTCTTACGCCGTGTTATACAGAATAGAGCTGATTTACCTTCTGCAAACATATGGAAATTTGGGGCAACTGGTTTCAGCTGTCCTACCAAAAGCTGAAAGAAAATGCTGGCTCTGGAATTGCTCCTCCAGGGTAAGAGGTATAAGTGGGAAACAAACAACATGTGGAGGTAGAGTTGTCTAAACCCATGGTTAAAATAAGTCAGAATCCTACCAAAAAAGTGAATAGTCTGTTACACAAGATTCCACTGGTCATTGCCATTCAGGTCCAGGATGGATTTGTTACCCACAGAAAAGCAGTTGCCTAATAATTGCTGCTAACTTGTCCTGCTTCATTGTAAGATACCAATTGATTTAGTTTTATGACAACAGTTGTTCCATACTTTTCTGCAGAGAATTACCCCTTCCATAACCCACACTGGTTTTGTTTTCCCATGAGTATTTAAACATCTAAAGGACAAAAATCAGGCTACCTCTGCTTGGTATGTGAAGACCCTACATCAACAGTGGAATTGGATGCAGCAAGTCTCTGAACAGCAGCAGGCACAGTTAAAGAAGTAATGATAGGATCTGGAAAGGCAGTTTTCTTTCTGGTTCTAGCATTTCTGAAAACATTATTCATAGCTCCCTGCAAAAAAAAGAGAGAGCTATCCCCAAGGTGCCAGAATTTAAGAGCAAAGAAAAAAGCAGACGAGATCTGGAACGAGTAGTGAACAACTTAAAGGTTTGGACAAACAGTTCTACAAATATCTATGTACATACAGACATGTCAATGTGAATCCACCACAAGACTATTTATGACATACTTAGCAGAAACGTGGGTTCACCATAATTTGCTATACTGAATGCCTCTTTTTAAAGCGGCTTTGTATAAGTTTTTAATCTGTATACACTAACAAAGTCCTAATTGTATTTTGCACTTAAATAGTAAAAGAAACATGTAATGCTTAACATTTCTGCTAAACATCCTGTTGTGTTGTTTCAGTCTCTATCAAGAACAAAACCATTTACCCTCATCTGAAACGTACCGGGAATCATGTTGGATTCAACAATACTTGAAATATGCTAGATTTTTTTTTTAATATATCCCCAATACCTCCCTCCCCTTCCCCCAAAATAAGCACTAGTTCAGTCATAGCTTTTGACTTCAAATTAATTCAAGGAAGTCCTATAGCTTTTGCAATGAAATTAAAAAAAAAAAAAAAGAAATAAAAAAGAAATCAGACAACATAATTATAATGGTTCTTTCTTGCCTTAAAAGCTTAAGACATCTGCAAGTGACTGTCTTGATATATAATTCTATTGCCTCTCTAGTACATGTGCACTCAGTAAGATTAATTGCACTGCACTTCAGCCCAAACAACAGAGAAAATCTTGTTAGATCATCCATGCCAACTTGTTCTTATTAATATAACCACTTATATATACTATGCAGTTGCATTTGAAATGAGCTATCTTAATATTGCCCATGTGTCTGGACAGATATTTTTCATTTCTTTTTGCATAGTGCTATCCATTAAAGAGAGGTATTATACCAAGAGCAGAGACATCCAAAGGAAATAAAATTTCTGTGTCTTGGCACAGCCAACCATGTCAACACCAACCGAGCAAGACTCTTACCTGGCAAAGGACACCCTAAGATTTCCAATCTCATACAGATGCTACCTTCTTCATACCAGGACCGAGGGTTTATACGGATGTAGCGTGCAACCAGTGGCACTGGCAGCATATTGAGAACTGGGATCTCCTTCTCCCTATTTCCTTCAAAAATCTGTGTAGGCAACAAACATATAAAAACAGTATGATCATTTCTTCAAAAAGGCTTTTTACACCTTTGGTAACAGAATCAGATAAAGTCACCTGGTACAGCCCCAGGTCGATGGTGGCTCAGGCCAGAATTGCTCTTCAAAGAGCACAGTCCCTCTGTGCTCCTCAGAGAGGGGCAGAGGAGCCAGAGCTCCACACCCTCCCTCTAGTAATGGGCACCTCATGTACATGAGATGTCCCCAGGTAGCAAAGGACAGATGCTAACCCTTGTGCAGGACATGCAGTTAGCGACATTTCTCATCTCAGGTAAGACTACTACCAGGGTGCTATCCATATCCATAGGCAGACTCATGCAGATTTGCCATACAGAATATTCTGAGTCCATCTTCGTATTATATGATGTGCTCTTAAAGTTACATCAGGTTGGTGGGACTACAGAGATATTGCCTTTCACCCTTTTACTTATTAATTTGGCAAGTCAAAATCCCGATAGGCAGCCCCCCACCCCCCTCCCTTTTCACAAAACATCTGTTTTGTGATACTCACCACATCTCCAGATTCATTTCTGACAGCAGTCCATGCATGACTGTCATTGCTCACCAGTACTCTGTAAGAAGTCACCCAGTTACTCCTTGAAAAAGACAAAGCAGCAAAGTTATTTTTTTCCATAGATAACAGCGACTGCAAATTACATTGTAAAAAAGCTTGTAAGGTTGGAAACCCCACTTGGCACAGTCATACCAACACTTGGATTAAAAAAGTAACATGCAGATCTAGATTTAACAGATAATTAAGAAATGTTAATGCACAGAACAAAAAAATAAAATAAAATAATATTCTAGGATTCCAGGATGTGAGGGAATACTGCTCTCCTTTCCTTTTCGGGATAAATGGCTTATCTAGAACAGATATATTCACTCCAGCATTCAGAACTCTTATCTGTTCAGGCACAGAACACATTATTTCTGCTATTATCAGAGAAGACAGAAAAAAATAAAACCTCCCAAATGAGAAGTCTGAATTTTAAGCAGCAATTTTTTCATTCACTTGTTTTCTATTTACAAGCTGGTTCCATTCCTTTGTACAAGCATTAGTCCTTCACCTGGCACCAATATTGAATAGGCCATAGCTTGTGAACCAGAGCCTGCAGTCATTCCCGGTTTTATTAGCAGTAGGTTGGAACGCAGACATAACTCTGCCTCTTCATAGCAGTCTAATTGATCACAGTACTTGTGCATTACTGCAATATAACAAGATCAGTCTTTAATAGTTTGATCTTTCTAGTGGTCTGTTTCTTGATTTACAGGAAAATCCCCTTTAATCTCAAAAGTAAAATCTTCATTCATATTAAGATAATACCTTGTCTGTATTCATCCAAAGAGGAGTTAGAGGAGAAATAAATGGCTGCTTCCCCTATTTTGAGTGGAGGTTAATCAACATGGCTCATACACTGTCTAGGCATTTCCCATGGTAATGCGTATACTTCTATGGGGAAGGTAACAACCTGACTCTCCCATCATGAGTTTTTTTTCCTCCATAATAGATAGTTTCAACAGGCAGGGGCTTGGATGAGAGTCATGCCTCAGAGATATCTTTGTACTGTAAGAATAGTCCAGGATGTTTAAATCCAGTTTTCATGTATGCAGACTAGTCATCTGCAACCACCTGTCCTCTAGAGCAGTCACTCTTGAAAGCAGGCTCTTAGCTAAGCTACATATTAAAGTTACTGAGAGTGAAACCTGAGTAAGGAAAGCTCTTGAGATTAGAAAGAACAGGGGCAATAGGAGAAGTTGTGAGAGAAACAACACGTCGTATGGATCAGAGATACAGGAGGACCTGGAAGGACAGAACTTCTTGTTCAACCATACACATGCAACTATATGTACTTTTATTTCTTTTAAATAAGAAAAACATTCACAAGCTATTTATGAATGTTCACATATTGACTTAACTGTGCTTATGTTTAAAGGGACAAATTAGCCTTCATGTGTTCTATAGAAAGTATTCAGACTTCCAGTGGATGTATAAGGGCAAATTCAGCAACCACAGGATCAACACAACTTCACCCAGCTTTGTAAGAAAATACATTGATCCCCTAACTTCCTTTTGCAAAAAAAGAACGACCTTCAAATAACATTTGAGTCAAGGCATGGAAGCAGAAAACTTATGGCTTTAGATGTCCAACTCTTTCATTTTCTATCCCATTTGTATGAACAATTCATACTGAGGTCCAGACTTGAAATGACACAAAACTAAAGTGCTTAGTAGGATCTACTTCTGCATGCAATGTATTAGTACCCCAAAAAAGTCAGAGGGTAAATATGTGCTTTTGAAAGAACTGACTGAAATAATCCAACTGTTATACACTGGATCTGTACTTTGCAAACCTCTGACCATCCTTTTTAGATGAAAAGGTTTTGCACTTCATGTTATTTTAAATGGAAAAATATTGGCTACTGCCGAGCAGATTGAACTTTTTTATTGTACATAGCTTGTAATGAACACATAACTTCAACATTTGTTGAAAGACTTTAACAAGTTAGCAGCCCTTGAAAATACTTATTTTCTGCCTGTCAACAGAAGATCTCCTGGGGTAGAGGCTCCTCCTGAGGTAGCAGATCTGTGAAGTGCCATGCTGGCATCTCAAGTCTTTGTGGCTGTGAAAGAATATACAATAAGGTAGACAGTGATTCCAGTGCCCTACACAAGTTCCCAGCAACTCTTGAAAAGAACTTTACTCTCTTCCCTCAACTTTGGCAATAACATGGTGGTTGCACCAAAATATTTCACTTTCACTCACAAGCTGAAGGAAGGCAGATTTACATCTATCAAAGACAGAAAGGAAGAATTTCAGAAATGGCCAACATCAAACCTCCACGAAGAGAAAACAAATTTTGCAATTGAAAAATAAAGCAAGCTTAAGAGCAAGACTAACAGGTTTAAACAGGTGAGGAGAAAGGGGTGTACATATTCAGTGCACAACAGAATTATGGACATTTTCAAAAATCAGGATAAACGAGCAAAGAGTCAATGTTACAAACCAGAGGACACCATTATTTCTGAATACAGAACAACAAAACAACCACACAACTAACTGCATAAGTAAAATCAGGACAAACAATGCATCCATATTCATTACCTTACAGCTGAAAAAATATTCCAAGAGAATATCAAGACCACACAATAACAAGATAAAAATAGGCATTCTTTATAATTGAGAGCTTTGTAAGAAAGTCACAGCACTTATACATTTTTTTATTATTATTTTTTTAAAGAACCAGGTCAATTTACTGGCATAAGAAAATATGTTGTTGTTACACTAATGTTTCCCAGCTAGGACTTATTCACCATATTTTAATTTTCTCATTCCATACACTCACAAAAGTTCAAACTTCTCCTGAAGGAAAATGTATACTAATCAGTAGTACACATAATCCATCTTAAGTGATAACAAGTAACATGCTTTTCAGAGGCAGTCTGCCAATTAAAATACAAATGGGACTTCATCCAATCTTGTATGGCTGCATTATAGAAGGACTACAGAGGGTCATGGGAGGAGATAAATCAGCATGATGTATTAGGTCACACACCACAGACTTAACTGGGCTTGCCTGTAAGGAATAAACGTTGCTTTTGCATCTGTTGAGCTGTAGAATAAACAAGTCACAGGTGACCAGCTCCTTCTCCCACTGGCACTAAATAGCAAAAGTGCCTCTACAGGTTTAAGTTCCCCCTCCTTTTTTCCCCCTACACATCATAAGAAGGAAATAAAAAGCTTCTGCCACTTTTAAGGAGGTTGCTGTAAATTCAGTCTCCCCTCAAAAAAGGAGGTCTTCCGCCTTGAAATTGCATTCCTGGCTGAGTGTCTTTAAACCCCAGACACTTCTACAGATCCAGATCAGCAGAGCAATATTTACATGTTAAATCTTCCTGAAAGCTGCAGGTTTTCCATCCATGTGCAACAAGGGAGGTCTGATACTTCCAGGGAGCAGATCAATGCGTTGCACATGCTCGAATCAACAGCCAGCCTGTTTACAGCAAGCACAGTGCTTCCTGGAATTGAAGAGTTTAATTCTTACAGAGTGTCTGGTTTGTTTATGTGTACACAGACATGTAAAGCTTTCAGGGAAACCCGTCACAAAGAAAAGCCTTGTGCCAGAAGTAGTACTGAGGAATGTCATCTGCTTTGTTTTGTTAGTGACAAAAAGATTCATCTCATTGGGTTCTGGAGTTGCAGACACCAATTTCTGCAGCACATCACATGAAATGCTTTTTGGGCCCCATCAGCATTGAACAATAAAACCATCTAAGGAAACTTGAAAGATAAGTATAAAGTTTTACAGTACTTCGGATGTCCCTACAGTTGTTATAGAGAAGCTCTTCTGAATTCAGTCTATAAAACTTCCCTGGACCTTACTATTATATTCCTGAGACAAAATACACAGACACTTGTTACACAGTCAAGGAGACAGAATTCAGGGAAGAGACCTACACCAGCATTCAGAACAGAACAAATTAATTATCAAGGTTTTCTTGGTAGGAAGCTAGGCAATACAGAAGGTATAGGTTAACAGTATCTTTTCAAGCACTAAAAGTTACATCTAGTTCATTGTACTCTAGCACAAAGATGAGCTTAAGTGCTACCTACGTGATTTCCTCAGAATTTCATTTATGCTATAAAAAGATCACAAGATACAGATTTGACAGGAATCATTTGGATCCAGGTGTTTCCCATTAATAATCCTTTTTAAAAATTACACCAGCCTCATCTCTTCAAAAGAAATTTATTTGAAAAATCTCTTTATCTTTAGCCAAGATTAATCAACTTGTTTCAAAGAAAGTAAATACAAAAATCAAAACAATTCCAATTTGCTTACTGTAATGAAATTCTTAAAAGTTATTTTCTATAATTAGTTGATTTTCATCTGTGATGCATTGTCTTTAGATTATGCTTAAACGTGTTCAGTTTCCCGTGATGTATGGAAGTGTCCAGCTTATCCATTTCCATCCAAAAAACGCAAGCTGAGGGAAGCTTAAGCAACTGGCCTATGGACAGAGGTGAAACCTGAATCAAAGCAGAGGCTTGAGTGCAGATCTCCTACAGCCTTTGCAGGTACTGAGCTTAGGTAAGGACATCATGACAACAACAGAACATCTTTCTGCCTTATCTTCCTCAACATAATTCTCTTACTTCTTTATGTAAGAAACACTGATATCACAACACAGCATAGCACACAGACAGTGCTGAATGAGAAGCAGTGAAGAGATGCCAGGCAGTTTTGCTGCCTGACCTCTGGCAGGTGAGTACATTGAGACTGACTATTTGGATATGGTTTTATTTCATTTGAACAGGATCTGCTACATGCCTATTTTAAGGCCAGACTCCTCAAATATGGGAAGCTGAATAAGGAACAAGTAAAATTATCTCAGTCTCTAAGTATGCTTGTCCACATCACCAAATTGCCTCATGATTTAAGACAAATGAGGAAGGTTGGCAGGTGCCTGTCAGCAGAAGCTGGAGCCCACAGCAGCTGAGATGCTGGAGATGAGACTAGCAAACACTGGCAGAGTTCAGGCTAACACCATCTACAGTGGACCTGGCTCCAGCTGACCACATTATTTTTGCTGCTGTCAGGATAACCAGATTTATCTGCATTATAAAACCCCAGAAATAATAGAAAATAGAAACAGACGGGCAAACAGATTTGTATCCTCCAATAATGTATAAACTGACATTCTAAAGTGGTTGAAACAGAAATCTCTATAGAAAAAAAAGTTAGGCAAATTTTAGATTAATCTCTAATGATGCAACAGAATCAGCATGCTGGCAATTAAATGACTTTCTGCTTGAAAAAGCAATCTGTAGTCTCTTGCAAATAAATATAAAACCATTAATATAATCTAATAACATTCATGCAGATAACATTTTAAATCACCTACTACCCAACAGTTTCCAGAACAAACCAAGTCAAAAAATGCTCTGGCTAACCACAGGTAGCCCATCAAGTTTTACAAACTAATTAAAATAAATATGATTTAAGAGATGGAGCTTAAATAGCAAGCAAGGGTGTTTTTTTAATAATTGAAATCTTTTAATATTTAATTTTTGAAATTGCTTCTAGCTGACTTAAATGAATATACTACTGTGAAATCTGCTCTTCAGAGGCCTTGTGAAGAAAAGCTCAGGGCCAGAATTTCATTTGCAATGGATGAATTAAGCATGAATTTTTTCAAAAGCTCCCTTCTCAAGCGAGTAGGAACTGGGAACATTTCTCACTCAATGGTTGCTACTTACTGCTGAGTTTGAGATTTTTTCTCTGATTTTCTAACCTTCCTTGAAAATCCAGTTTCCTGTTGCTGTTTCACATTCGGACTGTAACAAAACCTGAGGGTCCCAGGCCTCTTGTGTGGGGTCAAAAACATTCTCTGCCCCTAAGATTTTACAGTCTTAACACCTACCATTCACAGGCCCCTCCTCACAAAGCGATCTGCATGCATTTGAAATCCTTCCGACACCAGACCTTTCCCCTTTCATATCTTTTATACCCGCTAAACACAATCAAGGTGTTATTCCTTTTATTTTAAACCTTCCTTTGATATTTCACATTGTCCCTTTCTTTTTTGTGCCCACCACACCTTTTCATATTGATTATATACTTGAGATAAATCCAAACTATACAGCCACTGCCACATCATGCATTTTTGTCTCCTGCTTGTGAATATTAAATTAACGGAAAATAAAAAGCTCTGACAGTAACCAGCAAATATTGCCATTTGTGTGAACAGCTTTGAGCATATTTAAAGCAATGCTGAAAGGCTCATGCCTACCAAGTGCACACAATACCACAACCAAGTACAGCTCAGTGTGTGCAAAAGGGACACTGGCTTGGGAAGGATGCTCAGGTGGAAGGGAAAGCAGCAGCTGCCAGACAGCCATTCAGTAACTCCCCTGTGGTCACTCTCATTGCAATGAGTTCACATTTTGAATATATATATTGAATATATTATAATATAATATATATAATATAATATATATTGATATATTGAATATAAATATATCTTTGAATATTTATCATATATATATATCTTTGAATTCACATTCAAAGATATAAAAATCAAAGCTGTGAATGATAAACAGGTTTAAACAGTTGCCTGTATCCTATCTGGTTGCCTGTATCCTTTTCCTGTTTCAGCCCATTTGATTTAAAGCTTCCCAGTCTGGTTCCTTACACGGGAGTTAAGCTTTCCTTCATCTTCTGGACACCCCCAGAAGCCTCATTGCAGAACAGGTTCTCTCCACGCAACATTGCCCTTTCCAAGAGCCAAGTGGTGGCTAACCAGCCAGGAGCACTCCTCATGGGGATGGCAGTGACCCAGCCTCTGCACCATGAGTCACAAAGTCCCCAGCAAAGCAGTCATAACTGGAGCGCGAATACCGTGACAAATCATACCCACAGCAGAATGTCAGCAGTTCTGACATTCTTGTCAAGCAGAGTTGCAAAAGCATAAGTACATTTCTGGGTACACTTCTGCAGACCTCCACCCACGCAGGGTCACTGGAGGTGGTCACAGAGCAGCTCCTGAACTTCAGGAGCAGACAGTGAGCATCTGTGAGAAGCACTGGGCTGCGTGCTGCACCTTGCACAGGGCACAAGGACCGAGGAGGAAAGTAAACCTAGCACAGGGAGTGAAGATAAATAGATAGATGGAGAGCACTTGAGGCTGAAGATGCCAAAAGCTGACTGCCTGGGTACCACAATACAAAACCCAAGATATAGTTCCACCAAGCCAGAGTTAATGAAAATATAGCTTATTAACAAAGCCAGTGATAAACACCACTATAGTAGGTAACTAATGACATTGATGTATTGAGGAAGCTTTTTCTACACTGAATCCAGACTGTTGCATAACTCCCATCCTATATTTGATATGATTTCAGTGGATTTGGAGCAATTCACTCAGTGAGAGTGACTTCAGTGAGGATGTAATAATCTCTGCAATCCTGTCACCCAGTCAGGGCAAACAACAGCTCACACTGATTTAATGCACCGTAACAGTACATGTCAGTACACAGCAGCTGCTTTTTTATTACAGGACTTGGATAAAACATTGAGACATTTTCATTGAATTTGCTGAAGTCTTTAATCAGGGTCTGTTTTAGCAACCTCTGCATGGTGACAACATATTGCTTTGAAAGACAATGCCAACCATGGCTGTTGTTCTTGGGAACTGGACTGTATTTACAATTATCCCACGATGCTTTCAAAAGCAGCATTGTGCCTTTTTATCTTTTGCCCCTTCTTCCCATGTACAGTGCAAAATTGTTTTCTTAGATATCTGTAGCAACAACTTAAATACCAATGAGTATCCACTATGTTGACCCAAATGCTACTGTGGCTCCACTGGGATATCACTGCTTAATTCCTGATTATTGTAATACTAGAGACACTGATGTTACTTTCTCTCCATGAAGATAAAGTTACTATTTCTAAGACTATAACAGGCCACTGAACTGGAAAGGAAGCAAGAAATTCTACCTTCCTGCAAGCAAGGAAGTTTATTAACTTGCAATCCTCTCATGAAGACTGCCTATAAAAGTAAATCTCAGTTCTTGAGGAAATGTCAGTGAATACAGAAGTTAGGAAGTGGGACAGCAGATTTAGCTTGTGAGTAAAGAAAAAGCAGAACAGTGCACCACCCAAATTAGAAGTAAACTGTACTGACTTGAGTTTATCCTGAATTATATATCTAGAAATTACCGTTTGCTACAGACCTACTGTTCCCTAGGGACAGTTTGTCAAAAGAGATACTGGGGATCATGTTGGGTTGCACTGCATGTAGAACAGCCTGAGAACATGCTATAGGAAACTGCAAATTATTCCCCTATCCAAAGATTTAGTACTTGTAGTTAGAAAGAATGTGATCAGATACAAATAAATAAATTCTGCTGGATATTTGCTATCCTACATTGTATCACAAGGACAACAAACAAATGGCTCAGTAGGGTCAGTGTAATGGTGTCTATACTACCTTGTAGTTAAAGTGTATCTCCAACAGCAATGAACAATAGTGGGCAGTTTAGAGGTGGGTCAGAACTATGATCCTGTGTCCAGATCAGGTCTCCCAGGATACGTCAGCCACCTGACAGCTCTAAAAAGCTGGCCAGGATGGTTAAACATAAGTTACAATATTGAGCAAGTGTGGTCCTAAATAAATTCAGGAAGTGTTGGAAAGAAATGTGTCCATTTAAGTGACTTTCTTATTCTATTGAAAAATTGTTTCATACATTTTTACATCTTTACATACTAATAAGGACTAAGTTGTGCCCTGAAGAAATTATATAATGGATGAGGTCCATGGTCTGAGGTTCAAATCTTCATGCTCTGCGAGACTATCATGTTTTACAGGAGCAACAGAATGGGATACCAGGTCTTCAGGAGAGGTATCAGGTAAGTTGTGTAAACTAGGAATCATCCCAGTCTTACAGCAAGGCACACAGACTAACCTCTACCCAAATCAGACTTGGAGATTTGTCACATCTCCATTTGTTTCCTTAAATTTAAAAAAAAGTTTTGTTGTTGTTTTCCAAACCACTTTCAATATTTTCATAAAACAAGTTCTTAAACTTATTTGGAAACAAGTATTTTGAATTTCACCTGCAAAATTCCAGAAATTTGCTTTAGAATTTGAGTATTCCGCAGATGCTTTCACCCATAATTTTTTCACGTTGTCGTTGTTATTTCGTGACATGCAGTATTAGCACATAATTTAACATTTGAAAGATTAATTTTAATAAAATGCACGGATACTTCATAACTGAAATATTGCATCAAATTCTCTAATATCAAAACATCATCTGCATTGAAACACTCTGAAGCATTATATTAAAAGTACACATTGAGTCTATTTAGACTTTTTTCTTGATACAAGAGATGGTGTTGAGTTATCAAGATTGTTTGGGTTGTGGGAAACATGTTTCCTATGTTTTTTAGATTCTTGCCAAACTGCTAAGAGTGATTAATATTTTCTTTCCCTCCGTCAAAAGAGTACATATTTTAAACTATCACATCATTGTTTTAAACATGGCACAATTCCACAGTGATGCTTCCAGTGTCCCACTCAGCCTTGAACAGTTGTTTAAAGACACAGTTCAAAAAAGTCAGAGATGTATTGGCAGAAATGGAGAATTATACACTATATTTCTCTCCCAAATATTCATCCGTAAACCCTCTGGTAGCCCAGTTCAATCTTATCTGCTGGCATTGTCACTCTCTAAGAGGAGGATGTCCCAGGAATTTCTAAGAGATTACATCACTCACACAACTTCTCTGAAGGCAAACAAAACAGTTCTGTAAAGAGATATCAATAACATCCTTCTATTAACTATGGGATATTCATAGTGAAACAGCATGGTAACAGCCAACAGACACTGAACACCAAATATACTCAGTTCATAGGAAGGAACTGATGTTCTGCTCAATTTCACGGTGTTAGATCTTATTTATACTGGCCCACACTAGTAACACTAGTTAGTTTCAGATGTCATCAATATACAGTCAGAAAGGAGCCCTGTTTCTTGTAGCTGTTGCCCACTACCTCAGAAAAACAACATCTGCATATCTTCTGGAGAGTCTAGCCAGTGTTTGCTACTTACAGTGTTAAAAGAGTGCTTTGCCATTTTGGGTTTCTCAGGAACGACTGAGGTGCCTGAATAGCTACAGCTATTGAGTCCACATGCTTGCTTTGACTGGTAAAAGGAAAGACTCCTCAAATTCAGGAGTTTTCATTCAAAGGCTGTTTCTGCTTATTACAGGAGGGAAAGAGAAAAGCGGAAAGATTTGCTTCCAAGTTACTGTCACAGAATTTGCAGCCACGCAGTTCAAGTACAGCATTTGACTTAGAAGTGTTTTTCCTCTATAAAGGAAATGATTAAACAATTCAAATATTCATTACTAACCAAGCATGGTTTCCTTCTTTCCCTAGTCAGGTCACATGTGCTTTCAGGAGCTGTTTCCACACCTTGGCCTCTTCCTCCTCAGGGCTCTCATGTCTCAAGCTCAGGCCCAAGAACCCCGGGAAGGCAAGCAGAGCCACATCCCGCAGGGGGAGGTGGACAATAAAAAACAACTTTCCAAGTGAGACTGGGAGAGGAATAACTGAGGTGAAGCAGTTCCTGCCCACATAAAAACAGTGACAACCCCATGTATTTTTGTGTTCTTTGCATTATACCAATCATAACCTTCATTTCATCAATATCCTCCAAAGTTTTAAAACCAAGAAGCAAGGCTGATGCAAAGAAACCATCACTCTTCGGGTGGAGTGGGCCATAAGCAAAGCCAGACAGCAGTTGCCAGAGCTTATATAAAAGTAGAGGATTGTTCGCACCACCAGTAAACTAACTTTGGCTACAGCATCAGAAACACCAGCAGAATCAAAGGCCATACTCCTAATTGCAGCCTTGCAATGAGAAGCAGTTACTTGCTGCAGCATTCAGCTGGGTGTCCTCACCTGTCTTTCCTTGTTATTTTACACAACCTCATTAAATCAGCAGCAGGAAGCTAAAGGGACCAGGAAAGGAGTGAATTGGATCTAGGCAGAAGCTCAGAGAGGATTTTAAGTGAAAATTTCCATTTTGTTAAAGTTTCCTTGTTCAATATGAAGAGAAAAAATTGCTTTTCTCATTCTTTATCAGCATCACATAATAGCATTGGTGAACCTAAGACATATCCTAGCGCCTTGACTTTTATATAATGCTGGGAAAGTCTCCAAGGCTTAAATAAAATCTTACCTTGGCTCCCAAGCCTGGCAGGTTTTTGCTTCTAATACAACACAGAAGAGAGGGCTGTTTTCTAGCTCTTCTACCTGAAATAAGCTTATTTTCCAATATATGTTTCTACTAGCTACAAATGCACTATATTCCTTTCACGTAACTTCATGAAGTTGGGAAGGTGCCTCAGGTAACATAATGGAATCTTTTTGTACAAACTATCATAAACACTTTTTTGATACCATCACAGCCAGTAGCTAAATGTAAGAGAAAGAAAATGAATCTCCTTCATATCTAGTGCCCATTGTAGCAGAACAGCCACAAAAGAACTTGCCCACACCAGTAGAAGTGCCACCAGCCTGCTTCTCCTCAACTGGCTTACAAAAGAAATTCACTACATGCAACCAAGAGTCACAAGTACCAAAGCTTTCAGCAGAGCCCCTGAATTCCACTCTAATACAAACTCTGCTCCACGCTCTCTAGGATCTCTCTATTGATGTTCATTTTCTTTGTTCAGCTCCTGCCCACACCAGGGTTTCACGGTTCTTCCTTTCCTCTCAGTTCCTTGACCGCTGGAGGAGTTGGGGAAGGAAATTACACTGAGATCGTCTTTCAGATACAGCAGTATAACTAATTCTAAACACAGCCCGTCATCACCCTGGGTACTACCCTCCCAAATGCTGAGAAACTGGAAACCCTAGGACAGCACTTTGGTCTGGATGAGGGCTCCACATACCAACCTAAACTCTATTGAAAATATGAATATCAATTTCGGTATCCCTATGAGTACCAAGTTATTTTTGAAATCTAATGTCTTATACACATAAGAACATACATAAACTAAACTTGTTTCATCTGTTTTATCTAGTGAAGGGAAGGAGAATGTGAGTTGGACTCCAAGGAAGCCACTCCCACAGCCAAAGCTAGATCAGCAGAAACCAGGTTAGATGGAGGCCTCCATCTTGTCAGATCCTGACAAGAGAAGCCCTGTTTTCCAGGAAGCTAGTCCAGCTGAACCCATCTTTGCTCCTGCAAGGCAGAAGTGCATTTTTTCCCCTGCAAACCTGAGTAACAACCCCGGAGGAGCCTGGACCTGTTCTCCCAGCACCAACACCACTCCTCCTGCCCACCAAATCTTCATGAAGGAGAGGGTGAAAACAAGAGGGAAAAAAACACAACACCTCCCTCCCGAATAAAAACAAACAGGCAGTGAACAACAACTATAAATAGAGCATCAAGTCCAGCTGTAAACTGACAATACAGCTGAACTGAAAATAGCAATACAATACGATGAAGGAGTGCAACAGTGGTGTTGATGGGAACAGCAATGTCAAGAGTATGAATATAGAAAAGAATAAGACTTTTCTATAGTAATTATCTAACACAGAACAATGTGGAATAAATATAGAAACCCTATTGCCAAAAAGGCTCCCACACCAATGCTAAAAAATAAAATCAAAAAATTAAACTGCAGAAGTAAAAATGTATCTTTTTTCTTAACTGAAGTGATATATATATATATATATATATATATATATATATTTGATTTGCCTTTTATTATATGGCACACCAATTTTCTTAACGCAAGAGCTGACCAGAACCAGTCTAATGCTATGCATCTCTTGCATACTTAGTCAAAAAGATCTCGCAGCATGAGCAGGGTTATAGGGTCGTTTACTCACATAATGTTGTTAAACCCAACAAGAAGTTAATTGAAAGTGAATTGAAGAAAATAAGCCTTCACCTTCAGTTCCTGTTTATGCCAGCTGATTGCTATATTCCTATACCAAGAATAATTTTCACCTGATTGACATTAGTTATATTATAGAGTAACCTGGGTACCTACAGTCAGAAGCAGATTACAAAGAAACGCACACAGCTCTGTGCAAAATTTTTTTTTCCTACTGCAATATGTTCAGTACATAACATGAAAAACAACCTGAAAGCTCACAAATGCTAAGTAGACAACACCATGGGAATAAATGTGTAAGACCCAGGCTACAGGTAGCTGGATTCCCCCTTCAACAAGGGAACAAGACAGCTGCCTTACTCATGGCAAGCACTCTTTCCTAAAACCTTCATAGCAAGCAGGCTCAAATTGCATCGAGTCATCTGACCATCCATAAACTCAGCACTGAATGATTGCTACAAAAATACTGCAGTCATCATCAACACATTCTGTGGGTTTTGGTTATATTATAATTCCTCCTTAGAGCAAAAATATAGGGATATAGAGAATTGTTTTAACTGTTCATTTAAGAGTCATGTTTTAGAGTTTCACCAATTATTCCTTAGTATGATAAACTAATCAAGCTAAATACTGGTGAAGAACTAGGAAGGTTAACACAAGCAAATTCAACAAGGTGAGTATAAAAGCATATAACCAGAGGGAATCATGTTGCTTCCTTTACCAGATGTGAATAATGACTATAGACATCTGCTACCTTTAAATTTGTGTTTTATGCCATACATAAACACTTTGCCTTTTAATGTTCCTCCATTCAGTACTTGACTTCATACATCATCTTCACTCATTTATTTTCTTGAGAAAAGAAAACACACCTCAACATGTACTCCTTGGTTTGAAAGCTCAGATCTCAGTGAGGAAAACCACAATGTACTTACGACCAGAGAGAATTTCTTCCCTGTGTGATGACTCCAGTGAATTTTGTTAGCCTTCGAGCATCTACTTCAATCCACTGAAATGGGTCATTTCTTCCTGCACACCAAGCACCATCATAAAAATCATTTTCGTTAACACCTGCCTGAAAAGAAGGCAAAACTGTCGTCATAAATCAGAACCAAGAAACGAAAGGTCTTACACAGGAAAAAGGAAAGAAAACCTGAAGTCATCATTCATTTCATTTTCTCCTTTGGCTCCATTTTAAGACCCCTGAGACTGTCATTCTCCACAGCTACATGGAGAGACCAAAATATTTTCTTACTCAAAGGCAGGGAGAAAGAGTTTTGCAAGTCCCTTCAAAAACTAAGAACCATTAAATATAAATTTAACTTAGAGAGCACAAACAGAACTTCAGTTCAGTCCACCTGTCTGTGCCTGTGGCATAACAGATCCTTTATCCAGAAGAAATTAGCCACATGGTCTTCAGAGTTATGAAATTCCTAAAAAAGAACAAAAAAAGCAGCAACAAAAAAAAACAGCTCCACTCCATTTCAATAATGGCAAGTGAAGGAGCAACCTCTTTGTCCCACAGAAGAAGCAATGGAGCATGCATGGCATATGAAAGCTGTAATACTGTTTTCCACCAGTTATCATTCCGGGAATTATTTCATTTTTCATCAGAGATTTTTAGGCCTTAGAGCAAATTAATGTCAAAGGTTAAGGACTCAGGAATGCCCAGTTCCCTGGGATATTCCAACTTGCATACCAATTTATACCCTAATTTATGCTGGTAATAAACATCCCAAATACACCCCTTCTCAACATTTTCATAGGAGAAATAGCTGAAAGATATTTTGTGTATTCTAAACACACAAGAAATAACACTCAAAGAAACATGTCATCTGAGGTCTTCAGATATTTATCTTGTTGCTAAAGCCCAGGAAATGTTCTGCACTAAGCTGGTTACTGTCAGAGAAAGCACAGAAGCTTCTCCATATGGTTCTCAGAGACTACACTTATTTTTGTTATATCATCTGTGTTTAACATGGATTTATCATTGCCATCCATGTAACTCCAAGAAAGGATATACTTAAATATTTCCCAAAGAGAAATGAAGAAAATGGAAAACTTTGTAAATTTTCATAGACACTTTAAGCTCTGTTGTACAGTTATTTTATATTGCAATTGAAATTACATTCGTAGCTGGGTTACAGTGGCAGAGGCTGACAAGTCTTTCTCCATCTTTACATACAGTTTCTACCTAAATGGGTGTTGGAGTAGTCTAATTTGAAAAAAGGGGATGCAAATGTCAACCTCTCTTTCCCTAGTCTGAGCCTGGTAGCATCTGAAGGAAGCAAGGCAAAACAGATTCATTTCCTAAATTTTCTCACTTTCTCTGTATTCAAACCTGAGATAGGGCAGCTTCAAATTTATTAGTTTGCCTGCATTTTCCAAATTTACATGGAGCCACCTGATTTTATACTCAAATTCCAATATTTTAAATGTGAAGCTCACATACAGTGAGCACACTTCCACATACAGTGGAAGTGCAAGGTACAGAGAGGAACACTATTAACAATGGAATATAAATTCTTCAAGGAGACATGAATAATGGGAAATGAGAATAAATATAGTAACAGCCTTAGTTGTAACCTTTTTCAGGAAAATATTTCAAGGCATTTTAAAGTAAGATGGAACTTGAAGTAGTCTTAGGGTTTAAAATCAACACTTGCCAGGAAGCATTAAAATCTGCAGAGCACCTTGAACCAGCATCATGCTAATCCCTGATGAAATTCCACTAATTTCTGCAGAACAAAAGCCCATATCTCAGTGTTTCAGCTGGGAATCTTGGTCCTCAGACTGAGGTTGCTGTGCATTAATTAGCACGATGCTCATCAGGTCATAAACCTCTCCTCTGCATTACAGAGAGAAGGAAAGAGAGGAGAAAGAAGAGCTTATTTACAAAACAAACAAGCCAAAACAAAAAACAAGAACATCACATCAACAAAAAACACTAAATTACATATTCATGTCTTTACTCTTTCAACTGGACTTAATTAAAAGCTAAACACATATTTAAATTGTAAGCATACCCTTTAGACTCTCCAGATTAGATTTACAATTACGTACATCTTAAAAAACCTTACCTTAAATTGGGCCAAATATTAAGCATTAAAAAAATAAAAAAACAACACTTTGTTGCTTCTCCTTCCTGCACTTGTTTCCTGATGTCAGCTTCTCCAAAGCTAAAATAATATTTTCACTAGGTTAAAAAGAAGCAGGTGTCTGTGTGTAGCTATCACTAAGTAATACTTGAAATGGGATTTAATCAATGAGTAGTCATTATTAGAAATATTTCTAAAGGGAAATTATCCTAAGGAATTTGTGTTAAGGTTTCTCTTTTAGAATTTTAATTCTTTTTTCTTCCCCTCAAGGAAGAGGAAATTTTGAATTTGTCCTATAAACACTTCAAAATATTTTTGAGGTTATAAGGTTTTTATAACAATCAAACATGTAGTTTAAATTGCTGTTAAATTTAATTGGAAACCTTTCATTCCTGAAAGATGAGAACAATTATCATCAGATATTAATCAAAGAATATAGATCAAGCTACCTTGTCTCAGTGAGATGTTTACTTGAATTTATAAATCATGCATTAAATTAACAAAGTGAATGAATTCAAGTTATGACAACTTAAAAAAAGCTTTGCATTTTTAACACTTCTTCATAAATAGGAGAGTGAAGAAGCTAATGGAAAAAACATGCAAACAAACAAACACCACACACAAAAAAACAAAACACAAAAATACCCCCATGATCTTTCTAAACAAAGATCTCAGACCAAAAAATGAAGGGTAAAAACCATATTTAAACTGGCACTGGATTGAAGGTCCTTTAGCCCAATGCCCTGCAGCTCTGCAGGGAGGGCACAAAGCTGTAGCAGTACAGAGGTGGAGGCCTTTTTCTGCACAATAAATGAAAAAGAAACCTCTGTCACAGAACAGGCAGAAGCATTGTTCTAACCAGCAGGTGAACATAGGAGGAGACAAGTACAGCCACAAGATCCTGGAAGACAAGACACCAAAAGAAGGAAACCCAGCCTGAGCCAAGCCTCTCATAGTTTCAGGAAGGAAGAACTGACTGCTTCCTTGCTCCTGCTCGCTTCCCAGCGGGAGACTGTTCCTTCAGCTCCTACTGGAGGCTCTGGACAATAGGAAGAGCAACACCCAGAGGTAAAATACTCTTCTCTATTTTCTTTAAGGTGGTGTTATTGATGACAACGGTACACTGGGCTCCCAATCTGAAGCAGTATGGTCATTCTTGTACTTAAATAAACTGGACTTTAGTGTTACCACGGAAAATGAGAAACCACAGCCAACAAAGAATTCATGATGCAAATATGCATCACAGTCCTTGATATATATAATTGATTTTATATCGCTGTATAGACATTGTAATAAAATAATTAAACATTCCTATAGGATTAATCCAAATATCATCTATATATCTTTGTGTGTTCATTAGTGTTTTCCTTCCTTTTTTCTAACAGGAAGCATGAAGTGAAGAAACAGAATACCATACTCAGCTCTCAACAGGAATTCAACCCGAAGCCTGCAGGTGAGGCCTCGCACGCACCCAACCTGCCATACCCGCACATTGGCTTGGAAAGGAAGAGCTTCTTCCTGCTCTGTGCTGCCCACAGGCCCATACCGCTCACCTCACGCTGCCTCTACTACTTCTGTGGTTGCAAATCACCTTACTGAGCACACTGACAAAAATTAATCCATGAAAACATGCAAGGGGAGATGAAGAAACTTTCTTCCCCTGGAGAAATTCACAGAGCTATTTCTGCAGAAGCGCTGCAAGAAGCTGAAGGAAAGGCAAGCCCTTGCAGAGAAGAATTTTATCCAAGAGTGGTGCCACCTCCCAGCAGCTGCCCACCATTACCCTGCAGTGGGCAGCAGGTGAAATTACACCACTGATTAGAGCTCATCCTTCTCAGTCTCAGTCTTACTTCATTAGCAGACAATTCCCTTTAGCCGGAGAAAAAATCTACTGAAGGGTCTAATAATAAAAGGTAACAAATGAAATAATCTTTAGGCATTTTTATTGCTGACTTGGTGCTAGTATCCTCTTTATGAGTTTGAACTTTAAATGTGCTTTCTCGTGCAAAAGCACCGTTTTTACATCGGAAAGGATTTTAATTCAGAAAGTAGCACTCCTGAAGTTGAAAACATAAACACAAGAAGTAGGAAAATAGAATTTGGTCCTACAAAGCACCTAAGCACATCTTTAATGCTAAATAAAAGCAGCTAAACAATTCTGAAGCTAGTAGCTTATGAATTGCAGATTTTTTTTTTTTTTGCAGCATAATCATTGCTTTTGAAAAGCTGCCTCAGGGCAAGTGCTTCACTTAGAACTACACACTTTCAATTAACTGCTGTCATTAACTACAGGCAAATGACAAAAAAAAAAAAAAGAAAAAAGTAAAAGAGTAACACAGGTGCATTGCTGAGTACCTGGGGTGATTTTCTGCAGCTGGGAGGGGAGTAGCTCTGGGCTGCTGCCATCTCTGCTTACACATTGAGGTCTGTGTGGATTTGTACCCTCACCACACAAAGTTTGGAGCGTTTTGTAACCCAGGAAACAAGCCCCAGAACTTTAAGGGTTATCTGTCAACGTTATTCACTGCTCTAATTCTAGCATTTCCCCTTCATTTGAATTACATGAGCTGACAAAGTAGTCAGAACCAATAACCATCCATCGGCTCTCTTTATACAGTCATACAACCTGAAGCCGTTCTCCCACTTAGAAGCAAAATTGATGTTACCTGAATATTAAGCCTTCCTCTGTGGGCCCCAAGGCCATATCGCTTTGCTGTAGAGGCATGGAGCTGGAAGTCAGTAATTTTTAATGTCTCTAGACCAAGTGGAGGACAATCTACAAAACAAAAGATTTATAAAAAAATATTTTTTATTTTTTAAAAAGCAAACCATAAACAAGTATTCCAAGTTTCTTGATCTCACTTGTGCCAAACTGGCCAGGGCTCTCAACAAGCACAGCATCAGTGAAGTCGATGAGAAATGGCAGCTCTCATAAAATCAATGAAGCAATGCTGATTTATGCCAGTTGAGAATCTGGCTTTTTGTGGTTGTCAAAAAGTTATTACTGCTTGCTATATGTTCACAGATATGCAGAGTAATTCCTGTCAAGTGCCTCTCAGTATAAAATGCCAGTAAAATGGCCTTTTATTTTTCTGTCTTTTGGCATTTTCTGTTTCATCTCTTGTTTTGATTTTCCCCCTGTACTCATTCCAAGCTACTGTATGAAGTTATGGTTCTAATTAAAATCTGTTCTGGAAACTTCAATCACAGTCACTCACATTGCACAACAGCGTCTGTTACAGAGGGCTGGGTGGCTGGACTGCTGAACTCTGCAGAGGTAATAACTGAGCACTGTCCAGGTTTCAGTTGGGATAGAGTTAATCTTCCTCCTAGTAGTTGGCATGGTGCTGTGTTTTGGATTTAGGATGAGAGTAATGCTGATAGCACACCAGTGTTGTAGTTTCAGATCGGTGCTTGCACAGAGCCAAGGACTTTTCTGCTTCTCCTGGTGCCCTGCCAGTGAGGAGGCTGGGGGTCCACCAGGAGCTGGGAGGGGACACAGCCAGGATAGCTGGCCCAGGCTGGCTAAAGGGACATCCGATACCATGTGGTGTCATGCTGAACAATAAATATGGGAAAATTGACTGGGGTGGGGGATGCTGCTTGGGGATGGGATGGGCATCAGTCAGTGGGTGGTGAGCTGTTGCACTGTGCATCACGTGTTTTGTATACTCCTTTATCATAATAATAATTATTATTTTCCCTTTCATTTCTGCCCTATTAAACTGTCTTTATCTCAACCCACAAGCTTCTCCCCCTCAGATTTCTCCCCCATCCCACTGGGTAGTCTGAGGCAGTGAATGAGCATCTGTGTGGTGCTTAGCTGCCTGCCAGGTTAAAGCACAACAAGCACAAAGAGGGCAATTCTGAAACAAGGGGACATCTCTCTAAGCTCCAAACTTCACAGAGCTTTGAAGATTGAAAAGCAGATGCCATTACTTTAACAGTGAGCAAGTTACAGCCTGAAGCTCTGGCTTTTGAAGACAAGACATTGGAAAGAGCCTACTTCATTATTGTCATAAAAAACATTGTGGTCTAAGATGAGTCCAGCCACCAGTGTTTGAGTCCCTCACAGTCCTCAGACCTGGAAATAATATGGCCGGGTTGGGAAGACGCACCCTCAGTGTTTCACAGGAGGTGAACAAAACCACAGAGAAGCATTTGGGGAGCATATAGATGGTACAACAGAGCACAACTTAGAGATCCCAAAGTCAGCACCAACTGGGATTGGAAAGTCTATGTAGGGCAGAGGCAGAAACTGTGCCACACTTACTATTTAGCTGTGTCTGACTCTCACATGCAGATTTTATTGCTGTGCACAAACTGACAAAATATATATGAGATATCCTATGCTCCTCATCAGCTCATAACAACATAAAATCCCTCAGGAAAAATATTACATGCTGTTTATTTGTGCTAGTTCTTCTTTGCTTATCCTTAGAAAAGTTCTTACAGAAATCCAGGGCCAAAGTTTTATGTCTTTATCAGAGGCAGTAAAGAAAAATGTTAAGTACTAATGTATTTTCTGAAGTACCATGATCTTAGTATTACACAAGAGACAAAATGTAGACAGTTCCTCATTCTGAAGAGCTTTCAATCTAATTATCCAAAACAGAGGAGACAGTATTTATAAGGAAATCCAGAGGACAGAGCAGCTCAGAGGATTTTTGTTTCATTGGCAGATTGTTTTAATTGCATTTCCTTACAGAGCACTTCATCTTTCATTGCACTCTAACTGGAAGAAGTCTCGGGCTCTGACAGATCTCCACCAGCAGTAGATTACTTAGCTGAGAACTGCTTGCCCCCCTTTAACAAGTTCAGTCCTCAAGACAGGTTTGGAAATCAATCTCATGGGGTAATCCCAAATAATCTTTTCCATTTCAGTGTCTTTTTGTCTGCAAATACACTCTAAGCGCTCAGGCACTCAACCACTACGAAGAAGTATCAAAAGCAAGATGCTTTGTCATACTCAGTTCAGAAAAGATCATTTAGCTCTATGCTTATACCACACCTAACTGAAGGCTAGGGGGACAATATTTAGGTACTGCTAGAAGTTAATAAAGTAGAAGATTTCCCACAAAGCAAATAGCAAAGGATCCAGTGAAGCTTGGCCTCTTCCAGATTGCGTTTCACAGCCCAGTTCTCTGTTATCAAATATCTCCCTATCGCTCATAACCACACAATCTGCAGCCCCGTTTTCCTCAGCAGGGGTATTAGCACAATTGCTGTCTTCCATAAAAAGACCTATTTTCATGAAACCCATAGGAAACTTGCTATTTTTGAGCCTGGCAGCTGCCTGCCAGAGCTGGCTGGAGTTACCCAGCCCACTCAGACATTCCTGGAGTGACGTGCACTTGCCAGTGTACGTACAAACAACCGGATTTGATTTTATTCAGCAGACTGAAATGTTCCTAATTTACTATGAAACTGCAATATTCTGGGGTTGCCTGTGGATTTCAAGCAATGTTTCTTAAACTGCAGGATGGGCTATTTACAGGCTGCAAAAAACCTGCCTGCATATATTTGTGTGTATTATCTCCATTTTTAGAGAAACTGAAGCGCAATAATAGTTTATATGGATCAAGAATGTTCATATGGATCTCAGTTAAACATGTCTGACTGCTCATTATTTTTTAAGGATAAGTTATTTGTATTGTCTGTGAATGCCTCAGATTAACCGGCCAGTATTCCAAAATGCTCAATTTGACAGGAGTTATCAATGGAAACAAGACTGGCTCTAAGACCTGGCAGGAGCTATCTATGGTACACAATATAGATACTTTTGATAAAAATTATGTAATGTGTTGTTAACAATACACTGTCCTTTCTTCATGTTGTCAAGCTTTACAATATATCAGGCGAAATCATTAGGATATTTACCACCTATTCAATAATATCCAGGAATTTATTTTTTACTGTTTTTCATGTAAATTAGTAGCAGAGCACCTAATGTGCTTTCTCAGGAAGTGAATTAGACTAAGCTGTCACTTCACTAATTTACCAAATCACTTAAGGGTTGGATTTTTTGTGTGTGTGTGATTTCTTTTTTTAAACTTGGTAAGAAAAATGAAGGATTTTGCTCTAGCACTTGACTGAAAATTAATGAAAAAAAGATGAGGACGTATGAGGAGCAGCTGAGGGAACTGGGGCTATTTAGTCTGGAGAAAAGGAGGCTCAGGGGGAGACCTCATTTGTCTCTGAAAGGAGGTTGCAGCAAGGAGGTTGCTAGTATCTCTTCTCAGATGACAAGCGATAGGACTTGAGGCAACAGCTTCAAGTTGTGCCTGGAGAGGCTTAGATTGAATATGAGGAAGAATTTCTTCATGGAAAAGAGTGATTAGGTGTGGGAACGGGCATGGAATTGGTGAAGTAGCCATCCCTGGAGGTATTTAAGAGACCTGCAGATGTGATGTTTTGAGACATGGACTTGTAATGTTAGTGGTGGAAATGATGATCTTAAGGGTGTTTTCCAACTAAAATGATTCCATGATTTTATGATTCCCTTCTCCGTTGGCCCCTCTTTCTCCAGTGACTATACTGGTGACAACCAGGAACAGAGCAGCAGGATTGTCCATAAAAGACCATTGACTTTTGGGTATTTCCATCTCTGCAGCTCTGCACAGGGATGGTATTTTTGAAGTGATCAAGCCCATTCTTTTCAGTAGCATTGATGTATGGAATTTGTGCTGTCTTCAACAAGATCTTTGATTTTGCTTTTAAGTGAAATTTTGTTCTCTATTTATAGCCATAATATTTGATTGTTAAGACTTTAGAAATATTTTTTTTCACATGCATATGAATTCCATCATCAATAAAGAGAAAAAACTAGAAGCATCTTAGACCAAATCATCAACATGTAATGTACAGACATGGAGAGGGCAAAGTTTTCAGTATGACTTTATCCGATTAACCCCAAGTTACTCACTATAATATAATATGATCCACCTAAAGTTGCCATTTCCTTAAAGAAAAAAAATAATCCTGAATCATGTTGTGAATTTCAGTTTATCTATTCTACTTTGTTGTCCATGACATCCCCCTCCCACATACACACACACTTTCTTAATGCTACTAGAGATAATTAGGACAATCTAATTATTTTTAAGAAATATACAGGAAAAGAAACTGATTTATGGCATTCATAAATACTGTACTTTTAAAAGTATTGCTTTAATATATTCTACGTAATTTTAAGAAATCTTCCATATAACAATGAAAACTACCACACAGTTGATAAAACTGTCTTATTGCTGGTTTAGAAGACATACACAGAAGCTATAGAAATGAGGTAGCATGGATAAGCAGTGCAGCTTACCTTATAGATTCAACTTGAAATTACCTAATTATTTTCATTTCTTTAACTGGTTGAAAAAGGAATTATTATAAAATACAGAAAATTCACCTGTGGCTTTGAAAGACATTTAAATCCACATACTATTTACATAAAAACTTAGTAACAAACTCTTGCAACACATTTATGTTTTACAGTGACATAAAAGCAAGCATTAATACTGCAGGTTTGGGGAAGAATCTGAGGTATGGGCGTTTGTCTTTTTCTGGCCTGTATCCAACCATGATTTCATTTGCAATTTTCAACCATGAGTAGGTATTCACTCTAGAAAAAAGTCATTAACAAGATGTCTGGATCAAATTAATTAATTCCAAGACCTAAAAAGAGACAGGGCATGGATACAGATTTAATAACATTTGCATCTTGAAAAAAGGCTATATCTACATGTCCATGATTTTCAATTTTGCTTCTGCTAGCCAGATGGAAGTTTGTATCCCAGCTAAGGGCAGCAAGACATTTCTGATAGTTTGACAGTTAGCCATCACCTGTCCCTTGAAGTCAGGAGGGGGAAACCCTTAACAAATACCTCAGACCCCACCTCACCTCTTGGAATCTGAACCTTCCAGTTATAATTTAGGGCTTACCTATAAAAAGAGGACTACCTGAAGGAGGTACTGAGCTCCCTTCTCCAGCCAGCACCAACTCAGGTTGCAATTTCAATTTGTCTCTGTACAGATATATTAGCCCAGATTTGAAAGTAGTTTGAGCCTCATGATGGCATACCCT